>NC_090937.1:1659037675-1659365175 GCF_040938575.1 Ambystoma mexicanum
CTCTTCCTTTCTGGTAAGCTTCTGGGTTTTTCGAATCCTTTCAATCAGGCTTTCATCCTGGGAGGGGCACAGAATCAGTTTTGAATGTGGTGCTGGATGACCTAGCTCGCCTGGTGGATCAGGGCGGTGTCGGAGCTGTCCTGCTGTTAGATCTTTCAGCTGTTTTGAACACGGTTGATCATCCTTCCCTGATCTCCCATCTATCTGCAGCTGGTCTACCTGACCAGGTCCTGGTGTGGTTTACCGCTTTTCTGACCGATCACTCTCAGTCAGTTTCTATTTCCCCTTTTCTGCTCCACATCTGTACTGTTGTCGTGTAGAGTCCCTCAGGGTTCCGCTCTTTCACCAATATTATTCAACATATACATTAGGCCTCTTCTTCTTCTTCTTATACGATGGGTTCCGGTACTATTCATATGCCGATGATACACAGATCTTGGTCCGCCTGGATCTTACTTGTTCTGATACGGTTGCTCGGCTTAGGAGGTGCCTTAAAGATCTGGGGTTGTGGATGGCAGCCAATTGGCTAAAGTTGAACAGCAACTAAACCAAGGTCCTGTTTGTTGGTAGCAGCTCCCTTCTCTCGTTTTGGACAACTGTCTTTTGGCCTGCATTTCTGGGCCCGTTTCCTCTGCCGTCCCACTCAGTTAAGAATCTGGGGGTAAGAATTGCGTCTTCTCTCTCAATGGTTGAGCAGGTGGTGGCGGTATGTAAGGCTGGTCACTTTAAATTATGCATTATCTGGAAAGTTCTCCCCTTTATTCCAGCTAAATTTCAAGCCCCATTGGTGGCCGCCCTTGTCTTAAGTGCCATGGACTATCGTTGCTCATTGTACTTGGCTCAGCCACGGTTTCTCATTAATTGTCTCCAACTACTCCAGAATGCTGCCGCCAGGGCTATTCTCCATCTCCCGTTTGGGGTTCATATATCTCCTCTGCTTAAACAGCTCCACTGGTTGCCTGTCGAGAAGCAGATCCTTTTTTTAATGGACTTGGGCAGAATATCTTCAAGCGAAATTTCAGCGCTATGTTCCATCTCATTGCATTTACTCTCTGTCTGCCCTAGTGGTTTTTGTTCCCTGCCTTAGACTCTCTTGTATTAGCGGGCGTGCCTTCTCGGTGGTAGCAGCTAGGGCCTGGAATGCTGCTTAATCTTCCTCTCCATGCCACGGTTGACCATCTCGCATTTGGCCGCTTACTGAAATCTCTCTTGTTTTGAACCTTCCTATAAATCTGTTGCTAACTTGCTGCCAGCGTCATAATGCCTTTGGGGGAACGTGTGCTTAACAAATGCCATTAACATAACATAACATGTTCCCTCCCTGCCTTGAAGCTCTTTGAAACACATTGTTTACAGGCGCTATATGAATAAGCAATCAATTCAATTCAATACCTTTGCATGGCCAATCACTCTGGCTTCATTTATAATATTTTGTGACAAATTCACACTTGGAAGAGCAGGTTGAGTAAGGTCAGGGGGCTTTGGGAACCTTTGGAAGTCATTCAGTGAGAAACTCCTGGAGGCGTTAGATGTCAGATCCCCTTTCTTCCCTTCCCACTTGTGCACCCTCTTCTTAGGAAACCGTCTGCTGACCCATCCTGCACAGCTAAGTATCGCCCAATCTCCATCACTCCCTTCCTGGGCAAACTCCTCGAAAAGCTGGCCATCTCCCAGCTCAATCTCCACACTGAATTTGTTGGTTGGCTTCATGATCATCAGTCTGGCTTTGGAGCTGCCAGAAGCACGGAAACTGCTCTCCTGAACATCTGTGAAGACCTGCTCTCCAACCATGATTCCACCACCTCCTTTGTCCTCATCCTGCTTGATCTCTCTTCTGCCTTTGGCATAGTCAACCATGCCATCCTGCTCAACCGTCTCTGTGATAACCTGGGTATCACCGGTCAGGCCCTGGCTTGGCTGGCTTCTTTCCTCTCTGATCGACCCTCCCAGGTCCAACTTGGTTCCTTCCTCTTCTCTATTTTTTTCTCTACCTCTGGTGTTCCCCAGGGGTCTACCCTCACTCCCTGGCTATTCAACCAATACCTGGCACTTCTTGCCCACCGCATTGCCGCTCTCTGCACCAACTTCCAGTGCTATGCGAATGACACTGAGCTCATTTTCAGGCTACCCTCAGCCACCTCTTCTCCTTCACTCATCTCTGACTATCTGTCAGCTATCCAGGAGTGGTGCGCCGCCAATGATCTCTGCCTTAATGCCAGTAAGACTGAGATTCTCCTCATCGGCACACCCACTCCATCCTCCTTTCCTGTAGCTCTCTGGCCGGCCTTTCTTGGCCCTCTTCCTGCTCCCACCTGCAAGGCTAAAAACCTTAGGGTCATCTTCGACTCCACACTCTCCTTCTCCCCTCACATCTCTGACATCACTAAGAAGTCACACTACCAGCTGCACCTCCTCAGAGGTATTCTTCCTTTCCTCTCCTTCCCCCAGAAGCTCATTGTCTCCAGAGCTCTGCTTCTCTCTAGGTTGGACTATTGTAACAGCCTCTTTCTAAATCTGCCTGCTTCTACTCTCCGCCCCCTCTGCAACTCATCCAGAACAGGACTGCGAGACTTGACATTGGCCTCAAGCTCAAGGATCGTATCTCTCCAGGACTGAAATCTCCACACTGGCTCCCAGTGGCTGAAAGGATTAAGTTCAAAACCCTCTGCATTGTCCACAAGGACTTTTGTGGCCTGGAGCCTCAATACCTTCAACTATCTCTTCCTAAATATCTTCCTCCTCAAGGTCTTTGCTCATCTACCTCCAACTGCCTCAGGGTAGGTCGCTTCTCCAAGCAACGAGTGGTAGATCTCTCTCTTTGGCGGAGGCCTCCCTCTGGAACAGCCTCCCTGCCTCCCTGAAACTTAAGGAGAACCATCTCCGGTTCTGGAAGCACCTTATAACCTTCCTCTTTGCTTCTGCTTTCTCTCCCCCGGTCCCCTGCTGAATTCCTGTTTGAAACTGTGATTGCACTGGGTACCTGGCCACCCTTTCTGATCTCAGGCCCAGGCCCCGCCAGCTGCCACCTGCAGTGCCTCCCTGGCAACCCCTGCACTTGGTGACTGTTTCTGTATCTCTACAGTCCCCCTACCAGCACTTATGTCTGCACTTACCTTGCACTTGCCCCAGTTGGCCGTATCTGTATTTCTCTATTCCTTTATCCCATGTACTGCACTGTCCCTTCCCCCTCGCTCTTTTCCCCTTCCCCTTCCTATGCACTTGTGCGATCTGAATGATACCGGGCCTAGTAAGATCGTTGTCTGTCTTCCCTCTGTTCCCCCTCCCTTGCCTCACTTATGTGTAGGCGCGTTATAAATGCCATATCATATGATATGATATCATATCATATCATATCATATCATTGACACAATCTCCTTCCACAAATTGTTGTGCTGGGGGATTCTAAGGGCAAACAAGGAACTATCTATTGACTCAAGTGAGGTACTGAATACGAGGACTGGCCACACCAATAATAACACAGCAGAACTCACACACAATGTCCCACAACTGGCTTTTCGAGGTTTGGGCACGAAGATTCCCTGAGGACCACCTGTGCTAAAAGGCACCAGGGAGTCAAGGAGTCACCACCAGGACCAGTGTCCTGTCACCTTGTCACTTCTGCATGGCCACAAAATGGCAGTCAGGCCACCTGGACTCACTGCCTGTGGTCTATCCATCAGTCAATCATTATACACGGCAATGGGGGTGAGTTCCACACACGCGGACAAGGGGCAGAACATGTAAAAGGAAATTGTGTACCTAGGAAGTTTTGACCAGTCCCAAGAATTCAGCCCAGAAATTATTGGGGTGGAGAGAAGTTGCACATCAGTATACAGGAGCCAGATGTGGAGAGATGGGGGGAGTTAGGAAAGAGATGAAGAGAGGGGGCGAAGGAAGCTATAGACTGAGAGGAAATGGGAGGAACAGTTGAGTGCGGCATATCAAACTCTGTCCAGAATGATACAGAAATGACATATACAAGAACCTGCTGGGGGCTGCTGCCCAGAGGCCTGAGAAATCTGAAAGCCGAAAGATCCGTGTGCAAGGTTCTTGAGGTCCAGAACTCTTAGCCTGGCCGGAGCAGGTGAACCCGGAAGGAGTAGCAGCACATCCAGCCCCGGTGAGCGACCTTAGCCTGGCGGGTGAGAATAACTCTGTCCTGCAAAGCACCAAGAAGGCAGCGTGAATTACTACTTGCAATTGTTTTGATTATTTGCTAAGCAAAAGCGAATTACTGGAAGGCGTGTGATGTGTCTATATTTCAGGAGTCCAGGGCATAACCTTTGAGTTCCAAAGAATCCAGGGAAGGAGTCAGGAATGTGTGCTGGGATGCAGTAACGTGTATGTAGCACATACTCTTTCCTGGTAACTGTGCTTTGTGTGATAAATCTAGTGAGGCCTTCACTGACTCACTGGGGGAAATCCCCCTCCAATGTGGCCAGGGAAAGGCAGAAGGGACCTGATTCTGACCCTGGGGGTGACTATCTGCAGGAGGACCACATATGAGGGAGGACAATCCTCAGGGAGACAGGTTGAATTCGCTGAATCAAAGCAGACGTGTACCTGCTTTTTTGGGTAACCCCCACTTGCGTTTTCCCCATTCTTATATGCACATTGTAATGTGGATAGAGTCTCCAACTATAACTGATCGCCATCCTTACTTCCATCCCCCTCTACTTAATAATACTGAGACGAGGAAGAGGGCTGGATTAATGATGATCACTAGAAACGGGAAGCCACTCCTACCATTTGAGTGGTAGGAGATGATGAACATGTGCCAGGACATTCAAACACGGCTCAACTGAACAGAGCAGGAGACTCGCCTCTTCCAATGCTGGTTGGGACATCGGAGGAAAGCAAGCTGGAAACCGGATGGAGAAGCTGTCAAGAGCGTTGTCCAGGGAAGTCAGGCAGAGGAAACTTTACTGCTCTGGTGCTGCAGGCAGCATGATCAAATAAGCGGGGAAGGAGATCAGATGGGAACTGAGAAGTCAATGGGACACGCTCCCAGTCAACAAGCAGGCTGCAGTGAGAACTGTGAGACGTGAGGGATGCTGAAGCCGCCAACTGAGACCGGTAAACCCAGAGATGGCGATTGGGACACTCAGGTGCTTCAGGCCAAATGCTGAGTACCAGTAACACATCAAGGGAGCCCAAATAAGGGAGCTGGTACATTAAGAATTGCTTTGAAAATTATAATTAACTGGATGCAAGAGAAAATAATTAATGATGGGAAGTGTAAATCTGGGATTTGCACCCAAATACTGAATCGCCTGAAAAAGCCCTGGCAGGAGAGCAATCCAGACATTGGAGAAAAAGGATAAAGTTCTACCACATGTGCAATTTGTAACTGAATGTAAAAAGCCCTGGCAAAAGAGTGATCCATGTATTGGAGGGAAGGGGAGGAGTCCCCCATATGTGAACTGTTGATCTGAAGGTGGAGATCTCAAAGGGAAGAACCATTGTTAAACAGTAATTATAAAGTGCCCCCTTAGTATTTATATTGGCCCAAGCCCAATCGCTTTACACGGACAACCACGTTGCAAAGTTCTGATTTTTGGGTTAACTTCGCCGCCATTTTAGGATTCATCCGCCATTTTGATTTCCACTCATGTGTTATTCGTTCTAAAATGTCGGACTATGTTTTCAACTTGCAACCAAGCCTTCGGACCTTTGAGTTCTGTTAATGTTTATGCTGTCCAAGAGCCAACTGTTTAAGCTAAGCAAAGAGACCTTGCGCGTCATATGAACTGTCATCTAAGTGTTGTCTGCGCTCCCAGGCCTCATTCTTGTATAAACTTTGGGACAATGAAGAACAACCCTTGAGTGTATGCTTTGGCTGAACTGCATTGTATAGAAATGTGGAACAAGGCTTACCGCGGGATCCGAGAACATAAATCACCATTATGTCTTCATGGAAATGCAAACCTATGTAATCCTTTGCATAATATTGTATAATCTGTATGTGAACTAGGCACGAATTCTAGACCATGAATTATTAACATGAAGAGAGGCTGGACAATATTACATGGAATTGTATAAAAGCGTGAATGTTTCGATGTCCATCTCTCTCTCTCACCTCTCCTTGTCAGCTGGTACACACTCCGAGGTGTTGGGAGCCAGATAGCTATCAGTTTCTTTGTAACAGATAGCTATCTGGCGATTGGGACACTCAGGTGCTTCAGGCCAAATGCTGAGTACCAGTAACACATCAAGGGAGCCCAAATAAGGGTAAACAGTAATAAAAGATCTGTGAATCTTTTAGCCCGTGATTGGTGTATTTCCTTTGTGGTGCTCAGCCTCGATATAAACATAACCCTTTGTAGTGTCACCATTGCCTTGACCTGTGGAAGTTGAGAAAGTCTCAAAGTGAAGAACCATAACCCTTTGGAGTGTCACCATTGCCTTGACCTGTGGAAGTTGAGAAAGTCTCAAAGGAAAGAACCATACCCATTTGGAGTGGGAAGATTGTTGAACTGTGAAACCGAAGGAAACTTAGGGAAGGGTTGCCTCCCCCACCCACTCCCCTTGAGAGTTTGAAGTATATTAATGTTAAGTACAACTTAAGTCATAGGGTTTGCATAGTCTGTCCCAACCCACTTATACATTAACACATCACAGACAGAGTACAATTATTCAAAAGTTATTCCTGCTTCTACAGTTCCTATAGATAACTAAATGTCCCTAAAAAGAATTTCTGACTTTCCCTTAAATGTACTCTCCCTGGTTAAGCGCTGGTCTGTCACCTATCTGGGCCAGGGGATAGAGGAGACACTAGCCATGTCTCTATATCCACTCACCACTTTCCTCAAACGCTAAAACTAGGATCGCACGGTTTAGAAGTCAAAGCAACCTCTAATTTTATTCATATTGCTTCCATTCAGTGTGACTTATAGTCAGTCTTAAAAAAACAACAACACAGCTACAGATTATAGCTGTATTTTATCCTACTATTTACTCGTCTATGCTAAAATGATGCAATTGTACCAGGCTCACTATTTGTTGTGTGAGTCTTGGGGGATCAGGGAATCACCGTGAGCCTCTTTATGTCAACCGGTTTCAGTGGGAATACACCATTTACCGCTTTCTTCAGGACTATGTCTGTGGCACAATAGGTCACATTAACTTTTAAAAAAAGACGAAATTCTTATTGTATGTCTGTAGACTTCCACGTGTCTTGTCTGGAAGGGGCGTCTTGAATTTTCATTTTCATGGGACGTCTTATCCTGTTTCACAATCCCTAAAAGGGAAATACATATAGAAGGAAACCATGAGAACATATACTTATTCCTACATTTTATCTGTATCTCTGTAGGGTCTTGCTGATCTTACCTGTTTGGATGTTTTATGAAAGTCCACGTATGAGCACATCAGGATCATCACAGTCCCATCAGTGTTTCGGAAATGACCTGGAAATACATAATCCAGGGTCATATATCTCACTCCATTAGTTTTGTATGTGCTAGTATGTTACTATGCATGTAAAGAACCACTTACTCCTAATGTAGGAGCGTGTGTTTTCAAATATGAAGACTTGTTTCATGACTCTCAGGGGGGCCCCCTTGATTTAATCCCTCTCATGTAGACAACCTTTGTTGTAGCCACTGGGAGTTATTCTGCTGGTCATCCCCTTGCGTGGTAGGTGAAGAGACCTGAGGGGATGAGATGTGTAGTGTTTTAATTGCATTCCTACTCCTCGCAGTTTAACTACACATGGATCTTGTTTCACAATGTCTCCCTGGCGAGGCATCCATTTACTGGATTGCACAGTTATGACACTATGTAAATACAAGTGTTTATCCATCTAGCAGAACTCAGGGCCTACTCTGGGAGGCCCAGATTCTGAAAGACCTGATGTCATCCACCCCCACACAGGCTCTAGTGTTCATGTTAACACAGGGCCTCATTACGAGTTTGGAGGCAGCCATGGTTCTATTAGCTCCATGGCTGCCTCCAAGCCCTGCTCCTTTACCGGGTTCCTGCAATGGGGACTTACCGGGTCATTCCGACATAGGAGAACCCGGTAAGTCCTCCTTGCAGGAACCATTCCCCATTCCCATTGAGCCCCCATAGGGCTCAATGGGAATGGGGATGGAGGTAACAACGGGCACATTATTAGTGTCCCATTGTTACCTCCCTCTTCCCCTCGCGGGACCCAGAAAAGACGTCTGGTTTTACCAGACGTATGATCTGGGTCCCGCAAAGGGAACCTCATAATACGCGCTCCCGGAATGAAGGGGTCCGGTCCCGTACCGGCCCCCTTCATTCCGGGAGCGCAAGGGTCGTAATGAGGCCCACAGCGTCTAAAGCGCTGAATTCTCATACTGAAAAGGGTCCGCCTGCAATTCTCACTGCAGCGGCGCTGTTAGGCAGCGGTACCCACGTTCATCAATTACAGTTTAAAATAAAAGCTACATGCCTAGCTTTTTATCAGCGTGCAGTGTGACCTCGCTGTTAGTTCCAGTTCGTGGTTGCCATGTTGGAACTAGCCGTTCTGTTTATATACGGCCTCGTGACTGTCAGCTGGTTCCATGAACCTAGTCCTCTTTCTGTTTTTATTGTGGGGAAAGGATTATTAGACATGTTAAGAAAAGGGCACGTAACATCCCTAGAGATGTCACTCTGTTGCAACTCCCCAAATTGTCACGTTGCCCACAATAATAACAGCTAAGAAGTTGTACTGCGGGTAAACAATCTTGCCAAGAGCGTTACAGTTGTTGCTGCTGTTACAAATACAGGACTCTGAGAGGTTAAGAACTTCCTTGATGGTACCGCACGGCACTGATTTGGCCATAGCTAGAGAGACCCAGCAGGCGTGCTATGTTGTGCAAAGCTGCTCACTTTCTCCTTGGCTGGATTAGATATATCAATCTTTAGAGAGGACGCATGAGTCAATCCAGGCTCCAGTTCCTCCCCTCTCAGACCTATAATTGGGCCATTCTGGCCGAAGGGTTGTGCTGAAGTACCTGACCCTAGGGGAGTGGAACAGCCAGTAGGATTTACCAAATCGCCAAAACTTATGCCAAGTATCGTGGAGATGGCACATGGGGGTCCTTGCATCTTTATGGAGCTCGATCCCACTGCCAAAACCTCACGACAATCTAGGATACACGAACAAAGGAGAAATGAACATTACAACCCTTGCAATACGTACAGGCGGAAAGAATTTGGACACATGGACACGCTTTGAAGGAAATGTCATTAACTCAAGGGATGGACATATTAGTGTTGTGAGGCTCACTCCATTGTGGGCTAAACGTGTTTTGTTTTGCTTGTGTGCACATTAACTGTGATAGAGCGTGTAGGATTGAACTCGTCTAGAATTCCCTGAAAATCGAAATGGCTGAACGTTTCCTGCAGGATTTAAAGCTATTAACATTGTCTGTGTGCCTGAAACAACATTGTGTGAACGATTTCTGCCAAAATCAATTGTGTGCCTGAATTGCATTTTTTTGAAACAGCACTGCGAAAAAGAATTCCTGTCAGAAGTGATTGTGTGCTTCAAACCAGGACACCTGTTGTATTGGGGCATCAGAGAAAGTAATTGGTAGAATAAAACAGCTACGTTTCGCAATGTGTGCCCCTGGCTGGCTTTGCACTCTCGACCTGCGCGCCCCAAGTGGATACATTTTAGTTTGTGTTTTACTGGTGGACCCGTTCGTTATTATACATTTGCTTTGGCACTCCGGCCATGGAAAAGAACGACCTTTCCCAGCTAGCCTAGTTTTGTACTAAAGAGGTGACCAGGCGCACGGTCTTCGCTGGTCCACGCCTGACGTGCCACTTGCTGCGTTGTGCTCTTTGGCTGGTACCTATACTCCGTCAAGCTTCCGGGACTTTCTTTTGTCGCGCATTCTGGTGCGCGGTTCCACTTCTATTAAACATGGGCTAACTCTTGGACTTTGAGCTACTCCCCGCCTCCCAGATATTGCGGCAAGAGAGAATAGTAGAAAAATATCTGCATGAGTTAACAGTAGCAGTAAGACACTGGCGCTCCAAACTAAGAAATACTACCACTGACGCAAGGCAGGTTGAGGATGACTCACTCAATTCACTCACTCCCGTCCATAAGATTGCTGTGAATTGTTCTAATGACCAGAATACCACATTTTCAGAAACTACAGATAAGGCTTCCCCACTGGCATCTTTCAAAGACCCTCATGGTAAATACGTACCAAACTTCATGGACCAACCCACGGAGGGTCTAGTGAAAGACACAGCGAATCCGTTGACTCGCGTATACCAGTCTCACGAGTGCCATGTGCCGTCGATATCCTCGGCTGGTAACTCCATTAATACTCACCCGACTAAGATTACTCCCCTGTCATTAAGATGTCACTCTTGAATGCCCGTTCACTTAACAGCCACGCTATTGACGTACATGATTACATCTAGAACGGAGACCTGGATGTGATGTGCGTTACTGAAACGTGGCTCAAGGACTCAAGTGACCCTAAAATAAGCTTGGCCACTCCCCCAGGATTTAGTTTCTTTGGTGAGGATCACGTTCATGGGACTGGAGGTGGAGTTGCGCTTCTAGCAAAGACCAGCCATTGAATGTGCAGGCTGTGAGATTATACATCTAAAGTTCCTTCCCAATGACAATTGTTGTATAAACTTCATTCTGGTCCATCGGCCTCCTGAGAATATGCACGATCTCAACGAAGAACTGGCACTTCTCCTAGCCCACCTTGATAAACCCTACTGGGAGACTTGAACCGTTGGCTGAAGAATCCTGTAGATAAGGAAGCACTACAGCTAGAAAGACTTAGCCTTCACTGTCAATAACACGGAGACAACCCGCTCTGGAGGAAATATTCTGGTTTGGATTGCCTCTAAAAATGTCCCCATAAAAATTGCGCCTGGTCCGACCACGCCTTGGTGGAATGTCTCATTTCTCTTCCCAGCAAACCATCCACAGTCCACAGCTTGCCCAAAACAATTGTGATCAGGTATCTGAAAAGGATGACCCAGGGGAGCTGGAATTATGTCTGGAAACAATTATGGACAATACCTCAGATGGGGACGCGCCTCAGTTAATGGTGGTCATCTATAATACCCGATTTACACTTTTTATAGACAGAGTGGCTCCTTTAAAAACCAAAATGGTCCGAAATAAGAGATGTATACAGACTTGTTTTACTCCGGCCCTTTCCAATCAAAAGACAAAAAAGGCTGGGAGAATGACTATGGATCCAAAATAAAACAGCTGAAAATGGCTGGAATTCCTTACAAAAAGATTATAAGAACTTCATTTACGAGGTAAAAAAAGAACCTTTATAACAAGGAAATAGAGCCGGAAAGCAACCAAACCAAGAAACATTTCGAGATATACAAAGATGTTGAGAAAGCCATGTCCCAGCTCCAGTCCTTCCAATGTGGACTGTAATCGGGTGCAACATGCCTTTGTCGATAAGATCAAAACTGCTTGGAATAAAATATCTAATTCCTTGACCACCAACATCCAGCAGGATCCCCCGATTTGGGGGAATAAAGACATCTTAGCTTTTTCCTTTAAAACAACATCTGAGGTAGAGATGTGTACGTTTCTAAACTCCATGCGCCCCACCTCTTGCCCTAGTGAGACCATGCCCTCTAAACCTATTTTGCGTTACACAAAACTCTTTGCTCCTTTCTTGACAAGTTTTGTTAAGGCTTCGTTCAGCTATGGCTCAGTCCCTGATACCATCAAAGAGGTCGTTGTAACACCGCTGCTGAAAGAACCTGGCCTGGACCTAAATGATCCCAGTAATCTGTGCATCATCACAAACTCACTGTTTCTATTAGAAATCATAGAAAAGGAAGCCACTTCCCAGCTTCAGCATCTTGAGGTTTCTGGTATTTTCCATCCCAAACAATCTGGTTTCCGAGCAAATCACAGAACAGAGACTGGCCCATTAGACCTCCAGACGCGTGGGCTTGAGGTGCTGGAAGAGGGAAGGACTGGTCTGCTGATCCTTTTAGATCTGTCGGCTGACTTCGACCTGCTCGACTATCAGCGGTTACTGGGCTCCTTGAGTACTATCGGCGAGTGCTCAGAAGGGCCCAGAAACTGGATCAGTTCCTTCCAGAGGGATAGGAACTCACAGGTATGCTGGGGGGAGCACTTCTCTGAAACTGAGTGAGTATACTGTGGTGTTCCACAGGGGTCCTGTTTGTCGACCCACTCTGTTCAATCTTTATATAAAGCCCCCCTGTGATCTCTTATCCTTTCAAGGTCTCCGTTTTACGAACTATGCGGATGACACTTAACTCATGATGGAGTTGAGTGGTGACAACAAGGTCGACTGAATTCAACTTTCTCATACCTATGACCTGATAAAAAGTTGGATGTTCAGTAATTGGATGTGTCTAAACAGTGCCAAGATGGAACTAATGATCTTTGGATCTACGAAGGCTAGAACCAAGTTCCGCTCAGAGAACACTCAAATGTACATTGAAGGTAATCGCATCGACATCATGGATAAGGTCAAGATGCTGGGGGTGTATGCTGAAGCTTCTCTTGGCTCCAATGCTCTCACGTGGAAAGATTAGTCAGCGGCATAAGGTACCACCTAAAGGTGCTGGGGCACGACAAACCTCTCTTGTCCCTTAAAAATCAGCGCGCTCTGGTTAGAACCATTGTCATGCCCCGCTTGGACTATTGCAACACCCTCTTGCTTGGGGCTAACCAAAACGCCCTAATTAGGCTCCAAATAACCCAGAATAAAGCAGCCTGAATCATCGGCTACATTCCAAGGAGAGAGCACATCTCCCATGCAAGAAGACACCTCCATTGGCTGAATGTGTCGACAAGAAATAAAATTCAAGGCTCTTTCTTTGATCCACAAATGTATCAATGGTAGCATGCCTGTCTATCGCAAGGAAAAAGCAATCCTATACGCCACCCTAAGATCGCTCTGCTTGAGTAATTGTGAATACTTAACAGTACCAAGATGACAAGAACTAGAGGCTCGGGCGATCCTTTCCTGTCCTGGCAGCGCAAGCTTGGAACAGGCTGCCAATGGATTTGCACCTGGAACCAGGGTATCCTATTTGAATAATCTTTTGCTCGGGCTGCTCCTCTGTCGCTGTCCCTCCATTCCTGGTAATTGCTTTATGCGATGATGTATGTTCTGTCCTGACGTGTTCTTGGTCGTCTGTGTTCTTGTAAGCGCCCTGATGCTTGTGGGCTTTGGCGCTCTAGGAATAAGTACATAAAATAAAAAATAAAAACTCCTAAAACTTCTGAGAAAGCTCGACTAACATTCTCTCATGAGAGTTTTTGTTTCCATGAGTAAGACCCTTGAAGCACAATGTTAATTTTTTCTTTTTCCAGCCCTTCAAGGGGTTTTCAACGTGCAAAGTTGCACTTATGTTCCCTACACACTTGGAGTTGGAAGGAAGGGACCCGGTGTGCCTGCGGGCCCCCTCCAACACTGGGGTTTCTGCCAGCTGAGGGCCAGAATCTGCCTGGTCTTTCTGATCATAGTGGTCGGGTGGTGGTAAAGGAACAACCTGCTTATGCAATGGTCGATTCAAGTCATAAGGCTTGGATACAGCGCCTGCTCCCCAATAGAGCCGGCATACAGGCCTTGTACAGTGGTGCCGGCTCCCTCAGGCCTGTCATTTTGCCCTGCAATGTTCGTAGGTGTAACCCCAGCAACATTAGGATCTGTTGCAGTACAAACGTCCAGCTGCTCCGGTTGGGCTGGTTGAACCAGAAAAGAACAGTTCATTTTGTCACAAGGAGAGGTATTAAACATTAGGGACTCGGCGGAGTCAAGAGCAGCTGACCCTTTTTGAGGCTTATTATGGGTAATCGCAGACGATACCACAATATGATCCACAATGACATTGGGGAAAGTCGGGATAGATGGAAAGATTGCCTCATGTACAATAGCTACAGCAGGAGAAGGAGGGGAGTAATTGAAATGAATTTTTTGGCGAATATTGAAAAAGTGATCTTCAGAAGGATGGGGGAATATTTTGTTTTCCTTATGCCATTAGTGGTACCCTCTATATGCTATGTACAGTGTTTTACAATGCTTTGTGTTTCTTGTGCTATTGTTTGAAAAAATGTAAATAAAGAGTTAAAAAATAAATAAATAAAATGAAACAAAAAATAAATACATTTTAAAAAAAAGGAGAAGGAGGGGAGCAGGAAAATGCAACGTTGCTAGTAGTTGCTGATGTAGATTTATCGGCCAGGCTCGAGTCCAAGATTGACCACTCAACCCCTACTCTACTTACATTTCTGCTAAAGTCTCCGGACTGCCTGCACACACAACTATCGTAATGGCGGTCAAGTGATGCCTGCAATGACTCAGATCCGAGGAAGGGGGAGAAGAAAGTAAGGGCCTATTTGAAACGTTCAAGGCATTTAAGCGCGCCCCAGATAACCTGTCACCCGGACTGCTCACTCCATCAGCCACAAGTAACTGAGAGCAATATTCGTTTAGGCCATTTCATGGGGCTACGAGTAACAGGCTTGGCGGGATTCACTGAGGCCCACAGGTCTAGGAGGCAGTTTAGCTGATGACACAGAAGGCCAAGGTGTGGCCGTCGAAGCAGAGAGCCTTTGAGGGCTTGGGGCAGAATTGATGGCTGACTTGCTCCGTAAGGCTCTCTTGATTGCTGACTGCTTTAAAATGATTGCCAATCTGGCTAAGGGCACTCCTTGCACGCCAAGGGTTTGGCTTACTTGTGGTGGCTGGCGAGGCCTTCTTGCTTGTTCCAGTAGCATCACATATAATATAGATTACACAGACATTCTTAATTGCTTGACGTTACTAGGCTCAGTGGTAGGATCAGTGATAGTATACAGACTCAAACAGCAAGGTGGTCAGCGACCCGCAGCGTCAAGTGACAATCCAGGACCCCCAGGCACCTTGTTTAGCACTACTCAGGGATATTAAGAAGACCACCGGTAGAGCCACTGGGGGGCCACTGGAAGGCCAGAAGGAAAGACACAAAGGAGGTTCGCGACAGTGTTCAATCTCCAAACTCCCACCTCTCCGCGAGGTGCCGTCTGCTCTCCCCTCACTGAGATGGGGACCATAATGTGTCAGATATAATAGGCTGGATCTAAAAGCCATGCCCTTCGCACTTGTTGCCTTTTAGAGGATCAACCACTGAGTCCCAGGAACCCAGGAATCCAGCAGGGGATCCTGCAGGGGGTAAGTAGGGGGTCAGCGGTCAGTAAACAGTAACAGCACAACTCATCTGATTCCAGCTAGCTCGGACCAGGAAGCGCTTTTCTTCCTTTGAACTAGAAGTTTAGAGGATAGCACCTAGTACCCAGAGGGGGAGATGTCAAGCCACACCGTAAGCAGTCAGCTTCCGACGTCCCATGGCACCATAAAATGGTTGATCTACAGGGCAGAGAGGCATCTGGTTGGTCCATTCGGTGTCAGGGAAGCAGGTCTCAGTCCTCTGAGTAGTCAGCCCTCAGAGGAGTTGGCTATATGCGCCATTGAGTTGGTGCTATGGAAGGAGCTCCAGGAATAGCCTACCCCGGGGTACTGGACCTAAACTGTTTATAGTTCAGGCGGGGACTGGGGTTTGATGGGTGCTGTTATTGTACGGTTGGTGTCGCCAGCGATAGAGCCTGAGAGATGCCAGATCTGACTGGTTCAGGTTAAGGGGAGGCAATGATAGTCTGGGAAGTTGTTCCAGCGTCCTGTTAGGCATCAGGAGATTAGGTGGGGAGTCCATATTGGGCAAGCCACTCAGAGGACATAGGTACTCTCAGGGTGTTCCAGGCCACAGGAAAAAGGCAGAATGGCCATAGTGTGGACCAGGTTGGGAAAGGTCATAAGCCGGCCTGGAGGGTTGAGTAGGAGGACAGGTGGGTCAGATGTGCAGAGTGGGAGAAAACTGCTATGCAGGGAGGGGCCTAGCGCAGAGGCCAGTCCGATCTTCAGCAGAGTCTGTGCGCCCAGACCTAATGAATAATTGAACTGAGCATTAAATGTCCTGCTCCCCAGAAATAAAGCTCCCTGAAGCTCTGGGGACAAGAAGGCTAGTGGATGTGACACTACAACAGATGGAGTTCCTGAATAGCTCAACTTTCAGAAGAGTTTTATGGCATTTTTCTCTTTTCAGCACCTGAATAGTGTTGCTTACAACAGTGCATGTCACTGCCAATCATGAGTTACTTACCACAGTGCATGTCACTGCCAATCATGAGTCACTTACCACAGCGGATATCTCATCTATGCTAATGCCAAGCATGAGTTTCCTGCATGTCACCGGCAAGCATGAGTCACTAATCACAGTGCATGTCACAGGCAAGCATGAGTCACTAACCACAGTGCATGTCACAGGCAAGCATGAATCACTTAACACAGTGCATGTCACAGGCAAGCATGAATCACTTAACACAGTGCATGTCACAGGCAAGCATGAATCACTTAACACAGTGCATGTCACTGCCAAGCATGAGTCACTTGCCACACTGCATGTCACTGCCAAGCATGAGTCACTTACCACAGCGGATGTCTCATCTATGCTAATGCCAAGCATGAGTTTCCTGCATGTCACAGGCAAGCATGAATCACTTAACACAGTGCATGTCACTGCCAAGCATGTGTAACTTACCACAGTTCATGTCCCAGGCAAGTATGTGTCGCTTACCACAGAGCATGTCACTGACAGCCATGAGTCACTTACCACAGTGCATGTCACAGGCAAGCATGAGTCACTTACCACAGCGGATGTCTCATCTATGCTAATGCCAAGCATGAGTCTCCTGAATGTCACAGGCAAGCATGAGTCACTAACCACAGTGCATGTCACAGGCAAGCATGAGTCACTTGCCACACTGCATGTCACTGCCAATCATGAGTCACTTACCACAGTGCATGTCACAGGCAAGCATGAGTCACTTGCCACACTGCATGTCACTGCCAGGCATGAGTCACTTATCACAGCGGATGTCTCATCTATGCTAATGCCAAGCATGGGTCTCCTGCATGTCACAGGCAAGCATGAGTCACTAACCACAGTGCATGTCACTGCCAGGCATGAGTCACTTAACACAGTGCATGTCACTGCCAAGCATGTGTAACTTACCACAGTTCATGTCCCAGGCAAGCATGAGTCACTTGCCACACTGCATGTCACTGACAGCCATGAGTCACTTACCTCAGTGCATGTCACATCCATGCCAATGCCAAGCATGAGTCTTTTACATGTCACAGGCATGCATGTGTTACTTATCACAGAGCATGTCCCAGGCAAGCATGTGTCACTTAAAAATGTGTATGTCTCTGACAGGCATGAGTCACTTAGCACAGTGCATGTTGCAGACAGGCATGTGTTGCTTACCACAGCGCATGTCACATCCATGCCAATGCCAAGCATGAGTCTCATGCATGTCCCAGACAGGGATGTGTCGCTTACCACAGCGCATGTCACATCCATGCCAATGCCAAGCATGAGTCTCATGCATGTCCCAGACAGGCATGTGTCGCTTACCACAGCGCATGTCACATCCATGTCAATGCCAAGCATGAGTTTCATGCATGTCCCAGACAGGCATGTGTCGCTTACCACAGCGCATGTCACATCCATGTCAATGCCAAGCATGAGTCTCATGCATGTCCCAGACAGGCATGTGTCGCTTACCACAGCGCATGTCACATCCATGTCAATGCCAAGCATGAGTCTCATGCATGTCCCAGACAGGCATGTGTCGCTTACCACAGCGCATGTCACATCCATGTCAATGCCAAGCATGAGTCTCATGCATGTCCCAGACAGGCATGTGTTGCTTACTACAGCGCATGTCACATCCATGTCGTGTCAATGCCAAGCATGAGTCTCGTGCATGTCCATGCTAAGTATGAGTCACTTACCACAGTCGCCCCTCCAACTTATAGCGATTATTTGAGCCAGCAAAATGCTACAAAATGGCCGTTTTGCTCAAAAACAGCCATTTTGCACAAAACTGCTGTTTTTGCAAAAAAACCTGCATACACCGCAGTTCTAAAAAATGAAAACTCAGGGGGCCAGGTTCTCAAAACATCTTTTGATGCAAGAAATGAAATGCACAAACATGTCTCATCACTTGCACCAAAAAAAGAGCAGACTAACCCAAAAAGGACTCCAGAAGGGGCACATTTTATATGTGCGCACATTCAGATGGCATTTTCACCTCCTTGTGCAAATCAGGTGGCGTTTCTGCTAATTTATTTAAAAGTGCCTCCCAAATTTCCAAGCAATATGCACTTTTAAATGTGGAGAAATTGTAGGCAAACCTACATGCATGGGGGTTGGCTGTGCCACTGCATGACAGGGTCTTTCTTGACCCTGTCATGCATTTTTCTTAGGGTATGACCCGCTGCTGTGTCACTTGCATTTCTGTTCCTCAAACAGGATAGAAATGTGTTTTTTGGGGCGCATTTTACAGTGGCAGGCCCCTGAAGGGCCCGTGACGGTGAAATGCGCTAGGAGCCTGCAGAACATTGTCGGGAGAGTGCTTCTATTCATGGCAGCGCTCCAGCGCACAATGTGTGCTACAGCTGAGCCCTGTGGAAATGCACCGCTCATCTTTGAGAATAAGGTGAGCTGCTCATTTCCAAAAATGGGTTATCTAAAAATAGCATATCCTCGGTTCTATTTTTAAATACCCCATTTTTTGAGGAGCTGGGTCAAAATCGACATTTGTAAAAAAATGTAAATGATCAGACTATGAGAGGGAAAGGAGAGAGAGGGGGAGTGATGGGTGAGATGTGAAGGGATAGTGAAGAAAGCAGAGGGAGAGCAGTGGGTAGGAGGAGGAAGTGGTGCATAAGAGAGGAGAGGAAGCAGGGGGCGGCGTGCCAGAAATCTGAGAGCGAGCAGAGGTACAGAAAGTAGAGGGACTGTGTGCTCAGGGGGAGCAGTGGGCCAGAAAGCAACGAGGAAATGGTTGGCCGGAAAGAGGCAGTGAGCTGCAGACTGGGAAAAAGGATGAGGGAAGAGTGCGGTAGAATGAGAGAAAGGATGCAAGATGCAGAAGCAGCACAAAAGAATGCAGGACTGCTACTGCGGGAGGAATTGGAGAGTGTACGCTGTGAGTCGGGAGTATGTTCTGGAGTGTGGCAGGGGTTAGAGAGTGCAATTTTTGACTTGGCAGTGTGACATAGCACGTGAGTATGTGTATGACAGAGTGAGAGGTTCAGGAATGCAGGTTGTGATGGGGAGTTGGCATAGTGGGGGAATATTTCAGCATTGCAACTGATAATGATCAATTTAGTTAATACTATTAAATAGGCATGCACATTATACCAAAAATGTAGCCAAAATAAACAGTGTTCTGCCAAGCCAGAGACATATGGGACTCTTCCTATTAAATCAATACAAAAGATACATAATAATGATACCCTGGCTCTCTTGCAGCCTTGCACTCAGCCTATTTTCTGCAATGTGGCAATCTTACACTCTCCAGTTAATACAAAATGTCCCGCAAAAATGCCGCAATAGATAAAGGTTTGTGGCGCAATATTTGCCATTTCATGCCGCAATATCCTAGAGGGTCTGCACAGTACATGTCCCGTGCAAGCATGTGTCACTTACCACAGTGCATGTCACATCCATGTCAATACCAAACTTCAGTTTTGTGCATGTCACAGGCAGGCCTGTGCCACTTAGTACAAAACAAAGGAATGTCGCTTCTCACGGTTCCTGTAATCAATCAAATATGAATGCAAATTATTCAAATTCAATAGATTAGGGAGTGCCAATAAGGATAGGCCCGACAGAGCAGAACCAACCCATGCATGTGACTAAACATAAGGGCTACCTCTATTGGCTCTATCTGTGCACATCCTCTCCTAATTTAGATGCTTCTCCCTAAAGCAGAGCTTTCCACCTTGAAATGCGCTGGAAAAGCCATGTCGCTCGTCTAGCCATCCCACACAAGAGACCACCTTTGCCCGGCTTTAGGAGCTTGGCATTTCTAACATCTTCCTTTGATTGGAAGGTTGCCTTGGCCAGTGTACAATAAGTCTTGGCCTCCATGAGGTGTCACTGGGAAGCATGACTCACCACAGCGCCAGTCCCTGGCAAGCATGTGCCACTTACCACAGGGCATGCCACTGGTGCACATCTGTCGCTTACAGCAGCGCCAGTCCCTGGCAAGCATCAGCCGCTTACCACAGGGCATGCTTCTGGTGCAAGTCTGTCACTCACCACAGCGCCAGTCCCTAGCAAGCATGTGCCACTTACCACAGGGCATGCCACTGGTGCACATCTGTCACTTACAGCAGCGCCAGTCCCTGGCAAGCATGTGCCACTTACCACAGGGCATGCCACTGGTGCACATCTGTCACGCACCGCAGCGCCAGTCCCTGGCAAGCATGTGCCACTTACCACAGGGCATGCCACTGCTGCACATCTGTCACTCACCGCAGCGCCAGTCCATGGAAAGCATGTGCCACTTACCACAGGGCATGCCATTGGTGCACATCTGTCACTCACCGCAGCGCCAGTCCCAGGCAAGCATGTGCCACTTACCACAGGGAATGCGACTGGTGCACATCTGTCACTCACCGCAGCGCCGGTCCCTGGCAAGCATGTGCCACTTACCACAGGGCATGCCACTGGTTCACATCTGTCACTCACCGCAGCACCAGTCCCTGGCAAGCATGTGCCACTTACCACAGGGCACGCCACTGGTGCACATCTGTCACTCACAGCAGCGCCAGTCCCTGGCAAGCATGTGCCACTTACCACAGGGCATGCCACTGGTGCACATCTGTCACTGCAGCGCCAGTCCCTGGCAAGCATGTGGCACTTACCACAGGGCATGCCATTGGTGCACATCTGTCACTCACTGCAGTGTCAGTCCCTGGCAACATTGTGCCACTTACCACAGGGCATGCCACTGGTGCACATCTGTCACTCATTGCAGCGTCAGTCCCTGGCAAGCATGTGCCACTTACCAAAGGGCAGGCCACTGGTGCACATCTGTCACTTACAGCTGCGCCAGTCACTGGCAAGCATGTGCCACTTACCACAGGGCATGCCACTGGTGCACATCTGTCACTCACCACAGCGCCAGTCCCTGGCAAGCATGTGCCACTTACCACAGGGCATGCCACTGGTGCACATCTGTCACTCACCGCAGCGCCAGTCCATGGCAAGCATGTGCCACTTACCACAGGGCATGCCACTGGTGCAAGTCTGGCACTCACCACAGCGCCAGTCCCTGGTAAGCATGTTCCACTTACCACAGGGCCAGTCCCTGGCAAGCATGTGGCACTTACCACAGGGAATGCCACTGGTCGACATCTGTCACTCACTGCAGCGCCAATCACTGACAAGCAGGTGCCACTTACCACAGGGCCAGTCCCTGGCATGCATGTGGCACTTACCACAGGGCATGCCACTGGTGCACATCTGGCACTCACCGCAGCGCCAGTCCCTGGCAAGCATGTGCCACTTACCACAGGGCATGCCACTGGTGCACATCTGTCACTTACAGCAGCGCCAGTCCCCGGCAAGCATGTGCGACTTACCACAGTGCCAGTCCCAGGCAAGCATGTGGCACTTACCATAGGGCATGCCACTGGTAAGCATGTGCCACTTACCACAGGGCATGCCACTGGTGCACATCTGTCACTTACAGCAGCGCCAGTCCCAGGTAAGCATGTGCCACTTACCACAGGGCACGCCACTGGTAAGCATCTGTCACTTACAGCAGTGCCTGTCCCTGGCAAGCATGTGCCACTTACCACAGGGCATGCCACTGGTGCACATCTGTCACTTACAGCAGTGCCAGTCCCTTGCAAGCATTTGTCACTTACCACAGGGCATGCCACTGATGCCCATCTGTCATTCACCACAGCGCCAGTCCCTGGCAAGCATGTCCCACTTACCACAGGGCATGCCACTGGTGCACATCTGTCACTTACAGCAGCGCCAGTCCCTGGCAAGCATGTGCCACATACCACAGGGCATGCCACTGGTGCAGGTCTTTCACTCACTAAAGCACCAGTCCCTGGCAAGCATGTGTCACTTACCACAGGGCATGCCACTGGTGCAAGTCTGTCACTCACTACAGCGCCAGTCCCTGGCAAGCATGTGTCACTTACCACAGCGCCATTCCCTGGCAAGCATGTGGCACTTACTATAGGGCATGCCACTGGCAAGCATGTGTCACTAACCACAGCGTATGCCACTGACAAGCATGTGTCACCACAGGGCATGCCACTGACAAGCATGTGCCACTTACCACAGGGCATGCCACTGGTGCACATCTGTCACAGCAGTGCCAGTCCCTGGCAAGCATGTGCCACTAACCACAGGGCATGCCACTGGTGCACATCTGTCACTTACAGCAGCGCCAGTCCCTGGCAAGCATGTGCCACTTACCACAAGGTATGCCACTGGTGCATATCTGTCACTCACCGCAGCGCCAGTCCCTGGCAAGCATGTGCCAATTACCACAGGGCATGCCACTGGTGCACATCTGCTACTTAGAGCAACGCCCGTCCCTGGCAAGCATATGCCACTTACCACAGGGCATGCCACTGGTGCAAGTCTGTCACTCAACACAGCACCAGTCCCTGGCAAGCA
The DNA here is from genome assembly GCF_040938575.1 of Ambystoma mexicanum. Taxonomy (NCBI): domain Eukaryota; kingdom Metazoa; phylum Chordata; class Amphibia; order Caudata; family Ambystomatidae; genus Ambystoma; species Ambystoma mexicanum. The sequence goes on from NC_090937.1 coordinate 1,659,060,221, forward strand.
TGTGCCACTTACCTACAGGGCATGCCACTGGTGCACATCTGTCACTTACAGCAGCGCCAGTCCCTGGCAAGCACGTGCCACTTACCACAGGGCATGCCACTGGTGTACATCTGTCACTCACCGCAGCGCCAGTCCCTGGCACACATGTGCCACTTACCACACTGGTGCACATATGTCACTCACAGCAGCGCCAGTCCCTGGCAAGCATGTGCCACTTACCACAGGGCATGCCACTGTTGCACATCTGTCTCTCCCCACAGTGCCAGTCACTGGCAAGCACGTGCCACTTACCACAGGGCATGCCACTGGTGCACATCTGTCACTTACAGCAGCGCCAATCCCTGGTAAGCATGTGCCACTTACCACAGCGCATGCCACTGGTGCACATCTGTCACTTACAGCAGCGCCAGTCCCTGGCAAGCATGTGCCACTTACCACAGTGCCAAACCGAGGCAAGCATGTGGCACTTACCACAGTGCCAGTCACTGGCAAGCATGTGCCACTTACCACAGAGCATGCCACTGGTGCACATCTGTCACTCACCACAGCGCCAGTCCCTGGCAAGCATGTGCCACTTACCACAGGGCATGCCACTGGTGCACATCTGTCACTCACCGCAGCGCCAGTCCATGGCAAGCATGTGCCATTTTCCACAGGGCATGCCACTGGTGCACATCTGTCACTCACCACAGCGCCAGTCCCTGGCAAGCATGTGCCACTTACCACAGAGCATGCAACTGGTGCACATCTGTCACTCACCGCAGCGCCAGTCCCTGGCAAGCATGTGCCTGTGCCACTTGCCACAGGGCATGCCACTGGTGCACATCTGTCACTCACCGCAGCGCCAATCCCTGGCAAGCATGTGCCACTTGCCACAGGGCATGCCACTGGTGCACATCTGTCACTTACAGCAGCGCCAGCCCCTGGCAAGCATGTGGCACTTACCACAGGGCATGCCACTGGTGCACATCTGTCACTCACCGCAGCGCCAGTCCCTGGCAAGCATGTGCCACTTACCACAGGGCATGCCACTGGTGCACATCTGTCTCTCACCACAGCGCCAGTCCCTGGCAAGCATGTGCCACTTACCACAGGGCATGCCACTGGTGCACATCTGGCATTCACAAGCGCGCCAGTCCCTGGCAAGCATGTGGCACTTGCCACAGGGCATGCCACTGGTGCACATGTGTCACTTACAGCAGCGCCAATCACTGGCAAGCATGTGCCACTTGCCACAGGGCATTCCACTGGTGCACATCTGCCACGTACAGCAGCACCAGTCCCTGGCAAGCATGTGCCACTTACCACAGGGCATGCTACTGGTGCACATCTGTCACTCACCACAGCGCCAGTCCCTGGCAAGCATGTGCCACTTACCACAGGGCATGCCACTGGTGCACATCTGTCACTTACAGCAGCGCCAGTCCCTGGCAAGCATGTGCCACTTACCACAGGGCATGCCACTGGTGAACATCTGTCACTTACAGCAGTGCCAGTCACTGGCAAGCATGTGCTACTTACCACAGGGCATGCCACTGGTGCACATTTGTCGCTTACAGCAGCACCAGTCCCTGGCAAGCATGTGCCACTTACCATAGGGCATGCTACTGGTGCAAGTCTGTCACTCACCGCAGCGCCAGTCCATGGCAAGCATGTGCCATTTACCACAGGGCATGCCACTGGTGCAAGTCTGTCAGTCACCACAGCGCCAGTCCCTGGCAAGCATGTGCCACTTACCACAGGGCATGCCACTGGTGCACATCTGTCACTTACAGCAGCGCCAGTCACTGGCAAACTTGTGCCACTTACCACAGGGCATGCCACTGGTGCACATCTGTCACTCACCGCAGCACCAGTCCCTGGCAAGCATGTGCCACTTACCACAGGGCATGCCACTGGTGCACATCTGTCACTCACCACAGCGCCAGTCCCTGGCAAGCATGTGCCACTTACCACAGGGCATGCCACTGGTACACATCTGCCACTTACAGCAGCGCCAGTCCCTGGCAAGCATGTGCCACTTACTGTTAGGGAGAATTCTCTGTTTAGGCTGAATTTCCTAACCTAGTGAGTCCCCCAGCAGCTTTGCTAGATTTCTGGAGTTTGTTTTTTTGATCCTGCCAAGAGTGAGACTCTTTTCCTCCCACTCTTGGACATGATTTGTGGTATTTCTTTGAATGTTAATGTGTTCTATGGGCTATGGGGTCTTTTACTCCATAGGGTCTCATGTGTTTTGCGATATGTGTTACACAGCACCCTCTGTGCCGTAAGACTGGGGTGTCCTAGGCGATCCCCACCATAGACTCCATACCCTGGGACTGACTACTGTCTCCCAGGGCCTGTAAAGTCACCATTGGCTTTTCTAGACCTAAATTTACTAACAGAATTAGTACAAACCATCCTATTGTGGACGTACTGGTAGGGGTAATTAGATTACCCCTGAGTCTGGTGTTCGAGGGGGCACTGTCCCGTCCCCCCTCGTCGAGTTTTGGCTGGTGGCAGTGGATACTACTTTTTATATTCAACCGTGAATATATTCCTATGGGATTCTTCCCATTGTTCGAGGCTAATTCGTTTTCACATTAGCTCTAACATACCGCTGGTTTATTTATCTTAAATAAATTCACTGGTTGGTATTTTCTGCCAGAACTCTGTTTTTGAAGTGGCGTATGTGTTCGCCTCTGTAAACTCCAAACCAAAGGTTGAGCCCTTTGTTCCACTTTTGGCGGGCTTCTACACAGAAGCCCTCCAGAGTGGTGCCATTCTGTCTGGGTACCACAAGGGGTGTGGGAGGGGGTTTAGGCACCCTAGACTGAGTTGCCTTGCCAATTCAAGTCGCACTCTGGTGTGATTGGTCCAAGTGGTGAGCCGCCCCGCTCACCACTTAGCATGTGTGAGTGAAAGCTAGGCTGAATGAATGGGGGTTTTCTGCATAAAAGCAGGGCTTTTGGGACTGGAATTTCAGAAGTCGCCACAGGACCTAAGAATCCGACGAGGGTAAAGCTGAGCCGACCTGCGGTGGAGCCCTGCTGAACCGACTCATCACTTCCCGACGACAGAGGAGATCTCCCTGCTGGAGAGTCTTCTTCCGTTGACTGGTGGGAACAACCGGTCCCTTGCTTTTTCTTCTCTTCCAGGACGTCTAGTGGTCGAATTGCCTGTGCTGAGCACCCCGGCAACCGGATAGCCACTAACCACTGTACCACGACCAAAAGGTGGTGCCTTGTGACGGAGCACTCCGCGGCTGGTCTCTTCTTTGGTGGTGCAACGATCTTCGCTTTCCTCGACGACGAGACCATCTCTTCTTCTGGCAAAGTCCCGACTTGCATCCACCACCAGGAACAACTGCCCCCGCCGGAGTTGTCTCTTCACTTTCAAGGTACTGTATCCGCCTGGCTTCCCTGGTGACGGTTAGCGTGAGGTGTCTTAAATCCTTACCTTTCCACTGGGTCACCTCCAGACCTTCTTAAACTTTTGTTCTAAAACTGATCCAACCTTTCTGTGACATTTTGCTACAAAGACTTGAAGTGCATTTCCACTGTGATACTTTTGGGACATACCGCCTTGCCTCTCTCCGAGTGGGCCTGGCCTCTGAACTTTGTGATCTACAGTAGACCCTGCCTACAGTACCTTGAAAGTGAAGAGACAGCTCCGGCGGGTGCAGTTGTTCCTGGTGGTGGATGTAAGTCGGGATCTCGTCGTCGAGGAAAGCGAAGATCGTTGCACCACCAGGGAAGAGACCAGCCGCGGAGTGCTCTGTCACAGGGCACCACCTTTTGGTCGCGGTACAGTGGTTAGTGGCTATCCGGTTGCCGGGGTGCTCAGCACGGGCAATTCGACCACTAGACGTCCTGGAAGCGAAGAAAAAGCAAGGGACCGGTTGTTCCCACCAGTCAAGGGAAGAAGACTCTCCAGCAGGGAGATCTCCTCTGTCGTCGGGAAGTGGTGAGTCGGTTCAGCAGAGCTCCACCAGAGGTGTCGTCGTTGCAGGTCGGCTCAGCTTTACCCTCGTCGGATTCTTAGGTCCTGTGGCCACTTCTGAAATTCCAGTCCCAAAAGCCCTGCTTTTATGCAGAAAAAAGCCTAGCCTTCATGCAGCCTAGCTGTCACTCACACATGCTAAGTGGTGAGCGGGGCGGCTCAACAATTGGGCCAATCACACCAGAGTGTGACTTGAGTTGGCAAGGCAACTCAGTCCAGGGTGCCTAAACCCCCTCCCACACCCCCTGTGGTACCCAGACAGAATGGCACCACTCTGGAGGGCTTCTGTGTAGAAGCCCGCCAAAAGTGGAACAAAAGGCTCAACCTTTGGTTTGGAGTTTACAGAGGCGAACACATACGCCATTTTAAAAACCGAGTACTTGCAGAAAATACCAACCAGTGAATTTATTTAAGATAAATAAACCGGCGGTATGTTAGAGACTAATGTGAAAAAGTATTAGCCTCGAACAATGGGGTGAATCCCATAGGAATATATTCGTGGTTGAATATAAAAAGTAGTATCCACTGCCACCAGCCAAAACTCGACGAGGGGGAAGGGACAGTGTCCCCTCGAACAACAGACTCAGGAGTAATCAAATTACCCCTACCAGTACGTCCACAATAGGATGATTTGTACTAGTTCTGTTAGTAAATTTAGATCTAGAAAAGCCAATGGTGACTTTACAGGCCCTGGGAGACAGTAGTCAGTCCCAGGGTATGGAGTCTATGGTGGGGGTCGCCTAGGACACCCCAGTGTTACGGCACGGAGGGTGCTGTGTAACACATATCTCAAAACACATGAGACCCTATGGAGTAAAAGACCCCATAGCCCATAGAACACATTAACATTCAAAGAAATACCACAAATCATGTCCAAGAGTGGGTGGAAAAGAGTCTCACTCTTGGCAGGATGAAAAAAACAAACTCCAGAAATCCAGCAAAGCTGCTGAGGGACTCACTAGGTTAGGAAATTCAGCCTAAACAGAGAATTCTCCATAACTCTCGGCCCCCCAGACTAAGGGACAGGAGGATTTAATCCACCCCTGGATGAATCTCACACCTCTAGTCGATGACATACATCCTAGAGAGACCATCAGCATTTTGGTGGTGACACCCTGACCTGTGCTCAATGGTGAAATCAAACCCTTGCAGGCAGATTGACCATCTCAGTAGTTTTGGGTTTTCCCCTTTCATCTGCATTAACCATCTCAAGGGTTGGTGGTCAGTCTGAATGACAATAGTAGAACCATAAAAGTATGGCCTAAACTTCTTCAGAGCCCACACAATAGCAAAGCACTCTCTTTCGATAGTTGCCCACCTTGTTTCAGGATCCTTCAGCTTGCGGCTGATGAAGCAAACGGGGTGCTCCCTACCTTTCCCATCCAGTTGACTGAGTACTGCACCTATTCCTACATTTGAAGCATCTGTCTGCACAATGAAAGTTTGGTGGTAATCAGGAGCTCTGAGTACTGGGGCTTGGCAAAGAGCCTTTTTCAGGTTTTCAAAGGCCTGATTGCACTCCTCGTTCCATCTAACCTTTTTAGGGAATTTTGGAGAGGAGATGACATTCAGAGGAGAAGCTATGGTCCCATAGTTCTGGATGAAATTCCTGTAATTTGGCATTTACTCGCCTTTATGGTCAGATTGGCTCCTCCAAGAGCCTAAAAAACATCTCTTAGGTGGTCCACATGTTCTTCCCAGGAATTGCTGAACACTGCTATGTCATCCAAGTATGCCATGCAGAAGTCCTCCATCCCATTCAGAACCTGGTTTACCATCCGTTGAAATGTAGCAGGTGCATTTTTATCAATCCAAAAGGCATTACCTTAAACTGGTATAAGCCAAAGGGGTAGAAAATGCAGTTTTCTCCTTGTCATGGTCTGTCAGGGCTATTTGCCAATAGACTGACGTCAAGTCAAATGTGCTGAGGAACTTGGCTGAACCAAGTCTATCCACCAACTCATCTGTTCTTGGCAAAGGATGGGCATCAGTCTTGGTGACTGCATTAAGAGCTCTATAGTCCACACAGAATCTAAGTTCTCTAGATCCTGCCTTTGGTACTAACACAACTGGGCTAGACCATGGACTAGTAGAGGGCTCTATTACCCCGAGATCAAACATCTTGCTGACCTCACCTTTGATGTGGGTTCGTACATTTTCAGGACATTCTGTATCCTCTGCTTTTGACTGGCAGACAGTCACCAGTGAGTATGTCATGCTGGCCCCAAGGGGTCAAGCCTGGTGAAAGTGAGAACAGAGAGGCAAACTGATTCAACATAGATTTGCACTCTTCTTGCTGCTCAGGTGTCAGATTTGAAGAGAGATTTACTCCTTCAATCTTTTTGTCTAAAGGTAGGCCTCTGAGGAGATCAGGAAGAGCTTCACTCTCTTCTTCTTCCTCTGATGACGCTAGAAGCAAGCTCCTACATCGGCTCTTGAGAAATACGCTTTGAGTCGGTTGGTGTGGAAGACTGTTGGAGCCTCCTTGGGGTTGCCCAAGTCCACCAGATAGTTGACCTCTCCAAGTTTACCCACAACTCTGAAGGGTCCCATCCATTTGTATTGCAAGGCCCTCTGCCTTGTGGGGATAATAACGAGAACTAGCTGGTCTTGAGTGAACTCAACCATGTTAGCCTTTTGATCATGCCAGTGCTTGACCAATGTTTGTCCAGCTTTCAAGTTATTGCTTGCTTCTGCCATCATGTGCGACATTCTCCTCCGGAGACCTATCACGTAGTCAGTCACTCGGACTGGCTTGGGGAAAGGAGCACTCTCCTACCCCTCCTTAATCAGGGCCAATGGACCTCTGACGGGATGACCATAGAGAAGCTCAAAGGGAGAGTAACCTACTCCCTCCTGAGGGACTTCTCCATAAGCAAATAGAAGGCACAGCAGTAGAAGATCCCACTTTCGTTTAAGGGGTTCTCCTAAAGCACCTATCATGCTCTTCATGGTTCGGTTGAACCTTTCTACCAACCCATTCGTTTGTGGGTGGTAAGCTGTTGAGAACTTGTAAGTAACTCCACAGGTTTTCCACATGGCTTTCATGTAGTGGGACATAAAGTTTGACCCCCTGTCAGAGATTACTTCCTTAGGAAACCCGACCCTGGTAAAAATACCAAGGAGGGCCTTAGCCACAGCCAGTGCTGTAACAGTCCTCATAGGAATGGCCTGAGGATACCTAGTAGCATGGTCTACTACAACAAGTATAAACCTGTTGCCTGAGGAGGTTGGAGGATCAAGGGGACCAACAATGTCAATCCCTACTCTCTCAAATGGGACTCCCACAACTGGGAGAGGCACTAAAGGTGTGGCAGCTCCTGCAGCGTTTTTCTACTTCGGACCCCATCTTTGGCCAATAAAAGTAGAGAGAGAGCCTTTCCTTAGTCTTCTTGAAACTCAAGTGACCAGCCAAAGGAATCACGTGGGCTAACTGCAAGAACTGTTGTCTGTTCTCTTGGGGTACTACAAGTCGTTTGTAGTCTCCAGGTGCAGACTCGGTCGGTTCACTGTAGAAGAGGCCATCTTCCCAGTGCAACCTGTATTTCCCAGACTCTTGCCCTTCAGCCTGAGCTTCTGCCTGGTGGCGAAGACCTTCCAGAGTTGGACATTCTCTCTGTCCCTTACTGAAGTCTGCCCTATTGGGTCCACCTTCTGCCAGTAAAGACTGCAGCTCAGGATGGTCAACAGGATCCAGATCTCCAATGAGTTCCTGGCCTTCCATTAGCTCTTCCTCAGAGTCTAATTCTACCGCACAGGGTTATACCACCCTCTCAGCCTCAACTGGAGGGGAGTTATGGGTGTAACTGTGGACAGCCGAGGGGAAGTCCGTTTTGGCTGCACTGAAGTGCTGGCTGCTGGTTTCGGTACAGAAGTTTTAGGTTTCCCTTTCGCTTCTGATTTCTTTGAGACAGCAGCTGACAAATCCAGTGGAGCAGGAGTGATATCCTTCTTCATCATCTCCTCGGGAGTACCTCTCATGGTTCTCTCTCTTGCAGGTCTGGTTAGCTCCTGTAACCGTTTACTAGGAGGTCTGGGGGTATGAGACACAACTCCGAGAGTTTTTAAATCGTTACCCAACAGAACTCGTCCTGGTACCTCACTCTGTATGCTGACAGGTATCTTCACAGTCATGTCGTTACACTGGATGAGAACTGGTAATTGGGGAAGCATCTGCACAGGCCCTCCAGCTAACTTGGTGAGGCATTTGGGTGCCTTGGCAACAGTATCTTGGACAGGAGGTAGGAGGTTTGAGAAATAAGGCCTTTGCTCAGTAAGATTGAAGCTGTGCAAAATTGGACAACACCTACTACTAAGACCCAGGTGAGAGCCTTCTTAGGTCTCACTGGGTATTACAGGAATTTCATCCAGAACTATGGGACCATAGCTTCTCCTCTGAATGTCATCTCCTCTCCAAAATTCCCTAAAAAGGTTAGATGGAACGAGGAGTGCAATCAGGCCTTTGAAAACCTGAAAAAGGCTCTTTGCCAAGCCCCAGTACTCAGAGCTCCTGATTACCACCAAACTTTCATTGTGCAGACAGATGCTTCAAATGTAGGAATAGGTGCAGTACTCAGTCAACTGGATGGGAAAGGTAGGGAGCACCCCGTTTGCTTCATCAGCCGCAAGCTGAAGGATCCTGAAACAAGGTGGGCAACTATCGAAAGAGAGTGCTTTGCTATTGTGTGGGCTCTGAAGAAGTTTAGGCCATACTTTTATGGTTCTACTATTGTCATTCAGACTGACCACCAACCCTTGAGATGGTTAATGCAGATGAAAGGGGAAAACCCAAAACTACTGAGATGGTCAATCTGCCTGCAAGGGTTTGATTTCACCATTGAGCACAGGTCAGGGTGTCACCACCAAAATGCTGATGGTCTCTCTAGGATGTATGTCATCGACTAGAGGTGTGAGATTCATCCAGGGGTGGATTAAATCCTCCTGTCCCTTAGTCTGGGGGGCCGAGAGTTATGGAGAATTCTCTGTTTAGGCTGAATTTCCTAACCTAGTGAGTCCCTCAGCAGCTTTGCTGGATTTCTGGAGTTTGTTTTTTTCATCCTGCCAAGAGTGAGACTCTTTTCCACCCACTCTTGGACATGATTTGTGGTATTTCTTTGAATGTTAATGTGTTCTATGGGCTATGGGGTCTTTTACTCCATAGGGTCTCATGTGTTTTGAGATATGTGTTACACAGCACCCTCCGTGCCGTAACACTGGGGTGTCCTAGGCGACCCCCACCATAGACTCCATACCCTGGGACTGAATACTGTCTCCCAGGGCCTGTAAAGTCACCATTGGCTTTTCTAGATCTAAATTTACTAACAGAACTAGTACAAATCATCCTATTGTGGACGTACTGGTAGGGGTAATTTGATTACTCCTGAGTCTGTTGTTCGAGGGGACACTGTCCCTTCCCCCTCGTCGAGTTTTGGCTGGTGGCAGTGGATACTACTTTTTATATTCAACCACGAATATATTCCTATGGGATTCTCCCCATTGTTCGAGGCTAATACTTTTTCACATTAGTCTCTAACATACCGCCGGTTTATTTATCTTAAATAAATTCACTGGTTGGTATTTTCTGCAAGTACTCGGTTTTTAAAATGGCGTATGTGTTCGCCTCTGTAAACTCCAAACCAAAGGTTGAGCCTTTTGTTCCACTTTTGGCGGGCTTCTACACAGAAGCCCTCCAGAGTGGTGCCATTCTGTCTGGGTACCACAGGGGGTGTGGGAGGGGGTTTAGGCACCCTGGACTGAGTTGCCTTGCCAACTCAAGTCACACTCTGGTGTGATTGGCCCAATTGTTGAGCCGCCCCGCTCACCACTTAGCATGTGTGAGTGACAGCTAGGCTGCATGAAGGCTAGGCTTTTTTCTGCATAAAAGCAGGGTTTTTGGGACTGGAATTTCAGAAGTGGCCACAGGACCTAAGAATCCGACGAGGGTAAAGCTGAGCCGACCTGCAACGACGACACCTCTGGTGGAGCTCTGCTGAACCGACTCACCACTTCCCGACGACAGAGGAGATCTCCCTGCTGGAGAGTCTTCTTCCCTTGACTGGTGGGAACAACCGGTCCCTTGCTTTTTCTTCGCTTCCAGGACGTCTAGTGGTCGAATTGCCCGTGCTGAGCACCCCGGCAACCGGATAGCCACTAACCACTGTACCGCCACCAAAAGGTGGTGCCCTGTGACAGAGCACTCCGCGGCTGGTCTCTTCCCTGGTGGTGCAACGATCTTCGCTTTCCTCGACGACGAGATCCCGACTTGCATCAACCACCAGGAACAACTGCACCCGCCGGAGCTGTCTCTTCACTTTCAAGGTACTGTGTCCGCCTGCTTCCCTGGTGACGGTTAGCGTGAGGTATCTTAAATCCTTACCTTTCCACTGGGTCGCCTCCAGACCTTCTTAAACTTTTGTTCTAAAACTGGTCCATCCTTTCTGTGACATTTTGCTACAAAGACTTGAAGTGCATTTCCACTGTGATACTTTTGGGACATACCGCCTTGCCTCTCTCCGAGTGGGCCTGGCCTCTGAACTTTGTGATCTACAGTAGACCCTGCCTTGCTTGTCTTGCATTTGCTTCGTAAAAGTGTTGGTACTGAGTTGGTTTCTTACCCTACCTTTTTCTCTCCCGTTCTAACGAATATTAGAGTGCCATCTAGGTTAAAGCATTCACCTCTGTCTGCAAATAATGGTGCCGTTGAACCTAGACTTGTCTAAATATTGTTAGGGGATTGATATATCTTAATAGTAATTGTGATTGAAGTTGTTTGCCGTTTTAATGGCAGTGTGTTTTTCATAGATGTGTTTTTAAATAAATAATTATATATCTTTACACCAAAGCTCTGATCAGTGTCTGCTTGTTCTACGGTGCAAATTGCTCTATTTTGTATACTCTAAATACTGCCTAACTCATCTTGAGAGAAGTCTGGCTGCTCAGCCACAGCTACCAGGTAAATCTGGGTGGTACAGACTGCTACCAATTGGGTTTACTGCGAACTCCTGTAGTCTTAAACTTTTTGCCCAGAGGGAACTGCACAGGTTTCTGCCTAACACTTACCACAGAGCATGCCACTGGTGCACATCTGTCACTCACCACAGCGCCAGTCCCTGGCAAGCATGTGCCACTTACCACAGGGCATGCCACTGGTGCGCATCTGTCACTCACCACAGCGCCAGTCCCTGGCAAGCATGTGCCACTTTCCACAGGGCATGCCACTGGTGCACATCTGCCACTTACAGCAGCGCCAGTCCCTGGCAAGCATTTGCCACTTATCACAGGGCATGCCACTGGTGCACATCTGTCACTCACTGCAGCGCCAGTCCCTGGCAAGCATGTGCCACTTACCACAGGGCATGCCACTGGTGCACATCTGTCACTTACAGCAGCGCCAGTCCCTGGCAAGCATGTGCCACTTACCACAGGGCATGCCACTGGTGAACATCTGTCACTTACAGCAGTGCCAGTCACTGGCAAGCATGTGCTACTTACCACAGGGCATGCCACTGGTGCACATTTGTCGCTTACAGCAGCACCAGTCCCTGGCAAGCATGTGCCACTTACCATAGGGCATGCTACTGGTGCAAGTCTGTCACTCACCACAGCGCCAGTCCCTGGCAAGCATGTGCCACTTACCACAGGGCATGCCACTGGTGCATATCTGTCACTCACCGCAGCGCCAGTCCATGGCAAGCATGTGCCATTTACCACAGGGCATGCCACTGGTGCAAGTCTGTCAGTCACCACAGCGCCAGTCCCTGGCAAGCATGTGCCACTTACCACAGGGCATGCCACTGGTGCACATCTGTCACTTACAGCAGCGCCAGTCACTGGCAAACTTGTGCCACTTACCACAGGGCATGCCACTGGTGCACATCTGTCACTCACCGCAGCACCAGTCCCTGGCAAGCATGTGCCACTTACCACAGGGCATGCCACTGGTGCACATCTGTCACTCACCACAGCGCCAGTCCCTGGCAAGCATGTGCCACTTACCACAGGGCATGCCACTGGTACACATCTGCCACTTACAGCAGCGCCAGTCCCTGGCAAGCATGTGCCACTTACTGTTAGGGAGAATTCTCTGTTTAGGCTGAATTTCCTAACCTAGTGAGTCCCCCAGCAGCTTTGCTAGATTTCTGGAGTTTGTTTTTTTGATCCTGCCAAGAGTGAGACTCTTTTCCTCCCACTCTTGGACATGATTTGTGGTATTTCTTTGAATGTTAATGTGTTCTATGGGCTATGGGGTCTTTTACTCCATAGGGTCTCATGTGTTTTGCGATATGTGTTACACAGCACCCTCTGTGCCGTAAGACTGGGGTGTCCTAGGCGATCCCCACCATAGACTCCATACCCTGGGACTGACTACTGTCTCCCAGGGCCTGTAAAGTCACCATTGGCTTTTCTAGACCTAAATTTACTAACAGAATTAGTACAAACCATCCTATTGTGGACGTACTGGTAGGGGTAATTAGATTAGCCCTGAGTCTGGTGTTCGAGGGGGCACTGTCCCGTCCCCCCTCGTCGAGTTTTGGCTGGTGGCAGTGGATACTACTTTTTATATTCAACCGTGAATATATTCCTATGGGATTCTTCCCATTGTTCGAGGCTAATTCGTTTTCACATTAGCTCTAACATACCGCTGGTTTATTTATCTTAAATAAATTCACTGGTTGGTATTTTCTGCCAGAACTCTGTTTTTGAAGTGGCGTATGTGTTCGCCTCTGTAAACTCCAAACCAAAGGTTGAGCCCTTTGTTCCACTTTTGGCGGGCTTCTACACAGAAGCCCTCCAGAGTGGTGCCATTCTGTCTGGGTACCACAAGGGGTGTGGGAGGGGGTTTAGGCACCCTAGACTGAGTTGCCTTGCCAATTCAAGTCGCACTCTGGTGTGATTGGTCCAAGTGGTGAGCCGCCCCGCTCACCACTTAGCATGTGTGAGTGAAAGCTAGGCTGAATGAATGGGGGTTTTCTGCATAAAAGCAGGGCTTTTGGGACTGGAATTTCAGAAGTCGCCACAGGACCTAAGAATCCGACGAAGGTAAAGCTGAGCCGACCTGCGGTGGAGCCCTGCTGAACCGACTCATCACTTCCCGACGACAGAGGAGATCTCCCTGCTGGAGAGTCTTCTTCCGTTGACTGGTGGGAACAACCGGTCCCTTGCTTTTTCTTCTCTTCCAGGACGTCTAGTGGTCGAATTGCCTGTGCTGAGCACCCCGGCAACCGGATAGCCACTAACCACTGTACCACGACCAAAAGGTGGTGCCTTGTGACGGAGCACTCCGCGGCTGGTCTCTTCTTTGGTGGTGCAACGATCTTCGCTTTCCTCGACGACGAGACCATCTCTTCTTCTGGCAAAGTCCCGACTTGCATCCACCACCAGGAACAACTGCCCCCGCCGGAGTTGTCTCTTCACTTTCAAGGTACTGTATCCGCCTGGCTTCCCTGGTGACGGTTAGCGTGAGGTGTCTTAAATCCTTACCTTTCCACTGGGTCACCTCCAGACCTTCTTAAACTTTTGTTCTAAAACTGATCCAACCTTTCTGTGACATTTTGCTACAAAGACTTGAAGTGCATTTCCACTGTGATACTTTTGGGACATACCGCCTTGCCTCTCTCCGAGTGGGCCTGGCCTCTGAACTTTGTGATCTACAGTAGACCCTGCCTACAGTACCTTGAAAGTGAAGAGACAGCTCCGGCGGGTGCAGTTGTTCCTGGTGGTGGATGTAAGTCGGGATCTCGTCGTCGAGGAAAGCGAAGATCGTTGCACCACCAGGGAAGAGACCAGCCGCGGAGTGCTCTGTCACAGGGCACCACCTTTTGGTCGCGGTACAGTGGTTAGTGGCTATCCGGTTGCCGGGGTGCTCAGCACGGGCAATTCGACCACTAGACGTCCTGGAAGCGAAGAAAAAGCAAGGGACCGGTTGTTCCCACCAGTCAAGGGAAGAAGACTCTCCAGCAGGGAGATCTCCTCTGTCGTCGGGAAGTGGTGAGTCGGTTCAGCAGAGCTCCACCAGAGGTGTCGTCGTTGCAGGTCGGCTCAGCTTTACCCTCGTCGGATTCTTAGGTCCTGTGGCCACTTCTGAAATTCCAGTCCCAAAAGCCCTGCTTTTATGCAGAAAAAAGCCTAGCCTTCATGCAGCCTAGCTGTCACTCACACATGCTAAGTGGTGAGCGGGGCGGCTCAACAATTGGGCCAATCACACCAGAGTGTGACTTGAGTTGGCAAGGCAACTCAGTCCAGGGTGCCTAAACCCCCTCCCACACCCCCTGTGGTACCCAGACAGAATGGCACCACTCTGGAGGGCTTCTGTGTAGAAGCCCGCCAAAAGTGGAACAAAAGGCTCAACCTTTGGTTTGGAGTTTACAGAGGCGAACACATACGCCATTTTAAAAACCGAGTACTTGCAGAAAATACCAACCAGTGAATTTATTTAAGATAAATAAACCGGCGGTATGTTAGAGACTAATGTGAAAAAGTATTAGCCTCGAACAATGGGGTGAATCCCATAGGAATATATTCGTGGTTGAATATAAAAAGTAGTATCCACTGCCACCAGCCAAAACTCGACGAGGGGGAAGGGACAGTGTCCCCTCGAACAACAGACTCAGGAGTAATCAAATTACCCCTACCAGTACGTCCACAATAGGATGATTTGTACTAGTTCTGTTAGTAAATTTAGATCTAGAAAAGCCAATGGTGACTTTACAGGCCCTGGGAGACAGTAGTCAGTCCCAGGGTATGGAGTCTATGGTGGGGGTCGCCTAGGACACCCCAGTGTTACGGCACGGAGGGTGCTGTGTAACACATATCTCAAAACACATGAGACCCTATGGAGTAAAAGACCCCATAGCCCATAGAACACATTAACATTCAAAGAAATACCACAAATCATGTCCAAGAGTGGGTGGAAAAGAGTCTCACTCTTGGCAGGATGAAAAAAACAAACTCCAGAAATCCAGCAAAGCTGCTGAGGGACTCACTAGGTTAGGAAATTCAGCCTAAACAGAGAATTCTCCATAACTCTCGGCCCCCCAGACTAAGGGACAGGAGGATTTAATCCACCCCTGGATGAATCTCACACCTCTAGTCGATGACATACATCCTAGAGAGACCATCAGCATTTTGGTGGTGACACCCTGACCTGTGCTCAATGGTGAAATCAAACCCTTGCAGGCAGATTGACCATCTCAGTAGTTTTGGGTTTTCCCCTTTCATCTGCATTAACCATCTCAAGGGTTGGTGGTCAGTCTGAATGACAATAGTAGAACCATAAAAGTATGGCCTAAACTTCTTCAGAGCCCACACAATAGCAAAGCACTCTCTTTCGATAGTTGCCCACCTTGTTTCAGGATCCTTCAGCTTGCGGCTGATGAAGCAAACGGGGTGCTCCCTACCTTTCCCATCCAGTTGACTGAGTACTGCACCTATTCCTACATTTGAAGCATCTGTCTGCACAATGAAAGTTTGGTGGTAATCAGGAGCTCTGAGTACTGGGGCTTGGCAAAGAGCCTTTTTCAGGTTTTCAAAGGCCTGATTGCACTCCTCGTTCCATCTAACCTTTTTAGGGAATTTTGGAGAGGAGATGACATTCAGAGGAGAAGCTATGGTCCCATAGTTCTGGATGAAATTCCTGTAATTTGGCATTTACTCGCCTTTATGGTCAGATTGGCTCCTCCAAGAGCCTAAAAAACATCTCTTAGGTGGTCCACATGTTCTTCCCAGGAATTGCTGAACACTGCTATGTCATCCAAGTATGCCATGCAGAAGTCCTCCATCCCATTCAGAACCTGGTTTACCATCCGTTGAAATGTAGCAGGTGCATTTTTATCAATCCAAAAGGCATTACCTTAAACTGGTATAAGCCAAAGGGGTAGAAAATGCAGTTTTCTCCTTGTCATGGTCTGTCAGGGCTATTTGCCAATAGACTGACGTCAAGTCAAATGTGCTGAGGAACTTGGCTGAACCAAGTCTATCCACCAACTCATCTGTTCTTGGCAAAGGATGGGCATCAGTCTTGGTGACTGCATTAAGAGCTCTATAGTCCACACAGAATCTAAGTTCTCTAGATCCTGCCTTTGGTACTAACACAACTGGGCTAGACCATGGACTAGTAGAGGGCTCTATTACCCCGAGATCAAACATCTTGCTGACCTCACCTTTGATGTGGGTTCGTACATTTTCAGGACATTCTGTATCCTCTGCTTTTGACTGGCAGACAGTCACCAGTGAGTATGTCATGCTGGCCCCAAGGGGTCAAGCCTGGTGAAAGTGAGAACAGAGAGGCAAACTGATTCAACATAGATTTGCACTCTTCTTGCTGCTCAGGTGTCAGATTTGAAGAGAGATTTACTCCTTCAATCTTTTTGTCTAAAGGTAGGCCTCTGAGGAGATCAGGAAGAGCTTCACTCTCTTCTTCTTCCTCTGATGACGCTAGAAGCAAGCTCCTACATCGGCTCTTGAGAAATACGCTTTGAGTCGGTTGGTGTGGAAGACTGTTGGAGCCTCCTTGGGGTTGCCCAAGTCCACCAGATAGTTGACCTCTCCAAGTTTACCCACAACTCTGAAGGGTCCCATCCATTTGTATTGCAAGGCCCTCTGCCTTGTGGGGATAATAACGAGAACTAGCTGGTCTTGAGTGAACTCAACCATGTTAGCCTTTTGATCATGCCAGTGCTTGACCAATGTTTGTCCAGCTTTCAAGTTATTGCTTGCTTCTGCCATCATGTGCGACATTCTCCTCCGGAGACCTATCACGTAGTCAGTCACTCGGACTGGCTTGGGGAAAGGAGCACTCTCCTACCCCTCCTTAATCAGGGCCAATGGACCTCTGACGGGATGACCATAGAGAAGCTCAAAGGGAGAGTAACCTACTCCCTCCTGAGGGACTTCTCCATAAGCAAATAGAAGGCACAGCAGTAGAAGATCCCACTTTCGTTTAAGGGGTTCTCCTAAAGCACCTATCATGCTCTTCATGGTTCGGTTGAACCTTTCTACCAACCCATTCGTTTGTGGGTGGTAAGCTGTTGAGAACTTGTAAGTAACTCCACAGGTTTTCCACATGGCTTTCATGTAGTGGGACATAAAGTTTGACCCCCTGTCAGAGATTACTTCCTTAGGAAACCCGACCCTGGTAAAAATACCAAGGAGGGCCTTAGCCACAGCCAGTGCTGTAACAGTCCTCATAGGAATGGCCTGAGGATACCTAGTAGCATGGTCTACTACAACAAGTATAAACCTGTTGCCTGAGGAGGTTGGAGGATCAAGGGGACCAACAATGTCAATCCCTACTCTCTCAAATGGGACTCCCACAACTGGGAGAGGCACTAAAGGTGTGGCAGCTCCTGCAGCGTTTTTCTACTTCGGACCCCATCTTTGGCCAATAAAAGTATAGAGAGAGCCTTTCCTTAGTCTTCTTGAAACTCAAGTGACCAGCCAAAGGAATCACGTGGGCTAACTGCAAGAACTGTTGTCTGTTCTCTTGGGGTACTACAAGTCGTTTGTAGTCTCCAGGTGCAGACTCGGTCGGTTCACTGTAGAAGAGGCCATCTTCCCAGTGCAACCTGTATTTCCCAGACTCTTGCCCTTCAGCCTGAGCTTCTGCCTGGTGGCGAAGACCTTCCAGAGTTGGACATTCTCTCTGTCCCTTACTGAAGTCTGCCCTATTGGGTCCACCTTCTGCCAGTAAAGACTGCAGCTCAGGATGGTCAACAGGATCCAGATCTCCAATGAGTTCCTGGCCTTCCATTAGCTCTTCCTCAGAGTCTAATTCTACCGCACAGGGTTATACCACCCTCTCAGCCTCAACTGGAGGGGAGTTATGGGTGTAACTGTGGACAGCCGAGGGGAAGTCCGTTTTGGCTGCACTGAAGTGCTGGCTGCTGGTTTCGGTACAGAAGTTTTAGGTTTCCCTTTCGCTTCTGATTTCTTTGAGACAGCAGCTGACAAATCCAGTGGAGCAGGAGTGATATCCTTCTTCATCATCTCCTCGGGAGTACCTCTCATGGTTCTCTCTCTTGCAGGTCTGGTTAGCTCCTGTAACCGTTTACTAGGAGGTCTGGGGGTATGAGACACAACTCCGAGAGTTTTTAAATCGTTACCCAACAGAACTCGTCCTGGTACCTCACTCTGTATGCTGACAGGTATCTTCACAGTCATGTCGTTACACTGGATGAGAACTGGTAATTGGGGAAGCATCTGCACAGGCCCTCCAGCTAACTTGGTGAGGCATTTGGGTGCCTTGGCAACAGTATCTTGGACAGGAGGTAGGAGGTTTGAGAAATAAGGCCTTTGCTCAGTAAGATTGAAGCTGTGCAAAATTGGACAACACCTACTACTAAGACCCAGGTGAGAGCCTTCTTAGGTCTCACTGGGTATTACAGGAATTTCATCCAGAACTATGGGACCATAGCTTCTCCTCTGAATGTCATCTCCTCTCCAAAATTCCCTAAAAAGGTTAGATGGAACGAGGAGTGCAATCAGGCCTTTGAAAACCTGAAAAAGGCTCTTTGCCAAGCCCCAGTACTCAGAGCTCCTGATTACCACCAAACTTTCATTGTGCAGACAGATGCTTCAAATGTAGGAATAGGTGCAGTACTCAGTCAACTGGATGGGAAAGGTAGGGAGCACCCCGTTTGCTTCATCAGCCGCAAGCTGAAGGATCCTGAAACAAGGTGGGCAACTATCGAAAGAGAGTGCTTTGCTATTGTGTGGGCTCTGAAGAAGTTTAGGCCATACTTTTATGGTTCTACTATTGTCATTCAGACTGACCACCAACCCTTGAGATGGTTAATGCAGATGAAAGGGGAAAACCCAAAACTACTGAGATGGTCAATCTGCCTGCAAGGGTTTGATTTCACCATTGAGCACAGGTCAGGGTGTCACCACCAAAATGCTGATGGTCTCTCTAGGATGTATGTCATCGACTAGAGGTGTGAGATTCATCCAGGGGTGGATTAAATCCTCCTGTCCCTTAGTCTGGGGGGCCGAGAGTTATGGAGAATTCTCTGTTTAGGCTGAATTTCCTAACCTAGTGAGTCCCTCAGCAGCTTTGCTGGATTTCTGGAGTTTGTTTTTTTCATCCTGCCAAGAGTGAGACTCTTTTCCACCCACTCTTGGACATGATTTGTGGTATTTCTTTGAATGTTAATGTGTTCTATGGGCTATGGGGTCTTTTACTCCATAGGGTCTCATGTGTTTTGAGATATGTGTTACACAGCACCCTCCGTGCCGTAACACTGGGGTGTCCTAGGCGACCCCCACCATAGACTCCATACCCTGGGACTGACTACTGTCTCCCAGGGCCTGTAAAGTCACCATTGGCTTTTCTAGATCTAAATTTACTAACAGAACTAGTACAAATCATCCTATTGTGGACGTACTGGTAGGGGTAATTTGATTACTCCTGAGTCTGTTGTTCGAGGGGACACTGTCCCTTCCCCCTCGTCGAGTTTTGGCTGGTGGCAGTGGATACTACTTTTTATATTCAACCACGAATATATTCCTATGGGATTCTCCCCATTGTTCGAGGCTAATACTTTTTCACATTAGTCTCTAACATACCGCCGGTTTATTTATCTTAAATAAATTCACAGGTTGGTATTTTCTGCAAGTACTCGGTTTTTAAAATGGCGTATGTGTTCGCCTCTGTAAACTCCAAACCAAAGGTTGAGCCTTTTGTTCCACTTTTGGCGGGCTTCTACACAGAAGCCCTCCAGAGTGGTGCCATTCTGTCTGGGTACCACAGGGGGTGTGGGAGGGGGTTTAGGCACCCTGGACTGAGTTGCCTTGCCAACTCAAGTCACACTCTGGTGTGATTGGCCCAATTGTTGAGCCGCCCCGCTCACCACTTAGCATGTGTGAGTGACAGCTAGGCTGCATGAAGGCTAGGCTTTTTTCTGCATAAAAGCAGGGCTTTTGGGACTGGAATTTCAGAAGTGGCCACAGGACCTAAGAATCCGACGAGGGTAAAGCTGAGCCGACCTGCAACGACGACACCTCTGGTGGAGCTCTGCTGAACCGACTCACCACTTCCCGACGACAGAGGAGATCTCCCTGCTGGAGAGTCTTCTTCCCTTGACTGGTGGGAACAACCGGTCCCTTGCTTTTTCTTCGCTTCCAGGACGTCTAGTGGTCGAATTGCCCGTGCTGAGCACCCCGGCAACCGGATAGCCACTAACCACTGTACCGCGACCAAAAGGTGGTGCCCTGTGACAGAGCACTCCGCGGCTGGTCTCTTCCCTGGTGGTGCAACGATCTTCGCTTTCCTCGACGACGAGATCCCGACTTGCATCAACCACCAGGAACAACTGCACCCGCCGGAGCTGTCTCTTCACTTTCAAGGTACTGTGTCCGCCTGCTTCCCTGGTGACGGTTAGCGTGAGGTATCTTAAATCCTTACCTTTCCACTGGGTCGCCTCCAGACCTTCTTAAACTTTTGTTCTAAAACTGGTCCATCCTTTCTGTGACATTTTGCTACAAAGACTTGAAGTGCATTTCCACTGTGATACTTTTGGGACATACCGCCTTGCCTCTCTCCGAGTGGGCCTGGCCTCTGAACTTTGTGATCTACAGTAGACCCTGCCTTGCTTGTCTTGCATTTGCTTCGTAAAAGTGTTGGTACTGAGTTGGTTTCTTACCCTACCTTTTTCTCTCCCGTTCTAACGAATATTAGAGTGCCATCTAGGTTAAAGCATTCACCTCTGTCTGCAAATAATGGTGCCGTTGAACCTAGACTTGTCTAAATATTGTTAGGGGATTGATATATCTTTATAGTAATTGTGATTGAAGTTGTTTGCCGTTTTAATGGCAGTGTGTTTTTCATAGATGTGTTTTTAAATAAATAATTATATATCTTTACACCAAAGCTCTGATCAGTGTCTGCTTGTTCTACGGTGCAAATTGCTCTATTTTGTATACTCTAAATACTGCCTAACTCATCTTGAGAGAAGTCTGGCTGCTCAGCCACAGCTACCAGGTAAATCTGGGTGGTACAGACTGCTACCAATTGGGTTTACTGCGAACTCCTGTAGTCTTAAACTTTTTGCCCAGAGGGAACTGCACAGGTTTCTGCCTAACACTTACCACAGAGCATGCCACTGGTGCACATCTGTCACTCACCACAGCGCCAGTCCCTGGCAAGCATGTGCCACTTACCACAGGGCATGCCACTGGTGCGCATCTGTCACTCACCACAGCGCCAGTCCCTGGCAAGCATGTGCCACTTTCCACAGGGCATGCCACTGGTGCACATCTGCCACTTACAGCAGCGCCAGTCCCTGGCAAGCATTTGCCACTTATCACAGGGCATGCCACTGGTGCACATCTGTCACTCACTGCAGCGCCAGTCCCTGGCAAGCATGTGCCACTTACCACAGGGCATGCCACTGGTGCACATCTGTCACTCACCACAGCGCCAGTCCCTGACAAGCATGTGCCACTTACCACAGGGCATGCCACTGGTGCACATCTGCCACTTACAGCAGCGCCAGTCCCTGGTAAGCATGTGCCACTTACCACAGGGCATGCCACTGGTGCACATCTGTCACTCACAGAAGCGCCAGTCCCTGGAAAGCATGTGCCACTTACCACGGGCATGCCACTGGAGCACATCTGTCACTTACAGAAGTGCCAGTCCCTGGCAAGCATGTGCCACCTACCATAGGGCATGGCACTGGTGCACACCTGTCACCCACCGCAGCGCCAGTCCCTGGCAAGCATGTGCCACTTTCCACAGGGCATGCCACTGGTGCACATCTGTCACTCACAACAGCGCCAGTCCCTGGCAAGCATGTGCCACTTTCCACAGGGCATGCCACTGGTGCACATCTGCCACTTACAGCAGCGCCAGTCCCTGGCAAGCATGTGCCACTAACCACAGGGCATGCAACTGGTGCACATCTGTCACTCATAGCAGCGCAAGTCCCTGGCAAGCATGTGCCACTTATCACAGGGCATGCCACTGGTGCACATCTGTCACTCACTGCAGCGCCAGTCCCTGGCAAGCATGTGCCACTTTCCACAGGGCATGCCACTGGTGCACATCTGCCACTTACAGCAGCGCCAGTCCCTGGCAAGCATGTGCCACTAACCACAGGGCATGCAACTGGTGCACATCTGTCACTCATAGCAGCGCAAGTCCCTGGCAAGCATGTGCCACTTACCACAGGGCATGCCACTGGTGCACATCTGTCACTCACTGCAGCGCCAGTACCTGGCAAGCATGTGCCACTTACCACAGGGCATGCCACTGGTGCACATCTGTCACTCACCACAGCGCCAGTCCCTGACAAGCATGTGCCACTTACCACAGGGCATGCCACTGGTGCACATCTGCCACTTACAGCAGCGCCAGTCCCTGGTAAGCATGTGCCTTTTACCACAGGGAATGCCACTGGTGCACATCTGTCACTCACAGCAGCGCCAGTCCCTGGCAAGCATGTGCCACTTACCACAGGCATGCCACTGGAGCACATCTGTCACTTACAGAAGAGCCAATCCCTGGCAAGCATGTGCCACCTACCATAGGGCATGGCACTGGTGCACACCTGTCACCCACCGCAGCGCCAGTCCCTGGCAAGCAAGTGCCACTTACAGCAGCACCGGTCCATGGCAAGCATGTGTCACTTACCACAGGGCATGCCACTGGTGCACATCTGTCACTTACAGCAGCGCCAGTCCCTGGCAAGCATGTGCCACTTACCACAGAGCATGCCACTGGTGCATATCTGTCACTCACCACAGCGCCAGTCCCTGGCAAGCATGTGCCACTTACCACAGGGGATGCCACTGGTGCACATCTGTCACTCACCACAGTGACAGTCCCTGGCAAGCATGTGCCACTTACCACAGGGCATGCCACTGGTGCACATCTGTCACTCACCACAGCGCCAGTCCCTGGCAAGCATGTGCACTTTCCACAGGGCATGCCACTGGTGCACATCTGCCACTTACAGCAGCGCCAGTCCCTGGCAAGCATGTGCCACTAACCACAGGGCATGCAACTGGTGCACATCTGTCACTCATAGCAGCGCAAGTCCCTGGCAAGCATGTGCCACTTACCACAGGGCATGCCACTGGTGTACATCTGTCACTCACTGCAGCGCCAGTCCCTGGCAAGCATGTGCCACTTACCACAGGGCATGCCACTGGTGCACATCTGTCACTCACCACAGCGCCAGTCCCTGACAAGCATGTGCCACTTACCACAGGGCATGCCACTGGTGCACATCTGCCACTTACAGCAGCGCCAGTCCCTGGTAAGCATGTGCCACTTACCACAGGGCATGCCACTGGTGCACATCTGTCACTCACAGCAGCGCCAGTCCCTGGCAAGCATGTGCCACTTACCACGGGCATGCCACTGGAGCACATCTGTCACTTACAGAAGTGCCAGTCCCTGGCAAGCATGTGCCACCTACCATAGGGCATGGCACTGGTGCACACCTGTCACCCACCGCAGCACCAGTCCCTGGCAAGCAAGTGCCACTTACAGCAGCACCAGTCCATGGCAAGCATGTGTCACTTACCACAGGGCATGCCACTGGTGCACATCTTTCTCTTATAGCAGCGCCAGTCCCTGGCAAGCATGTGCCACTTACCACAGGGCATGCCACAGGTGCACATCTGTCACTTACAGCAGCGCCAGCCCCTGGCAAGCATGTGCCACTTACCACAGGGCATGCCACTGGTGCACATCTGTCACTCACTGCAGCACCAGTCCCAGGCAAGCATGTGCCACTGACAGCAGCGCCAGTCCCTAGCAATCATGTGCGACTTACCACAGGGCATGCCACTGGTGCACATCTGTCACTCACCACAGCGCCAGTCCCTGACAGGCATGTGCCACTTACCACAGGGCATGCCACTTGTGCACATCTGTCACTCACCGCAGGGCCAGTCCCAGGCAAGCATGTGCCACTTACGGCAGCGCCAGTCCCTGGCAAGCATGTGCCACTTACCTCAGGGCATGCCACTGGTGCACATCTGTCACTTACAGCAGCGCCAGTCCCTGGCAAGCATGTGCCACTTACCACCCGGCATGCCAGTGGTGCACATCTGTCACTCACCACAGTTCCAGTCACTGGCAAGCATGTGCCACTTACCACAGGACATGCCACCTGTGCACATCTGTCAGTTACAGCAGCGCCAGTCCCAGGCAAGCATGTGGCACTTACCACAGGGCATGCCACTGGTGCACATCTGTCACTCACCGCAGCGCCAGTCCCTGGCAAGCATGTGCCATTTACCACAGGGCATGCCACTGGTGCAAGTCTGTCACCACAGTGCCAGTCCCTTTCAAGCATGTGCCACTTACCACAGGGTATGCCACTGGTGCACATCTGTCACGTACAGCAGCGCCAGTCCCTGGTAAGCGTGTACAGCAGCGCCAGTCACTGGCAAGCATGTGCCACTTACCACAGGGCATGCCACTGGTGCACATCTGTCACTCACCGCAGCGCCAGTCCATAGCAAGCATGTGCCACTTACCACAGGGCATGCCACTGGTGCACATCTGTCACTCACCACAGCACCAGTCCCTGGCAAGCATGTGCCACTTACCACAGGGCATGCCACTGGTGCATATCTGCCACTTACAGCAGCGCCAGTCCCTGGTAAGCATGTGCTACTTACCACAGGGCATGCCACTGGTGCACATCTGTCACTCACAGCAGCACCAGTCCATGGGAAGCATGCGGCACTTACCACAGGGCATGCCACTGGTGCACATCTGTCACTTATAACAGCGCCAGTCACTGGAAAGCATGTGCCATTTACCACAGGGCATGCCACTGGTGCAAGTCTGTCATTCACCACAGCGCCAGTCCCTGGCAAGCATGTGCCACTTACCACAGGGCATGCTACTGGTGCACATCTGTCACTTACAGCAGCGCCAGTCCCTGGCAAGCATGTGCCACTTACCAAAGGGCATGCCACTGGTGCACATCTGTCACTCACGGCAGTGCCAGTCCCTGGCAAGCAAGTGCCACTTACCACAGCGCTTGCCACTGGTGCACATCTGTCACTTACAGCAGCGCCAGTCCCTGGCAAGCATGTGCCACTTACCACAGGGCATGCCACTGGTGCATATCTGCCACTTACAGCCGCGCCAGTCCCTGGTAAGCATTGGCCACTTACCACAGGGCATACCACTGGTGCACATCTGTCACTCACCACAGCGCCAGTCCCTGGCAAGCATGTGCCACTTACCACAGGGCATGCCACTGGTGCACATCTGTCACTTACAGCAGCGCCAGTCACTGGAAAGCATGTGCCATTTACCACAGGGCATGCCACTGGTGCACATCTGACATTCACCACAGCACCAGTCCCTGGCAAGCATGTGCCACTTACCACTGGGCATGCCACTGGTGCACATCTGTCACTCACTGCAGCGCCAGTCCCTGGCAAGCATGTGCCACTTACCACAGGGCATGCCACTGGTGCACATCTGTCACCTACAGCAGCGCCAGTCTCTGGCAAGCATGTGCCACTTACCACAGGGCATGCCACTGGTGCACATCTGTCACTTACCACAGCACCAGTCCCTGGCAAGCATGTACCCCTTACCACAGGGCATGCCACTGGTGCACATCTGTCACTCACAGCAGCGCCAGTCCCTGGCAAGCATGTGGCACTTACCACAGGGCATACCACTGGTGCACATCTGTCACTTACAGCAGCGCCATTCACTGGCAAGCATGTGCCACTTACCACAGGGCAAGCCATTGGTGCACATCTGTCGCTTACAGCAGCGCCAGTCCCTGGCAAGCATGTGCCACTTACCACAGGGCATGCTACTGGTGCAAGTCTGTCACTCACCTCAACGCCAGTCTCTGGCAAGCATGTGCCACTTACCACAGGGCATGCCACTGGTGCACATCTGTCATCACAGCGCCAGTCCCTGGCAAGCATGTGCCACTTACGACAGGACATGCCACTGGTTCACATCTGTCACTCACAGCAGCACCAGTCCATGGCAAGCATGTGCCACTTACCACAGGGCATGCCACTGGTGCACATCTGTCACTCACCACAGCGCCAGTCCCTGGCAAGCATGTGCCACTTACCACAGGGCATGCCACTGGTGCATATCTGTCACTCACAGCAGCACCAGTCCATGGCAAGCATGTGGCACTTACCACAGGGCATGCCACTGGTGCACATCTGTCACTTGCAGCAGCGCCAGTCACTGGAAAGCATATGCCATTTACCACAGGGAATGCCACTGGTGCACATCTGTCTTTCACCACAGTGCCAGTCCCTGGCAAGCATGTGCCACTTACCACAGGGCATGCCACTGGTACACATCTGTCACTCACCACAGCACCAGTCCCTGGCAAGCATGTACCAATTACCACAGGGCATGCCACTGGTGCACATCTGTCACTCACAGCAGCACCAGTCCCTGGCAAGCATGCGGCACTTACCACAGGGCATGCCACTGGTGCACATCTGTCACTTACAGCAGCGCCAGTCCCTGACAAGCATGTGCCACTTACCACAGGGCATGCTACTGGTGCAAGTCTGTCACTCACCTCAGCGCCAGTCCCTGGCAAGCGTGTGCCACTTACCACAGGGCATGACACTGGTGCACATCTGTCACTCACAGCAGCACCAGTCCCTGGCAAGCGTGTGCCACTTACCACAGGGCATGCCACTGGTCCACATCTGTCACTCACAGCAGCGCCAGTCACTGTCAAGCATGTGCCACTTACCGCAGGGCATGCCACTGGTGCACATCTGTCACTTACAGCAGCGCCAGACCCTGGCAAGCATGTGTCACTTACCACAGGGCATGCCACTGGTGAACATCTGTCACTTACAGCAGCGCCAGTCCCTGGTAAGCATGTGCCACTTACCACAGGGCATGCCAATGGTGCACATCTGTCACAGCAGCGCCGGTCACTGGCAAGCATGTGCCACTTACCACAGGGCATGCCACTTGTGCACATCTGTCACTTACAGCAGCACCAGTCCCTGGCAAGCATGTGCCACTTACCACAGAACTTGCCACTGGTGCACATCTCTCACTTACAGCAGGGCCAGTCCCTGGCAAGCATGTGCCACTTACCACAGAACATGCCACTGGTGCACATCTGTCACTTACAGCAGCGCCAGTCCCTGGCAAGCATGTGCCACTTACCACAGGACATGTCACTGGTGCACATCTGTCACTCAACGCAGCACCAGTCCCTGGCAAGCATGTGTCACTTACCACAGGGCATGCCACTGGTGCACATCTGTCTCTTATAGCAGCGCCAGTCCCTGGCAAGCATGTGCCACTTACCAAAGGGCATGCCACTGGTGCACATCTGTCACTTACAGCAGCGCCAGTCGCTGGCAAGATTGTGCCACTTACCACAGGGCAAGCCACTGGTGAACATCTGTCACAGCAGCGCCAGTCCCTGGTAAGCATGTGCCACTTACCACAGGGCATGCCACTGGTGCACATCTGTCACTTACAGCAGCACCAGTCCCTGGCAAGCATGTGCCACTTACCACAGGGCATGCCACTGGTGCACATCTGCCACGTACAGCAGCACCAGTCCCTGGCAAGCATGTGCCACTTACCACAGGGCATGCCACTGGTGCACATCTGTCACTCACAGCAGCGCCAGTCCATAGCAAGCATGTGCCTCTTACCACAGGGCATGCCACTGGTGCACATCTGTCACTCACTGCAGCGCCAGTCCCTGGCAAGCATGTGCCACTTACCACAGGGCATGCCACTGGTGCACATCTGTCACTCACAGCAGCGCCAGTCCCTGGCAAACATGTGCCACCTACCACAGCGCATGCCACTGGTGCACATCTGTCACTCTCAGCAGCGCCAGTCCCTGGCAAGCATGTGCCCCTTACCACAGGGCATGCCACTGGTGCACATCTGTCACTCACAGCAGCGCCAGTCCCTGGCAAGCATGTGCCACTTACCACAGGGCATGCCACTGGTGCACATCTGTCACTCACCACAGCGCCAGTCCCTGGCAAGCATGTGCCACTTACCACAGGGCATGCCACTGGTGCACATCTGTCACTTACAGCAGCGCCAGTCCCTGGCAAGCATGTGCCACTTACCACAGGGCATGCCACTGGTGCACATCTCTCACTTACAGCAGCGCCAGTCCCTGGCAAGCATGTGCCACTTACCACAGCGCCAGTCCCTGGCAAGCATGTGGCACTTACCATAGGGCATTCCACTGGCAAGCATGTGCCACTTACCACAGGGCATGCCACTGGTGCACATCTGTCACAGCAGCGCCAGTCCCTGGCAAGCATGTGCCACTTACCACAGCGCCAGTCCCTGGCAAGCATGTGGCACTTACCATAGGGCATGCCACTGGCAAGCATGTGCAGCTTACCACAGGGCATGCAACTGGTGCACATCTGTCACTTACAGCAGCGCCAGTCCCTGGCAAGCATGTGCCACTTACCACAGGGCATGCCACTGGTGCACATCTGGCACTCACCGCAGCGCCAGTCCCTGGCAAGCATGTGCCACTTACCACAGCGCCAGTCCCTGGCAAGCATGTGGCACTTACCACAGCGCCAGTCCCTGGCAAG
Organism: Ambystoma mexicanum; assembly: GCF_040938575.1. Lineage (NCBI taxonomy): Eukaryota > Metazoa > Chordata > Amphibia > Caudata > Ambystomatidae > Ambystoma > Ambystoma mexicanum. The sequence goes on from NC_090937.1 coordinate 1,659,088,763, forward strand.
CATGTGGCACTTACAATAGGGCATGCCACTGGTAACCATGTGGCACTTACCACAGGGCATGCCACTGGTGCACATCTGTCACTTACAGCAGCGCCAGTCCCTGGCAAGCATGTGTCACTTACCACAGGGCATGCCACTGCTGCACATCTGTCACTCACCGCAGTGCCAGTCCCTGGCAAGCATTTGCCACTTACCACAGGGCATGCCACTGGTGCACATCTGTCACTCACAGCAGCACCAGTCGCTGGCAAGCATGTGCCACTTACCACAGGGCATGCCACTGGTACACATCTGTCACTCACCGCAGCGCCAGTCCCTGGCAAGCATGTGCCACTTACCACAGCGCCAGTCCCTGGCAAGCATGTGGCACTTACCATAGGGCATGCCACTGGTGCACATCTCTCACTTACAGCAGCGCCAGTCCCTGGCAAGCATGTGCCACTTACCACAGTGCCAGTCCCTGGCAAGCATGTGGCACTTACCATAGGGCATGCACTGGCAAGCATGTGCCACTTACCACAGGGCATGCCACTGGTGCACATCTGTCACTTACAGCAGCGCCAGTCCCTGGCAAGCATGTGCCACTTACCACAGCGCCAGTCCCTGGCAAGCTTGTGGCACTTACCATAGGGCATGCCACTGGCAAGCATGTGCCACTTACCACAGGGCATGCCACTGGTGCACATCTGTCACTTACAGCAGCGCCAGTCCCTGGCAAGCATGTGCCACTTACCACAGGACATGTCACTGGTGCACATCGGTCACTCAACGCAGCACCAGTCCCTGGCAAGCATGTGTCACTTACCACAGGGCATGCCACTGGTGCACATCTGTCTCTTATAGCAGCGCCAGTCCCTGGCAAGCATGTGCCACTTACCAAAGGGCATGCCACTGGTGCACATCTGTCACTTACAGCAGCGCCAGTCGCTGGCAAGATTGTGCCACTTACCACAGGGCAAGCCACTGGTGAACATCTGTCACAGCAGCGCCAGTCCCTGGTAAGCATGTGCATCTTACCACAGGGCATGCCACTGGTGCACATCTGTCACTTACAGCAGCACCAGTCCCTGGCAAGCATGTGCCACTTACCACAGGGCATGCCATTGGTGCACATCTGCCACGTACAGCAGCACCAGTCCCTGGCAAGCATGTGCCACTTACCACAGGGCATGCCACTGGTGCACATCTGTCACTCACAGCAGCGCCAGTCCATAGCAAGCATGTGCCTCTTACCACAGGGCATGCCACTGGTGCACATCTGTCACTCACTGCAGCGCCAGTCCCTGGCAAGCATGTGCCACTTACCACAGGGCATGCCACTGGTGCACATCTGTCACTCACAGCAGCACCAGTCCCTGGCAAACATGTGCCACCTACCACAGCGCATGCCACTGGTGCACATCTGTCACTCTCAGCAGCGCCAGTCCCTGGCAAGCATGTGCCCCTTACCACAGGGCATGCCACTGGTGCACATCTGTCACTCACAGCAGCGCCAGTCCCTGGCAAGCATGTGCCACTTACCACAGGGCATGCCACTGGTGCACATCTGTCACTCACCACAGCGCCAGTCCCTGGCAAGCATGTGCCACTTACCACAGGGCATGCCACTGGTGCACATCTGTCACTTACAGCAGCGCCAGTCCCTGGCAAGCATGTGCCACTTACCACAGGGCATGCCACTGGTGCACATCTCTCACTTACAGCAGCGCCAGTCCCTGGCAAGCATGTGCCACTTACCACAGCGCCAGTCCCTGGCAAGCATGTGGCACTTACCATAGGGCATTCCACTGGCAAGCATGTGCCACTTACCACAGGGCATGCCACTGGTGCACATCTGTCACAGCAGCGCCAGTCCCTGGCAAGCATGTGCCACTTACCACAGCGCCAGTCCCTGGCAAGCATGTGGCACTTACCATAGGGCATGCCACTGGCAAGCATGTGCAGCTTACCACAGGGCATGCCACTGGTGCACATCTGTCACTTACAGCAGCGCCAGTCCCTGGCAAGCATGTGCCACTTACCACAGGGCATGCCACTGGTGCACATCTGGCACTCACCGCAGCGCCAGTCCCTGGCAAGCATGTGCCACTTACCACAGCGCCAGTCCCTGGCAAGCATGTGGCACTTACCACAGCGCCAGTCCCTGGCAAGCATGTGGCACTTACAATAGGGCATGCCACTGGTAACCATGTGGCACTTACCACAGGGCATGCCACTGGTGCACATCTGTCACTTACAGCAGCGCCAGTCCCTGGCAAGCATGTGTCACTTACCACAGGGCATGCCACTGCTGCACATCTGTCACTCACCGCAGTGCCAGTCCCTGGCAAGCATTTGCCACTTACCACAGGGCATGCCACTGGTGCACATCTGTCACTCACAGCAGCACCAGTCGCTGGCAAGCATGTGCCACTTACCACAGGGCATGCCACTGGTACACATCTGTCACTCACCGCAGCGCCAGTCCCTGGCAAGCATGTGCCACTTACCACAGCGCCAGTCCCTGGCAAGCATGTGGCACTTACCATAGGGCATGCCACTGGTGCACATCTCTCACTTACAGCAGCGCCAGTCCCTGGCAAGCATGTGCCACTTACCACAGTGCCAGTCCCTGGCAAGCATGTGGCACTTACCATAGGGCATGCACTGGCAAGCATGTGCCACTTACCACAGGGCATGCCACTGGTGCACATCTGTCACTTACAGCAGCGCCAGTCCCTGGCAAGCATGTGCCACTTACCACAGCGCCAGTCCCTGGCAAGCTTGTGGCACTTACCATAGGGCATGCCACTGGCAAGCATGTGCCACTTACCACAGGGCATGCCACTGGTGCACATCTGTCACTTACAGCAGCGCCAGTCCCTGGCAAGCATGTGCCACTTACCACAGGGCATGCCACTGGTGCACATCTGTCATTCACCGCAGCGCCAGTCCCTGGCAAGCATGTGCCACTTACCACAGGGCATGCCACTGGTGCACATCTGTCACTCACAGCAGCGCCAGTCCCTGGCAAGCATGTGCCACTTACCATAGGGCATGCCACTGGTGCACATCTCTCATTTACAGCAGCGCCAGTCCCTGGCAAGCATGTGCCACTTACCACAGTGCCAGTCCCTGGCAAGCATGTGGCACTTACCATAGGGCATGCCACTGGCAAGCATGTGCCACTTACAACAGGGCATGCCACTGGTGCACATCTGTCACTTACAGCAGCGCCAGTCCCTGGCAAGCATGTGCCACTTACCACAGCGCCAGTCCCTGGCAAGCTTGTGGCACTTACCATAGGGCATGCCACTGGCAAGCATGTGCCACTTACCACAGGGCATGCCACTGGTGCACATCTGTCACTTACAGCAGCGCCAGTCCCTGGCAAGCATGTGCCACTTACCACAGGGCATGCCACTGGTGCACATCTGTCACTCACCGCAGCGCCAGTCCCTGGAAAGCATTTGTCACTTACCACAGGGCATGCCACTGGTACACATCTGTCACTCACAGCAGCACTAGTCCCTGGCAAGCATGTGCCACTTACCACAGGGCATGCCACTGGTGCACATCTGTCACTTACAGCAGCGCCAGTCCCTGGCAAGCATGTGCCACTTACCACAGGGCATGCCACTAGTGCACATCTGTCACTTACAGCAGCGCCAGTCCCTGGCAAGCATGTGCCACTTACCACAGCGCCAGTCCCTGGCAAGCTTGTGGCACTTACCATAGGGCATGCCACTGGCAAGCATGTGCCACTTACCACAGGGCATGCCACTGGTGCACATCTGTCACTTACAGCAGCGCCAGTCCCTGGCAAGCATGTGCCACTTACCACAGGGCATGCCACTGGTGCACATCTGTCACTCACCGCAGCGCCAGTCTCTGGCAAGCATTTGCCACTTACCACAGGGCATGCCACTGGTGCACATCTGTCACTCACCGCAGCGCCAGTCCATAGCAAGCATGTGCCACTTACCACAGGGCATGCCACTGGTGCACATCTGTCACTCACCACAGCACCAGTCCCTGGCAAGCATGTGCCACTTACCACAGGGCATGCCACTGGTGCATATCTGCCACTTACAGCAGCGCCAGTCCCTGGTAAGCATGTGCTACTTACCACAGGGCATGCCACTGGTGCACATCTGTCACTCACAGCAGCACCAGTCCATGGGAAGCATGCGGCACTTACCACAGGGCATGCCACTGGTGCACATCTGTCACTTATAACAGCGCCAGTCACTGGAAAGCATGTGCCATTTACCACAGGGCATGCCACTGGTGCAAGTCTGTCATTCACCACAGCGCCAGTCCCTGGCAAGCATGTGCCACTTACCACAGGGCATGCTACTGGTGCACATCTGTCACTCACAGCAGCGCCAGTCCCTGGCAAGCATGTGCCACTTACCAAAGGGCATGCCACTGGTGCACATCTGTCACTCACGGCAGTGCCAGTCCCTGGCAAGCAAGTGCCACTTACCACAGCGCTTGCCACTGGTGCACATCTGTCACTTACAGCAGCGCCAGTCCCTGGCAAGCATGTGCCACTTACCACAGGGCATGCCACTGGTGCATATCTGCCACTTACAGCCGCGCCAGTCCCTGGTAAGCATTGGCCACTTACCACAGGGCATACCACTGGTGCACATCTGTCACTCACCACAGCGCCAGTCCCTGGCAAGCATGTGCCACTTACCACAGGGCATGCCACTGGTGCACATCTGTCACTTACAGCAGCGCCAGTCACTGGAAAGCATGTGCCATTTACCACAGGGCATGCCACTGGTGCACATCTGACATTCACCACAGCACCAGTCCCTGGCAAGCATGTGCCACTTACCACTGGGCATGCCACTGGTGCACATCTGTCACTCACTGCAGCGCCAGTCCCTGGCAAGCATGTGCCACTTACCACAGGGCATGCCACTGGTGCACATCTGTCACCTACAGCAGCGCCAGTCTCTGGCAAGCATGTGCCACTTACAGCAGCGCCAGTCCCTGGCAAGCATGTGCCACTTACCACAGGTCATGCCACTGGTGCACATCTGTCACTTACCACAGCACCAGTCCCTGGCAAGCATGTACCCCTTACCACAGGGCATGCCACTGGTGCACATCTGTCACTCACAGCAGCGCCAGTCCCTGGCAAGCATGTGGCACTTACCACAGGGCATACCACTGGTGCACATCTGTCACTTACAGCAGCGCCATTCACTGGCAAGCATGTGCCACTTACCACAGGGCAAGCCACTGGTGCACATCTGTCGCTTACAGCAGCGCCAGTCCCTGGCAAGCATGTGCCACTTACCACAGGGCATGCTACTGGTGCAAGTCTGTCACTCACCTCAACGCCAGTCTCTGGCAAGCATGTGCCACTTACCACAGGGCATGCCACTGGTGCACATCTGTCATCACAGCGCCAGTCCCTGGCAAGCATGTGCCACTTACGACAGGGCATGCCACTGGTGCACATCTGTCACTCACAGCAGCACCAGTCTATGGCAAGCATGTGCCACTTACCACAGGGCATGCCACTGGTGCACATCTGTCACTCACCACAGCGCCAGTCCCTGGCAAGCATGTGCCACTTACCACAGGGCATGCCACTGGTGCATATCTGTCACTCACAGCAGCACCAGTCCATGGCAAGCATGTGGCACTTACCACAGGGCATGCCACTGGTGCACATCTGTCACTTGCAGCAGCGCCAGTCCCTGGCAAGCATGTGCCACTTACCACAGGGCATGCCACTGGTACACATCTGTCACTCACCACAGCACCAGTCCCTGGCAAGCATGTACCAATTACCACAGGGCATGCCACTGGTGCACATCTGTCACTCACAGCAGCACCAGTCCCTGGCAAGCATGCGGCACTTACCACAGGGCATGCCACTGGTGCACATCTGTCACTTACAGCAGCGCCAGTCACTGGCAAGCATGTACCACTTACCACAGGGCATGCAACTGGTGCACATCTGTCGCTTACAGCAGCGCCAGTCCCTGACAAGCATGTGCCACTTACCAAAGGGCATGCTACTGGTGCAAGTCTGTCACTCACCTCAGCGCCAGTCCCTGGCAAGCGTGTGCCACTTACCACAGGGCATGACACTGGTGCACATCTGTCACTCACAGCAGCACCAGTCCCTGCCACTGGTCCACATCTGTCACTCACAGCAGCGCCAGTCACTGTCAAGCATGTGCCACTTACCGCAGGGCATGCCACTGGTGCACATCTGTCACTTACAGCAGCGCCAGACCCTGGCAAGCATGTGTCACTTACCACAGGGCATGCCACTGGTGAACATCTGTCACTTACAGCAGCGCCAGTCCCTGGTAAGCATGTGCCACTTACCACAGGGCATGCCAATGGTGCACATCTGTCACAGCAGCGCCGGTCACTGGCAAGCATGTGCCACTTACCACAGGGCATGCCACTGGTGCACATCTGTCACTTACAGCAGCACCAGTCCCTGGCAAGCATGTGCCACTTACCACAGAACTTGCCACTGGTGCACATCTCTCACTTACAGCAGGGCCAGTCCCTGGCAAGCATGTGCCACTTACCACAGAACATGCCACTGGTGCACATCTGTCACTTACAGCAGCGCCAGTCCCTGGCAAGCATGTGCCACTTACCACAGGGATGTCACTGGTGCACATCTGTCACTCAACGCAGCACCAGTCCCTGGCAAGCATGTGTCACTTACCACAGGGAATGCCACTGGTGCACATCTGTCTCTTATAGCAGCGCCAGTCCCTGGCAAGCATGTGCCACTTACCAAAGGGCATGCCACTGGTGCACATCTGTCACTTACAGCAGCGCCAGTCGCTGGCAAGATTGTGCCACTTACCACAGGGAAAGCCACTGGTGAACATCTGTCACAGCAGCGCCAGTCCCTGGTAAGCATGTGCCACTTACCACAGGGCATGCCACTGGTGCACATCTGTCACTTACAGCAGCACCAGTCCCTGGCAAGCATGTGCCACTTACCACAGGGCATGCCACTGGTGCACATCTGCCACGTACAGCAGCACCAGTCCCTGGCAAGCATGTGCCACTTACCACAGGGCATGCCACTGGTGCACATCTGTCACTCACAGCAGCGCCAGTCGCTGGCAAGATTGTGCCTCTTACCACAGGGCATGCCACTGGTGCACATCTGTCACTCACTGCAGCGCCAGTCCCTGGCAAGCATGTGCCACTTACCACAGGGCATGCCACTGGTGCACATCTGTCACTCACAGCAGCGCCAGTCCCTGGCAAACATGTGCCACCTACCACAGCGCATGCCACTGGTGCACATCTGTCACTCACAGCAGCGCCAGTCCCTGGCAAGCATGTGCCCCTTACCACAGGGCATGCCACTGGTGCACATCTGTCACTCACAGCAGCGCCATTCCCTGGCAAGCATGTGCCACTTACCACAGGGCATGCCACTGGTGCACATCTGTCACTCACCACAGCGCCAGTCCCTGGCAAGCATGTGCCACTTACCACAGGGCATGCCACTGGTGCACATCTGTCACTTACAGCAGCGCCAGTCCCTGGCAAGCATGTGCCACTTACCACAGGGCATGCCACTGGTGCACATCTCTCACTTACAGCAGCGCCAGTCCCTGGCAAGCATGTGCCACTTACCAAAGGGCATGCCACTGGTGCACATCTGTCACTTACAGCAGCGCCAGTCGCTGGCAAGATTGTGCCACTTACCACAGGGCAAGCCACTGGTGAACATCTGTCACAGCAGCGCCAGTCCCTGGTAAGCATGTGCCACTTACCACAGGGCATGCCACTGGTGCACATCTGTCACTTACAGCAGCACCAGTCCCTGGCAAGCATGTGCCACTTACCACAGGGCATGCCACTGGTGCACATCTGCCACGTACAGCAGCACCAGTCCCTGGAAAGCATGTGCCACTTACCACAGGGCATGCCACTGGTGCACATCTGTCACTCACAGCAGCGCCAGTCCATAGCAAGCATGTGCCTCTTACCACAGGGCATGCCACTGGTGCACATCTGTCACTCACTGCAGCGCCAGTCCCTGGCAAGCATGTGCCACTTACCACAGGGCATGCCACTGGTGCACATCTGTCACTCACAGCAGCGCCAGTCCCTGGCAAACATGTGCCACCTACACAGCGCATGCCACTGGTGCACATCTGTCACTCACAGCAGCGCCAGTCCCTGGCAAGCATGTGCCCCTTACCACAGGGCATGCCACTGGTGCACATCTGTCACTCACAGCAGCGCCATTCCCTGGCAAGCATGTGCCACTTACCACAGGGCATGCCACTGGTGCACATCTGTCAATCACCACAGCGCCAGTCCCTGGCAAGCATGTGCCACTTACCACAGGGCATGCCACTGGTGCACATCTGTCACTTACAGCAGCGCCAGTCCCTGGCAAGCATGTGCCACTTACCACAGGGCATGCCACTGGTGCACATCTCTCACTTACAGCAGCGCCAGTCCCTGGCAAGCATGTGCCACTTACCACAGCGCCAGTCCCTGGCAAGCATGTGGCACTTACCATAGGGCATTCCACTGGCAAGCATGTGCCACTTACCACAGGGCATGCCACTGGTGCACATCTGTCACAGCAGCGCCAGTCCCTGGCAAGCATGTGCCACTTACCACAGCGCCAGTCCCTGGCAAGCATGTGGCACTTACCATAGGGCATGCCACTGGCAAGCATGTGCAGCTTACCACAGGGCATGCCACTGGTGCACATCTGTCACTTACAGCAGCGCCAGTCCCTGGCAAGCATGTGCCACTTACCACAGGGCATGCCACTGGTGCACATCTGGCACTCACCGCAGCGCCAGTCCCTGGCAAGCATGTGCCACTTACCACAGCACCAGTCCCTGGCAAGCATGTGGCACTTACCACAGCGCCAGTCCCTGGCAAGCATGTGGCACTTACAATAGGGCATGCCACTGGTAACCATGTGCCACTTACCACAGGGCATGCCACTGGTGCACATCTGTCACTTACAGCAGTGCCAGTCCCTGGCAAGCATGTGTCACTTACCACAGGGCATGCCACTGCTGCACATCTGTCACTCACCGCAGTGCCAGTCCCTGGCAAGCATTTGCCACTTACCACAGGGCATGCCACTGGTGCACATCTGTCACTCACAGCAGCACCAGTCCCTGGCAAGCATGTGCCACTTACCACAGGGCATGCCACTGGTACACATCTGTCACTCACCGCAGCGCCAGTCCCTGGCAAGCATGTGCCACTTACCACAGCGCCAGTCCCTGGCAAGCATGTGGCACTTACCATAGGGCATGCCACTGGTGCACATCTCTCACTTACAGCAGCGCCAGTCCCTGGCAAGCATGTGCCACTTACCACAGTGCCAGTCCCTGGCAAGCATGTGGCACTTACCATAGGGCATGCACTGGCAAGCATGTGCCACTTACCACAGGGCATGCCACTGGTGCATATCTGTCACTTACAGCAGCGCCAGTCCCTGGCAAGCATGTGCCACTTACCACAGCGCCAGTCCCTGGCAAGCTTGTGGCACTTACCCTAGGGCATGCCACTGGCAAGCATGTGCCACTTACCACAGGGCATGCCACTGGTGCACATCTGTCACTTACAGCAGCGCCAGTCCCTGGCAAGCATGTGCCACTTACCACAGGGCATGCCACTGGTGCACCTCTGTCATTCACCGCAGCGCCAGTCCCTGGCAAGCATGTGCCACTTACCACAGGGCATGCCACTGGTGCACATCTGTCACTCACAGCAGCGCCAGTCCCTGGCAAGCATGTGGCACTTACCATAGGGCATGCCACTGGTGCACATCTCTCATTAACAGCAGCGCCAGTCCCTGGAAAGCATGTGCCACTTACCACAGTGCCAGTTCCTGGCAAGCATGTGGCACTTACCATAGGGCATGCCACTGGCAAGCATGTGCCACTTACAACAGGGCATGCCACTGGTGCACATCTGTCACTTACAGCAGCGCCAGTCCCTGGCAAGCATGTGCCACTTACCACAGCGCCAGTCCCTGGCAAGCTTGTGGCACTTACCATAGGGCATGCCACTGGCAAGCATGTGCCACTTACCACAGGGCATGCCACTGGTGCACATCTGTCACTTACAGCAGCGCCAGTCCCTGGCAAGCATGTGCCACTTACCACAGGGCATGCCACTGGTGCACATCTGTCACTCACCGCAGCGCCAGTCCCTGGCAAGCATTTGTCACTTACCACAGGCCATGCCACTGGTACACATCTGTCACTCACAGCAGCACCAGTCCCTGGCAAGCATGTGCCACTTACCACAGGGCATGCCACTGGTGCACATCTGTCACTTACAGCAGCGCCAGTCCCTGGCAAGCATGTGCCACTTACCACAGGGCATGCCACTAGTGCACATCTGTCACTTACAGCAGCGCCAATCCCTGGCAAGCATGTGCCACTTACCACAGCGCCAGTCCCTGGCAAGCTTGTGGCACTTACCATAGGGCATGCCACTGGCAATCATGTGCCACTTACCACAGGGCATGCCACTGGTGCACATCTGTCACTTACAGCAGCGCCAGTCCCTGGCAAGCATGTGCCACTTACCACAGGGCATGCCACTGGTGCACATCTGTCACTCACCGCAGCGCCAGTCTCTGGCAAGCATTTGCCACTTACCACAGGGCATGCCACTGGTGCACATCTGTCACTCACCGCAGCGTCAGTCCCTGGCAAGCATGTGCCACTTACCAAAGGGCATGCCACTGGTGCACATCTGTCACTCACCGCAGCGTCAGTCCCTGGCAAGCATGTGCCACTTACCACAGGGCATGCCACTGGTGCACATCTGTCACTTACAGCAGCGCCAGTCCCTGGTAAGCATGTGCCACTTACCACAGGGCATACCACTGGTGCACATCTGTCACTCACCACAGCGCCATTCCCTGGCAAGCATGTGGCACTTACTATAGGGCATGCAACTGGCAAGCATGTGTCACGTACCACAGCGTATGCCACTGACAAGCATGTGTCACCACAGGGCATGCCACTGACAAGCATGTGCCACTTACCACAGGGCATGCCACTGGTGCACATCTCTCACAGCAGTGCCAGTCCCTGGCAAGCATGTGCCACTTACCACAGGGCATGCCACTGGTGCACATCTGTCACTCACCGCAGCGCCAGTCCCTGGCAAGCATTTGCCACTTACCACAGGGCATGCCACTGGTGCACATCAGTCAGTCACAGCAGCACCAGTCCCTGGCAAGCATGTGCCACTTACCACAGCGCCAGTCCCTGGCAAGCATGTGGCACTTACCACAGCGCCAGTCCCTGGCAAGCATGTGGCACTGTCCACAGCGCCAGTCCCTGGCAAGCATGTGGCACTTACCACAGGGCATGCCACTGGTGCACATCTGTCACTTACAGCAGCGCCAGTCCCTGGTAAGCATGTGCCACTTACCACAGGGCATACCACTGGTGCACATCTGTCACTCACCACAGCGCCATTCCCTGGCAAGCATGTGGCACTTACTATAGGGCATGCAACTGGCAAGCATGTGTCACTAACCACAGCGTATGCCACTGACAAGCATGTGTCACCACAGGGCATGCCACTGACAAGCATGTGCCACTTACCACAGGGCATGCCACTGGTGCACATCTCTCACAGCAGTGCCAGTCCCTGGCAAGCATGTGCCACTTACCACAGGGCATGCCACTGGTGCACATCTGTCACTCACCGCAGCGCCAGTCCCTGGCAAGCATTTGCCACTTACCACAGGGCATGCCACTGGTGCACATCAGTCACTCACAGCAGCACCAGTCCCTGGCAAGCATGTGCCACTTACCACAGCGCCAGTCCCTGGCAAGCATGTGGCACTGTCCACAGCGCCAGTCCCTGGCAAGCATGTGGCACTTACCACAGGGCATGCCACTGGTGCACATCTGTCACTTACAGCAGCGCCAGTCCCTGGTAAATATGTGCCACTTACCACAGGGCATACCACTGGTGCACATCTGTCACTCACCACAGCGCCATTCCCTGGCAAGCATGTGGCACTTACTATAGGGCATGCAACTGGCAAGCATGTGTCACTAACCACAGCGTATGCCACTGACAAGCATGTGTCACCACAGGGCATGCCACTGACAAGCATGTGCCACTTACAACAGGGCTTGCCACTGGTGCACATCTCTCACAGCAGTGCCAGTCCCTGGCAAGCATGTGCCACTTACCACAGGGCATGCCACTGGTGCACATCTGACACTCACCGCAGCGCCAGTCCCTGGCAAGCATTTGCCACTTACCACAGGGCATGCCACTGGTGCACATCAGTCACTCACAGCAGCACCAGTCCCTGGCAAGCATGTGCCACTTACCACAGCGCCAGTCCCTGGCAAGCATGTGGCACTTACCACAGCGCCAGTCCCTGGCAAGCATGTGGCACTGTCCACAGCGCCAATCCTTGGCAAGCATGTGGCACTTACCACAGCGCCAGTCCCTGGCAAGCATGTGGCACTGTCCACAGCGCCAGTCCCTGGCAAGCATGTGGCACTGTCCACAGTGCATGCCACTGGTGCACATCTGTCACAGCAGCGCCGGTCCATGGCAAGCATGTGCCCCTTACCACACCTTTACCCGCTGTGATGTGGTGGTGTTCTCTGCGATGTGCCCCATCAGTCTCTGAAGGCCTAGGTGGAGTCATATATGTTCTGTTGCTGCACTGTCAGCATCCTTCTGTGGCATTGCCATGTACACTTTGTTGCTATATGCCGACTGCTCTGGGATGGCATGGCGTCTTTAAAAGGCGCCAGAGCAGTGTGTAGGGCACCATGTTAAAGCACGTGCAGGTGTGACTGGCTTTCACCGTTGCCAATCTAGACCAGATCAAACCCGAGCAGCATGCGTAAAAATACCTACTGGTTTACTCCTGCAGAGTCAATGCTTTCACCATTACCACCTTCCATAACTCCCGACCTAACACATGCGCGCGCGCGCACACGCACGCACGCACGCACGCACGCACACACACACACACACTGCCCTCCCCTACACACACATGATCATTTCCCCAATACCAGCCTCGGTCTGATGCAGCGGGGCGTCTTTTAGCGACAGCGTTCCTGTTTGGGGTGTGGGTACGGGAGTGCACCTAGTTCCAAACCATTTATATTGGCATGCACCTTGCGTGGGGCCACCTTCCTCTTTGCCCTCCACTTCTGATCGACCAGGGACTCTGTCAAATACTTCATTTGCACTAGATATGAAGCTGCTCGTGGCGTCGATGCTTGTCAGAGGCTCAAAGCCTTGGTGCCCTTTGCTTGAGGGCTGAATATTGCACCCTCCAGCTCAGGGGTGTTGCTAGGTCTGGAAAGGATCAGGGGCTCCGCTAATGTGGGGACTGTTGGGATTCAGGGCGAGCTAGCCTAGTCATACCTGCCAACATTCCAATGGACCTTGGAGGGAGATTTCATCGGAGAAATCGGGAGATGTACATTTTCCCATAGGAATGCATTGGGGCTAGAACTATTTTAGGCGACAGAAAGTGAAACATAGCAAACGTTTTTCACTGAAAAGTCTGGAGTCTCGGATTGACATGCATGCCTTTTGTTTGTAGCCCCAGAGCTTCTATCCAAGGCTACAACCAAAAGATCCCGGGATATGCCCCCCCCCCAGCCCCCCACACCCTCAGCAACGCCTCTGCTCAAGCTCCTTTGTGAAGGAGATGTGTCAGGCCTTCGCCCATTTTTGTCTCCTGCCACACTTCACTGTGCCATCCTGAATAACACACCTGCACACGCACACACGGGACAATTCTACGCAAGTGTGGTCTCCTAGGTCACTTCCTGCTTAAAGCTGCAGAGCATGTAGTCATTTTCCACTTAGCCTAAGGGCTGCTGTGCGCTCTATAAATGCTACTAAATAAATACATTATCTATATTGCGCTGCCTGAAGCAATGTATGCATTTAATGCAACATCACACACATCTGCATCCAATGCACGCGCTTTCTTACAATGTGACACAACCTGTGGGGTTGTATGCGTTTACCCCGCATGGCTCAACGAATGAGTAGCAAACGCATTTAAAGTGATGAGTGGAAAGTGTACACATGAGATGCACACACTAGTCACACATCTGTCACGCTGCACATAAAACAGGCCTCAGGTGCATTGGCGACGCATGGTAAACACATGCATTGGGTGCACATGAGCCCATTTTACATACATCATGCAGAGCTCTCAATTCACATGCTATTGGCGGGTGTCACCCACATTGTAAACAGCTTACTCACCCGCCAAGCCACCTGCACGCCCATTCGTTTCAATGGGCTCTCACCCGCCAACAACAAAATCGGGTGTTTTCACCCGCCTTTGCCACAGAAATGGCTGAGAGCTATGTACATCTGCATGGAATGCAAATGGTTTGCAGGCATCATGGGGGCTATGAGGTCAAGCGTGTTGTTTACCTGCACACGTATTAATGGGCATGTTTGCAACAATATATGGCGAATGTGGAGCGGTTGCAATAAGAATTGCTGTCTTTCGAACATGAATCTGCGGGCCAGAGTGAGAGGGTAAGCTACAGGGTACCCGCAGCCGGTGCGGACATAAGGCACCAAAGCAACTGAGGTGTACAGACGGCTGGACAATGCTGTCAAACTCCCTATATATACATTTTATATAAAAGGAGTTGAACACCCAACTCACTGACTCCTGAGTCCATGCAGACCGGGGGTGCAGGAGGGGGCCCGGCCTTACCCTGAGCCCCATAACAGCCCCTGGAGAGTAACCCCAAACACTACCCTGGCGGAGTACTTCCATGGTGCCTAGTGAACCCCCAGTGAGGTGTTTGCAAGTGTTTTGTAATTGCATTCTGGGGTTTTGAGGGGTGTAGGCCGATGGGGTCACCACATGCCACAGAAAAACACATCCTTCCCAAGGCCCCCTGCCCAGCAGGGCCTCGCTCAGCATTTGGCTTTCCTGAAAAATAAACTGTCCCTAAAGGGGATTTCAACACCTTTTCGTTTCTCAGTGGGTTACACGTCGTGGCAGCAGCTCCAGCCATTCGTCAGAGTTCATTACACGTCTAAACATCATGGCGCGAGCCTGATGAATCGCCACCTGGCAGAGGCGCCATTAAACCCCAGGCGGGCCTCGGGGCCCAGCAAGTAAACACTTCTGCCTGGCAACAGCTGATCCGCGGCCGAGCGCTCACTCCCATTGGGCGGAGCGTGTCCCTTCCGCGCGGCACGCACGTACCCCGGCTAGCGCGCCAGGAATGAACCACTGCGCATGTGCACAATATTGCGCACAGCGCTTCAAGGGCGAGCACCATTGAGTGGGAGCTTCTCCAGCAGGTTTTCCTGTACATTAAATAGGGTGACCTATAGGGAGTTATTTATTGGAAGATTTGTAAGAAGAGAGGCGTGGGATGGGGTAGGTATTTGGGATGACAGTACTCAGCAGATCACAGTACACGTGCATTTAACATATATGCCCCATTAGACAGGGAGATAAAGCATTTTGTTCTAGATTGACACCATCTTTTTATTGAAATGATAAAACAAGGATTAGAACCCAGGTCTAGGGGGTGCACATTTCGCTATTCAGCAAATAGAAGCGTGCTTACTTAGTTCTGCTATCATAGATTTTACCATTTGATTGCACACGCAGCCGGCACCCATTATATTGACTGGGCAGATTTACATGGCCAAAATCAACACCCCTTTTGGTCTGTAAACTGATGTCTGGTTGCAATTCAGTTGCAGCTGTTTCTTCTACCATTTTTATTTTTTGGGGGTATCAGAGATGGGTATTTGTCTCATTTGTGATGTGTTGGGCGAGGGTGTTGGGCTTACATATTGTTATTTAGCTTGGGTTAAGGTGTGAGTAGGACAGATAGGTATTTAGACTGGGTTGGGGTGGTTTGGGCTTGGGGAGTTATTTGGGTGAGGTGTGGTGTGTTGAGTTAATGTGAGAGTCGTAGAGATGAATATTTGCATTGTGTTGGATTGTGGTGGAAGTAGGACAGATATTTATTTAGCATGGGTTGGGTTGTGTTAGGGGGGTGTGGGAGTAGAACAGATAGGTATTTTGAGAGAATTCGGTGGGGTGGGAGTAAGAGATGGGCATTTCACGTGTGTTCGTCTGGCTCTGTTTAGAAGAGGTGGTTTTTGGCATTTGTTGCGTTACAGTGGATGAGGACAGATAGGTATTAGGGGTGAGTTAGGTGTTGTGGGATAAGGTGGGAGCAGTAGAGATGGTTTTGTGTATTTGTTGAGTTATGGTGGACAAGGACACAGGTGTTAGAAGTGAGGTAGGTGTTGCGGGATAAGGTGGTGTAGTAGAGATGGTTTTGTGGTTTTGGTGGGTTACGGTGGACGAGGAAAGATAGTTATTAGGGGTGAGTTGGGTTTTGCAGGATAAGGTGGGAGTAGGAGATGGTTTTGTGGATTTGTTGGGTTACGGTGGACGAGGACAGATAGGTATTAGGGGTGAGTTACGTGTTGCAGGATAAGGTGGGAGCAGTAGATATGGTTTTGTTGACTTGGTGGACGTAGACAGATAGGTATTTGTGGTGGGCTTGAGGTTGTGGGATAAGGTGGGAGAAGTAGAGATGGTTTTGTTGACTTGGTGGACGTAGACAGATAGGTATTAGTGGTGGGCTTGAGGTTGTGGGATAAGGTGGGAGAAGTAGAGATGGTTTTGTGGATTTGTTGGGTTATGGTGGATGAGGGCAGATAGGTATTAGGGGTGAGTTAGGGGTTGTGGGATAAGGTGGGAGCAGTAGAGATGATTTTGTGGATTTGTTGGGCTACGGTGGACAAAGACAGATGGGCATTAGAGCTGAGTTAGGGGTTGTGGGATAAGGTGGGAGCAGTAGAGATGGTTTTGTGTATTTGTTGAGTTATGGTGGACGAGGACACAGGTGTTAGGAGTGAGGTAGGTGTTGCGGTATAAGGTGGTGTAGTAGAGATGGTTTTGTGGTTTTGGTGGGTTACGGTGGACGAGGAAAGATAGTTATTAGGGGTGAGTTGGGTTTTGCAGGATAAGGTCGGAGTAGGAGATGGTTTTGTGGATTTGTTGGGTTTACGGTGGATGAGGACAGATAGGTATTAGGGGTGAGTTATGTGTTGCAGGATAAGGTGGGAGCAGTAGATATGGTTTTTTTGACTTGGGGGACGTAGACAGATAGGTATTAGTGGTGGGTTTGAGGTTGTGGGATAAGGTGGGAGAAGTAGAGATGGTTTTGTTGACTTGGTGGACGTAGACAGATAGGTATTAGTGGTGGGCTTGAGGTTGTGGGATAAGGTGGGAGAAGTAGAGATGGTTTTGTGGATTTGTTGGGTTACAGTGGACGAGGACAGATAGGTATTAGAGTGAGTTAGGGGTTGCGGGATAAGGTGGGAGCAGTAGAGATGGTTTTGTGCATTTGTTGGGTTACGGTGGATGAGGACAGATGGGTATTAATGGTGAGTTGGGTGTTGTGGGATAAGGTGGGAGTAGTAGAGATGGTTTTGTGGATTTGTTGCACTACAGTGGACGAGGACAGATAGGCATTAGAGGTGAGTTAGGTGTTGCGGGATAAAGGTGGGAGTAGTAGAGATGGATTTGTGGATTTATTTGGGTTACGGTGGACAAGGACAGATAGGTATTAGGGGTGAATTAGGTGTTGCAGGATAAGGTGGGAGTAGGAGAGATGGTTTTGTGGATTTGTTAGGTTATAGTGGACATGGCCAGATAGGTATTAGGGGTAAGTTAGGGGTTGCGGGATAAGGTGGGAGCAGTAGAGATGATTTTGTGGATTTTTTGTGATACGATGGATGAGGACAGCTAGGTATTAGGGGTGAGTTAGGTGTTGCAGCATAAGGTGGAAGCAGTAGAGATGGTTTTGTGGATTTGTTGGGTTACGGTAGACGAGGCCAGATAGGTATTAGGGGCAAATTAGGGGTTTCAGGATAAGGTGGGAGCAGTAGAGATGATTTTGTGGATTTGTTGTGCTACGGTGGACGAAGACAGATAGATATTAGGGGTGAGTTAGGGGTTATGGCATAAGGTGGACGCAGTAGAGATGGTTTTGTGGATTTGTTGCGTTTCGGTGGGTGAGAACAGCTAGGTATTAGGGGTGAGTTAGGTGTTGCAGGATAAGGTGGGAGCAGTAGAGCTGGTTTTGTGGATATGTTGGGTTATGATGGACGAGGACAGATAGGTATTAGGGGTGAGTGAGGGGTTGAGGAATAAGGTGGGAGCAGTAGAGATAGTTTTGTGGATTTGTTGTGCTACGGTGGACGAGGACAGATAGGTATTAGGGTGAGTTACGTGTTGCAGGATAAGGTGGGAGCAGTTGATATGGTTTTGTTGACTTGGTGGACGTAGACAGATAGGTATTAGTGGTGGGCTTGGGGTTGTGGGATAAGGTGGGAGTAGTAGAGATGGTTTTGTGGATTTGTTGGGTTACGGTGGACGAGGACAGATAGGTATTAGGGTGAGTTAGGGGTTGCGGGATAAGGTGGGGGCTGTAGAGATGGTTTTGTGGATTTGTTGGGTTACAGTGGCCGAGGACAGATAGGTATTACGGGTGAGTTAGGTGTTGCGGGATAAGGTGGGAGCAGTAGAGATGGTTTTGTGGATTTGTTGGGTTACGGTGGATGAGGACAGATGGGTATTAAGGGTGAGTTGGGTGTTGTGGGATAAGGTGGGAGTAGTAGAGATGGTTATGTGGATTTGTTGCACTGAAGTGGACGAGGACAGGTAGGCATTAGAGGTGAGTTAGGTGTTGCGGGATAAAGGTGGTAGTAGTAGAGATGGATTGGTGGATTTATTTAGGTTACGGTGGACAAGGACAGATAGGTATTAGGGGTGAATTAGGTGATGCAGGATAAGGTGGCAGTAGGAGAGATGGTTTTGTGGATTTGTTAGGTTATAGTGGACATGGCCAGATAGGTATTAGGGATAAGTTAGGGGTTGCGGGATAAGGTGGGAGCAGTAGAGATGATTTTGTGGATTTTTTGTGATACGGTGGATGAGGATAGATAGGTATTAGAGGTGTGTTAGGTGTTGTGGGATAAGGTGGGAGTAGTAGAGATGGTTTTGCGGACTTGTTGGGTTATGGTGGATGAGGACAGATAGATATTAGGGGTGAGTTAGGGGTTATGGCATAAGGTGGACGCAGTAGAGATGGTTTTGTGGATTTGTTGGGTTATGGTGGATGAAGACAGATAGGTATTAGGGGTGAGTTAGGGGTTGTGGGATAAGGTGGGAGCAGTAGAGATGATTTTGTGGATTTGTTGGGCTACGGTGGACAAAGACAGATGGGCATTAGAGGTGAGTTAGTGTTGTGGGATAAGGTGGGAGCAGTACAGATGGTTTTGTGTATTTGTTGAGTTATGGTGGACGAGGACACAGGTGTTAGGAGTGAGGTAGGTGTTGCGGGATAAGGTGGTGTAGTAGAGATGGTTTTGTGGTTTTGGTGGGTTACGGTGGACGAGGAAAGATAGTTATTAGGGGTGAGTTGGGTTTTGCAGGATAAGGTGGGAGCAGGAGATGGTTTTGTGGATTTGTTGGGTTTACGGTGGATGAGGACAGATAGGTATTAGGGGTGAGTTATGTGTTGCAGGATAAGGTGGGAGCAGTAGATATGGTTTTGTTGACTTGGTGGACGTAGACAGATAGGTATTAGTGGTGGGCTTGAAGTTGTGGGATAAGGTGGGAGAAGTAGAGATGGTTTTGTTGACTTGGTGGACGTAGACAGATAGGTATTAGTGGTGGGCTTGAAGTTGTGGGATAAGGTGGGAGAAGTAGAGATGGTTTTGTTGACTTGGTGGACGTAGACAGATAGGTATTAGTGGTGGGCTTGAGGTTGTGGGATAAGGTGGGAGAAATAGAGATGGTTTTGTGGATTTGTTGGGTTACGGTGGACGAGGACAGATAGTTATTAGAGTGAGTTAGGGGTTGCGGGATAAGGTGGGAGCAGTAGAGATGGTTTTGTGCATTTGTTGGGTTACGGTGGATGAGGACAGATGGGTATTAAGGGTGAGTTGGGTGTTGTGGGAAAAGGTGGGAGTAGTAGAGATGGTTTTGTGGATTTGTTGCACTACAGTGGACGAGGACAGATAGGCATTCAAGGTGAGTTAGGTGTTGCGGGATAAAGGTGGGAGTAGTAGAGATGGATTGGTGGATTTATTTGCGTTACGGTGGACAAAGACAGATAGGTATTAGGGGTGAATTAGGTGTTGCAGGATAAGGTGGGAGTAGGAGAGATGGTTTTGTGGATTTGTTAGGTTATAGTGGACGTGGCCAGATAGGTATTAGGGGTAAGTTAGGGGTTGCGGGATAAGGTGGGAGCAGTAGAGATGATTTTGTGGATTTTTTGTGATACGATGGATGAGGACAGATAGGTATTAGGGGTGAGTTAGGTGTTGCAGCATTAGGTGGAAGCAGTAGAGATGGCTTTGTGGATTTGTTGCGTTTCGGTGGGTGAGGACAGCTAGGTATTAGGGGTGAGTTAGGTGTTGCGGGATAAGGTGGGAGCAGTAGAGCTGGTTTTGTGGATATGTTGGGTTATGATGGACGAGGACCTATAGGTATTAGAGGTGAGTTAGGTGTTACGGGATAAGCTGGGAGTAGTGGATATGGTTTTCTGGATTTGTTGGGTTATGATGAATGAGGACAGATAGGTAATAGGGGTGAGTGAGGGGTTGAGGAATAAGGTGGGAGCAGCAGAGATAGTTTTGTGGATTTGTTGTGCTACGGTGGACGAGGACAGATAGGTATTAGGGGTGAGTTACGTGTTGCAGGATAAGGTGGGAGCAGTTGATATGGTTTTGTTGACTTGGTGGACGTAGACATTTAGGTATTAGAGGTGAGTTAGGTGTTACGGGATAAGCTGGGAGTAGTGGATATGGTTTTCTGGATTTGTTGGGTTATGATGGATGAGGACAGATAGGTATTAGGAGTGAGTGAGGGGTTGAGGAATAAGGTGGGAGCAGTAGAGATAGTTTTGTGGATTTGTTGTGCTACAGTGGACGAGGACAGATAGGTATTAGGGTGAGTTAGGGGTTGCGGGATAAGGTGGGAGCAGTAGAGATGGTTTTGTGGATTTGTTGGGTTACAGTGGCCGAGGACAGATAGGTATTACGGGTGAGTTAGGTGTTGCGGGATAAGGTGGGAGCAGTAGAGATGGTTTTGTGGATTTGTTGGGTTACGGTGGATGAGGACAGATGGGTATTAAGGGTGAGTTGGGTGTTGTGGGATAAGGTGGGAGTAGTAGAGATGGTTATGTGGATTTGGTGCACTACAGTGGACGAGGACAGGTAGGCATTAGAGGTGAGTTAGGTGTTGCGGGATAAAGGTGGGAGTAGTAGAGATGGATTGGTGGATTTATTTGGGTTACGGTGGACAAGGACAGATAGGTATTAGGGGTGAATTAGGTGATGCAGGATAAGGTGGCAGTAGGAGAGATGGTTTTGTGGATTTGTTAGGTTATAGTGGACATGGCCAGATAGGTATTAGGGATAAGTTAGGGGTTGCGGGATAAGGTGGGAGCAGTAGAGATGATTTTGTGGATTTTTTGTTATACGGTGGATGAAGATAGATAGGTATTAGAGGTGTGTTAGGGGTTATGGCATAAGGTGGACGCAGTAGAGATGATTTTGTTGATTTGTTGGGTTACGGTGGATGAGGACAGATAGGTATTAGGGGTGAGGTAGGTGTTGCAGGATAAGGTGGGAGCAGTAGAGATGGTTTTGTGGATTTGTTGGGTTACGGTAGACGAGGCCAGATAGGTATTAGGGGCAAATTAGGGGTTTCAGGATAAGGTGGGAGCAGTAGAGATGATTTTGTGGATTTGTTGTGCTACGGTGGACGAAGACAGATAGATATTAGGGGTGAGTTAGGTGTTGCGAGATAAGGTGCGAGCAGTAGAGCTGGTTTTGTGGATATGTTGGGTTATGATGGACGAGGACATATAGGTATTAGAGGTGAGTTTGGTGTTACGGGATAAGCTGGGAGCAGTATAGATGCTTTTGTGGATTTGTTGGGTTATGGTGGATGAGGACAGATAGGTATTAGGGGTCAGTTAGGGGTTGCGGTATAAGGTGGGATCAGTAGAAATGGTTTTGTGGTTTTGTTGGGTTATGGTGGCCAAGGACAGATAGGTATTACGGGTGAGTTAGGTGTTGCGGGATAAGGTGGGAGCAGTAGGGATGGTTTTGTGGATTTGTTGGGTTCCGGTGGACGAGTACAGGTAGGTATTGGGGGTGAGTTAGTGTTGCAGGATAAGGTGGGAGTAGGAGAGATGGTTTTGTGGATTTGTTAGGTTAAAGTGGACGTGGCCAGATAGGTATTAGGGGTAAGTTAGGGGTTGCGGGATAAGGTGGGAGCAGTAGAGATGGTTTTGTGGATTTGTTGGGTTACGGTGGATGTGGACGGATAGGTATTAGGGGTGAGTTAGGTGTTGCAGGATAAGGTGGGAGCAGTAGAGATGGGTTTGTGGATTTGTTGGGTTACGGTAGACGAGGCCAGATAGGTATTAGGGGCAAATTAGGGGTTTCAGGATAAGGTGGGAGCAGTAGAGATGGTTTTGTGGATTTGTTGCGTTTTGGTGGGTGAGGACAGCTAGGCATTAGGGGTGAGTTAGGTGTTGCGAGATAAGGTGGGAGCAGTAGAGCTGGTTTTGTGGATATGTTGGGTTATGATGGACGAGGACATATAGGTATTAGAGGTGAGTTAGGTGTTATGGGATAAGCTGGGAGCAGTATAGATGCTTTTGTGGATTTGTTGGGTTACGGTGGATGAGGACAGATAGGTATTAGGGGTCAGTTAGGGGTTGGGGTATAAGGTGGGATCAGTAGAAATGGTTTTGTGGTTTTGTTGGGTTATGGTGGCCAAGGACAGATAGGTATTACAGCTGAGTTAGGTGTTGCGGGATAAGGTGGGAGCAGTAGGGATGGTTTTGTGGATTTGTTGGGTTACGGTGGACGAGTACAGGTAGGTATTGGGGGTGAGTTAGTGTTGCGGGATAAGGTGAGAGTAGCAGAGATGGTTTGTGGATTTGTTGGTTTACGGTGGACAAGGACAGATGGGTATTAGTGGTTAGTTAGGTGTTGCGGGATAAGGTGGGGGTAGTGGAGATGGTTTTCTGGTTTTGCTGGGTTACGGTTTGTTTGTTTGTTTGTTTTATTACTTGTATTGCGCACCAGACCCGTAGGTATCAGGGCGCATTGCATAAGATCACTCACAGCTTAGTTACACAGAAAAATGTACACTTACATAATGCAATTTAGATACACACAGGCACATTATATACATACAGGATATATACATACATGTGAATCAGACTATGGGCTGAGAGCAGGCACAGGAGGTAATGGGAGACAGTCAGTAATATTACCAGTAACTAGAATATTTACAGGATGGTAGGTCATTTAGTCTGGGGTGTCATAGGCCGACCTAGAAGTCAGTGGTCTTTAAGCCATTTTATTATGCTCCGACGGAAGTTTTGGTATGAGTGATCTACTCTTAGTGCGGAGGGTAGCGAGTTCCACAATTGGGTTGCCTTTACCTGGAAACTGCTTCCTCCAACTCTAGAAAACTTGAATCTAGGGACCAAGAGGCAATTCGTACTAGATAGTCTAGTTGTTCTTGTCGCAGGTTTCGTATTAATTCTATCTGACAGGTAACGGGGTGTCGTTTTGTTCAGGCATTTATGTGTGAGGGAGTCAACCTTTAGTTTAATTTTATTGTGTGCGGAAAGCCAATTGTTAGCTCTTCTCGTCTCGGAGATGTTTTCTCTCCTAGCAATTCCAAGTGCTGCTCTAAGAGCATTGTTTTGCAAGAATTGGATTTTCTTAATAGTTTGTTTGTTAGCCCCTATTTACAAGGCGTTAGAGTAGTCGAGCTTGGATAAGATAAGTGCTCTGGCAAGGGTGATGCAACTAGTATTAGACAGGAAAGCTTTGCCTGCTCTAATCGGTTTGCAGGTATATGCTGTGGCCGAGGCCATGGCGCTAACCTGTTTGTTGAAGGAGAGAGTAGAATCCAGGTAGAAGCCCAGGCTTTTTACCTCCTTAGCGACAGTAATAATATTAAGGGCTATGTTGAAGGCCGAATATTTGGGACTCCGTTTTGTGAGGGTCAATGGTGTACCCAGGATGATGATCTCTGTCTTATCATCATTCAGGCATAGTCCATGGGTGGCCATTCATGCCCGAATGATGAGATACACCCTGTTCACCAGGGCAAAATCCTTGTCATAATCACCAGTAAGAGGTAGGAGGATCTGAGTATCATCTGCATAATTAGTCTAGGTGATACACAGATGATCCAGATCATCGAAAAAGGGCTTGTTGAAGATGTTGTATAGGGTAGGTGAAACACAAGATCCCCGGGGCATTCTGCAGGTGATAGGGATAGGGTCAGCCACTGCCATAGGTGAGAAGACTCTCAAAGTCTGATTACTTAGAAAAGATTGTATCCACGCTATGGCTTCTGTTGAGAAGTATGCTGCCGAATCCAAATGACTGCATAAGACCCGGTAATCGACCAGGTCAAAAGCAACCAATAAGTCCAGGAGGAGAAGGAGGGCTGATTCCCCTTTCTCCCTAAGTTCATCAATCTGGGCCTTCAGGACAATTAACGCTGTTTCGGTCCCATGATGAGGCCGAAAACCTGATTGCCTTGCTCCTAGTAATGAGTTAGATTCCAAATGTTTTTGTATTTGGGAGTAGGCCATTTTTTCTATGATTTTCAGGAGAAATGGCACAGTAGTAATTGGTCAGTAGTTGGTGGGTATCAACGGGTCTAGAGTCTGTTTTTTTCAGGTGGGAGCACCCAGGATTCCTTGAGGTTACATGGGATGGTATTAGACGAGAATGAAGCATTGATGAGTTTCATGATAAAGGGGGCCAGGTTTCTGGCTGCATCCTTTATAAATTGAGCAGGGCATTGGTCACCCTGACAATTAGAAGGTTTGAGTGATAAAATAATCTTTTCAGTTTCAATTATGGTAACTTTAGAAAACTTAAAGCGGGTAGGTTTGACAGTGTTATTAGATGGCTGTGTGGTGGTTCTAGTGGGCGTGGTGCTAGTTAATGAGGCTTTTTTCTTAGCAATTTTTACTTGTAGAGTCGTAACTTTATGTTCGAGCACCAATGTTTTTCCTTTGTACAGTTGTCTGGCACTGGGATGGGAGCTTCTAACTCTTTGAGGATGACAAAGAGTTCCTTTGTACTTGAGTAAGCTTGAGATATACTAGCGTTATAGGTGGACAAGGACAGATAGGTATTAGAGGTGATTGAGGGGTTGCAGGATAAGGTGGGAGCAGTAGACATGGTTTTGTGGATTTGTTGCATTACGTTGGATGAGGACAGATAGGTATTATGGGTGAGTTAGGTGTTGCAAGATAAGGTGGGAGCAGTAGAGATAGTTGTGTTGACTTGGTGGACGCAGACAGATAGGTATTAGTGTTGGGTTAGGGGTTGTGGGATAAGGTGGGAGCAGGAGAGATGGTTTTGTGAATTTGTTGGGTTACGGTGCCTGAGGACAGATAGGTATTAGGGGTGAGTTAGGTGTTGCGGGATAAGGTGGGAGTAGTAGAGATGGTTTTGTGGATTTGATGGGTTATGGTGGACGAGGACAGATAGGTATTAGGGGTGAGTTAGGAGTTGCGCGATAAAGTACAAGCAGTAGAGATGGTGTTGTGGATTTGATGAGTTACAGTGGATGACTACAGATAGGTATTAGGGGTGAGTTAGGGGCTGCAAGATAAGGTTGAAGCAATAGAGATGGTTTTGTGGATTTGTTGGGCTAGACAGGTTATGTACTAATTTCATGTTTCTTTTTGAAATATTTTGTTAGTCTCTATCCTGTCAGCCTTAATGTTTTACTTGTCAGTATGGTGCCTGCATACTCGTAACTAGTGTGGATGTTAAAACATACAGGGACAAATAAAAAGAATGTGCATGTTTTTTCCATTAGTGCCTGATGAAGCCCTTGGTCTTTTAGCTGCTACAGAAATCAAAGGTTGAGCGAAGGATCAAAGTGCCTTGTCTGTGAGTAGAGGTGGTCTGCTGATCAGACCTTGGAATAACCTTGCCACCCACACCACTCAAGGCTGCTGGTTTAAACATAGACAACATGGGCATTACGGCTCCTGTGCTGGAGTACAGTCTGAAACAGATGATAGAAGTGGGAAGTCTGTAAGATATCTCTACAGGCTGAAGCGGGTTTGTGATATATGTTGTCGGTCCCTGGTGGCGTAGATCCTGGTACTGAAGACTTTCAAGATGGCGCTGGTCATCGGCAGCGCCCTAGGAGGTTGAGTATCGTGGGACACTGTAGTGACTAGAAGCTGTGTCGTCTCTGCAGCTTATGCCAATCGGTTCTGGCATAGACTAGGGTACGCAAAATAGAGGTCGCTTTCTGCAAGTGAGCATCAGTTTCCACATCCTTCAGCTTCATGAAATCCTTGGTACTTCGCCACTAACATTCGGGCCAGAGATATTTTATGTACAAGAAAACACCAGTAAATAGATGCACGTGGGGACCAGGTGTCTGTCCACCAAAGAAAAAAATAACAATCATTGGGAAAGCCAACTATTTGGCCTTTGGTGTAGGAAACGGATAGGCATTTTGCCTTGCACTACCATAATGGAACTACTTATGCAAGTAGAGTTAGCACTGGCATACTTCTAAGAGCACAGAGCTAGGATGGAGATGGGTGGTCAATGGGTGGGTGAAACACAAAAAAACAGCCAGAGGCTGTGTGTGTCTCCTCACAATCCAACACTCTCCTATTTTCCTTTACGATACCAATAGTTTTGACGTACAGGTCCGGATTACAGCGCTTTCTTAAAGACTATTCAGGCTACACATTCAGAAAAAGCAGCGTTTACAATACTAGTATAGTACTGATACCCTACTATGATGCCTGGTAGGGGGAAGAAAACCGAATGGGTATTCCAGAATTCTTATTCTGCCACGCACAGGACCCTGAGGGTTCTTCAGGTGTACATTGAAGTGGTTATTTAAAGCATGGTCCTGCCCCAGGCCCCCCACGTGGCCTGAGACCTCAATACGCAGGGCAATGGATACTCATTGCAGACCTATGTGCGGTTTGCCTTCATGGGGTAAACCTTTGGGTCAAAGAGCCAAGTTGTTCCTCTGATGATTCTCCTTTGTTCTGGGAGGTTCAGATTAATCCACTCTTGTGTAAGGCGCAATGTATATAATTATGTTGATTCCGAAACAGTACTGCCTGTTGAGGTGAGTTGGGTGGGAGTGGGCACGGGTTGTGTTGGCATCAGCCTCTGTTTTATAACCACCATTCCTTGACACAGAGCAATGGCCAATTCCTGGCGTTGTGCCAATACAGAGGTGCCAACATCCGCTTCCCACTGTGCTCTTCGCACACTTATGTCATAGATCAAGGCCTTGCTGTATTTTATTTATTCAATTTATTTCTTAAGCGCACCCTCACCCTCACACAGAATGAATAACTAAAAATCGTTGACATTATATAAGCACATAAAACATAACTGAACACAAGTATAAAATTACATTGAATAATACATAAAAAAGCAAAAAGAAGCGAACACATTACTAAAGAAATCCCTAAAAACCCTCTTCAGGAAAAGAGGGTCTGAATACATATACCTTCATAGCTTTTGGGAAACTGATCAATAGGGTAGTGTGTGAATTTGAGCCAGAAGTGAGTTCCAGACATGCAGAGGGGCTGCGGAGAAGGCCTGGTTAATAAAGCAATATCCAGCCTTCCAATAGCCACTCTTGTTTGCCCTTCTGCCCCCTGAAATCTGATAGTTTAGGGTTCCTGAGGACCAGTGCCTTAAAGGCCAAGCAGCACTGCGTAAGCCCAGTATGATAGTGAATGCATTATGGCTGCTCAAGACCTGATTGCTTGTTTATCCTTGTGGGTTTTTCCAAAGAGGGAATTTCTAATATGGCTGCCAACGCCATAGCAATGAAAACATTAGGGACGTATACATATGTCCTAACAAAGTAGCCTCATTTTGCAGAAAGGTGTGTGTGTGGACGCATCCTAATGTGGAGGGTAGAAAGGGGGTCCTATGGTACCAACTCCTAGTACACCAGCACAATTTCTTTTTTTTACCAAGCAGCCTTGGCTCCTGAAGCATGGATCTCCAAAGACTGAGCGCCATATGAAATGGGTGTGGGTAGTCGGCAATTTCTTTACCCCTTCTCCTTCTAGTACTAACCGTCTTGTAGAAGCGCTTCAACAAGACTGAGATAAATATTTGAATCTTAGGAACCTGCCCTTGTACAGGCAGTGGGATGGGTTCCTGGAATGAATACACTTTTCCTACAAACGAATGTCTCAGAAAGGAGTGGGTTTCTGTGCAGATGAGCTCTGTTTGGCCACCATGTGCAGGACAGGTAGGCGGGAACCCTCGTTCCTCCGCACGCAGCGTGGTAGACTTTGTGTTGCTATTCAGTAAAAAGATTGACCAGTTCATGGAGGTCAATCTTTGCCAGCCAGGATGGGTCCAGAAATACAGTGCTCATAAACACCTAACTGGGTAAAAAGAGATCCAGCAGATCCTTTCTGACCATGCATCCATACAAACCAAGAGCGCTGGAAGACCAAAGGGTCTTGAAAATAGGTGAAACAGAATAACTGAGTTGTCACAAAGTCACACTGACATTCAAGGCTTAGTGCAGCCATGTGGATGTGGCTAGATTCTTTGAGCCACAGTAATTCTATTGCATGAGTAAAGGGGAATTGTATTCTTAAAGTAAACACTTATGACTGCCCATTCATCTCATATTTGTTTGACTGTTTCTTGTGCCACAACCTGCAGCACATGGATTGAGCCCAGGAAGCAACAGAGCCATGTGTGACCTCTGCAGACAATAGACCTGTGACAGCCTTAGGTGTTTGAAGAAAATGCCTGTGATTTTACTGTCCAGCTGAATTGTAAATACAGACTGTGAGGGGCAGGTGTGGGATTGGGGCTAGACCACCCACACACTTTCACTGAACTCCTGCAATTAAGTCTTTACTGGCTGTAGACAGTAAAACAAAAGGCCTACTCCATGAAGCGTTTAGCTCCCCTTTAGTAGCGCTTGCTGAGCTTGGAAGCTGAACTCCACCGGGGAAGCACTCAGGTTAGGACTTGAATAACCAAAGGCCCAAGCTGAGGTAATTATAATGCTTTAAGCTGAATAATGAATGACTCATCATTAGGATCTGAACATGGATGGGTGGGAAATAGACAGACATATCTGTGTTGATATTGCTACAAGTAAGGCATATTAGTCACTCTGGGATACCTGTTTCACTTCAAAAACTAAATCTAACAAGCTTTGGGAAAGCCTACAGTGTTTGCTTTTGTGTAGGCATGTGTCCTGCATTTACCAACCGCTGCCATAATGGTACCATCAGGCCATAAAATGGAGACAGGTGGCAGTGATGCTAGTACATGGGTATATCATGGCAGTGCCTGGTAAATGCAGATCTAATGCTTATACAAGAGCCAACACTGTTGGCTTTTGCAGTGGGTGTTTTTAACTAGAATTCAGTGCAACATACAGAGGCAACACACACATACTACTAATACATCAAGTAGCTGAAGCCACCCTTGGTTAAGACTGTTTGGCTTCTGTACGGCTATTTGGTTTTAAATCCTACCCTCAATGTTCAGCCTGCGCTCTCAACCCACAAGTACGCGATTGTTCAAAGGCCGCATTTGTTAGGTACATTTTTCTAAAGTCCAACTGGTGCGGGACTTCATAAGACTTATCTCTTGGCGGTAGGGTCCCAACTCTCAATATAGGCCTGTACTACACAATTCGGTAGAGTGGCTGAGCAGCCAGTCTCGTTTTAGGAGGGAGTTACGTGAGCTGTAGAGCAGTACAGAGAAATCCGTTCATACATATATCCAAGTAAACATTTACTTACTTAACGTTATATTAAAATATGTGTATTTATTTATGTACTAGGCACACCATCAAATCTAAAATGCTGTAACTAACAATAACATTTAATCTGGAAAGGAATCAATAATGCAGGTGAGTAACTTTTCCTATGCTGTATATTTCCAGCACACAGAGTGCCGCCAGTTAAGGTCAGTAAAAACACTTATAAGTATCACCTTTTTGTGAAATTGATTGTGGAGCGAAGTAAAGGTTAAACAGAACACAGCTAGCAACTGTTAATAACAAGTGCACTCTCCCAGAGGGATATAGGGAGTCTGTTCCCTAGCAACTATAACCTATGGAGGAGCCAGCATTGCCAAGGCCAGTAGGATGAAGAAGATGGACCTTTGGGAAACCAGCACAGCCAAAGTCAAATGGACATTTTCAGTTCTGATGAATATCTGCAGAGGAAAGGTTAGTTAATCAGTCAGTGGTTCATGAAGACAGCACATGAGCGCAAGAGGAGCCTTCCTGATAGTACACAGGCTGTAAAGGCCTGCACAGGGGACTTAAGGCCAACTTTCACTAGGAGAAAACAGCACTCCCAAGCAAAGGGGCAGTGACAAATGGAACAAGGGTAAGTACAGCCCAAGCCCCACAGTACCTTCAAAGTGAAGAAGCAATTGTAGCTGGCTTCCTTTAGGTGCAACGTTGGAGACCCTGATTCCTGCTCCTTGGTTGTGGTGATGAAAGTGGAAACCATGGCGGGCTTCTGCGGCAGCACTCGGGTGAAGGGGGTGTCAGCTCACTTCAGTTGCTCTTTGTGGTTTTGACACCTCTTTCTCAGTGCTAAGGAGAAAGGAATATCACTGGTTGGATTCTCTTTGATTACTCGGTCCTAAACTATGGTGAGTGGACCTTTGGTGGCGTATTCCTGCCTGTGGGGGTCCACACAGGAGCCTGCAAAGTGTCCGCTGGATTTGAACATCAGAAGATGATGCACTCTATAATGATCCAGGTACCCCAGGCATTTGTGTTTGGAGGCCCGGAAAGTCCCAGGATGTCGGGGGATGGCCCACAATAAAGAAGGTCTTGAGGCTAGTTAGTTACACTAATCTGATGGAGGACGTCATCCTTGGCAGATCGCCCCTGTCGATTTGAAAATGGGGTCAGCACAGTTGCAAGGCTTCACCAGTGCTTCAACAGTCTTGGAAGGTGCTTCTGGCATCACAGCTTGTCTTCTGTTAGAACTGGTTTCAGCCAGGCACACCTACAGACAACAGATGTTGAAGTTACAGGCTCCTCCCTCACTTCCTGCCTTCACAGACACTCTGGAGCCTGGCCGGGCTTCAGAGCTGAATCCAACCAAAGGCAAACCTCACAAAGGACTCAAATCTAGTCTAACCAATAGAAGGAAAGCCCAGAAGTAATAGGCAAATTAAAAATGGCGAAAAATGAAGACAGGCACCATTTCTAGAAAATGGTCACCCATGGATGCTGTACTGCAGCTGAGAAATCAGCTTGCTAGTAACCTGCACCAAAGGTAGTAAAAAGTAGCCACTGCCACCAGACATTTAATTTAGTCAGTGTAACAAAAGTTTCCATGAGGAGTGGGAGAAGGAGTTGCAATGTAAACCACCAGATCCCCAAATAGGGTAGTGTGTGCTGGACCCACAAAAGAAAAGGTAAGTAAGATTAAAGTTATCTTACTATTCTTGGGAACTGCAGTTCTCACAAGAAAATGTAGTTACACATAAATAGAAGTCCTAGAGACTCCCCAGTGACACTGCACAGAGGGTGCTGGGTGTCCACAGGGAGCTTGCCAGACTCTCTAAAATAAAAAGAACACAATTCCCAGTCAGAGAAAAAGAATGAGTGAGTGGTAAAAAGTTCCACTTACTCAGGAGGATAAAATCAAAAAGGTCCAGAGGCCAGCAAAAGTCCTGGGGGGTCTCTCAGGTTAAAGGGAATTAGCACAGAAACTGAAACTACGCCCTAACAGCGTTCTCTCATCATCCAGCACCAGATAGACACAGGGCACAGATCTACAGCTCGAAGTTACAAAATGTCTTTGAGGATCCAAAGATCTGCGTCTGTCGTCAGAATATCCAACTGTTCCTCCCCTAACTAAGATTGCCCACAACATACCCTTGAGTTTGGATTCAATAAGCCCTATCTAGGACTCATATCGAGCCATGAAGATCCCTCCCCCTGTGCCATCAATGAGCAAGAGCAAGCCCGGGGTATAGAGAGAATATATATTTATTTAACGTTTATGTTCAATTAATTTCCTTGAATGTTTACACATGCAACTACTCTGTAGCTCAAAGCAAAGCTTCAACACGACACGCACTTTCCTTTTCATAATGAACAGGCAAATATTACTTGATAAAATATAGATTGAAAACAAGATACACATTACACAGGCAGGGGTGGGTACATGTCAATTCCCTGCACACTTGAACCTGCTTGCGTTTTTGAAAACACACAGACTTTGAAGATTAGTTTTATTTATAGAAGCTTTTTTTCTTAACCCCAAAGGCAATGCCAAAATCTTTCTGCTATCTGGGTCACTTCCTCACTCGCAGGAAAGCGTGTGTATTTTGCAGTGGATAATTGCACTGGGTTTCACTTTTGCAACACACCTCTCTCCCTGTGAAAACAAAATCAAAATATCGAGGCTGAGTACCCCAAAAGGAAATACACAGGACACGGGTTACAAAGGAACATACAAATCCAGTTACAAAAACAGAGCAAAATCAGATAGCTATCAGCCCTCAGTACAACACAACGAACTCCAGTGTGGTTCAGTGTGTTCAGTGAGAGACGCTGTACATTAGAATGCATTGGCTTTTTAGACATTTTGTGAGCACAATATCCACCCCCACTTCGGGTTAATATTCCATTAATACATCATCGATCTAGGGTTCATGCCAAGTCTCGAACAACCGCATATAACTGGTTTGCTTTTAATACATGTATCATCAAGCCTATACAGCAACTGTGTAGTCTTCTTAAACATTAATAAAATGTGGTTAAACATGTGTTCAATGTTCAGTATTTGAATACATTGTCTTTATAGTATACTCGTGGATTAGTTTTTTTACACGAGTAATCCCTTACACATAGGTCAACCAAGGACAAGGTCCCAGTTCACGACCTCAACAAGTGGCCTGCAGGCAAGTTACATATTAGCTATGTACAGAGGTCAAGACGGCCATGTTGTATTTTTGGAATGACATCGTCCACCATTTTAACTCACAGGGTGACTTTACAAAGCGAACCTAAAATGGCGGATTGACCTAAAATGGTGGCTTACATTGATTTTAAGGTCAGGACCTTGCAACACGGATTCTTTCGCAAAAGACTTTCAAGCAGCTTGGCGTAGGCCAATATACATATATTTATTGCAATAGGAGGCACAATATAAATTCTCTTTTGACAAACCCTCCTTTTGGCCTATGCCAAGTGCTAAAACTACTTTGGATCTCCTTGCAAATAACTCCATGCATCATCGTCCATGCACCCTGAATCACTGTCGGAAATATCTATTGCCATTAGGTCATTTGCTAAAATTTCTTTCAACACATATTCTTTGGAAGTTTTATCTGGGGCGTACACTTTATGTCCTATCGAACCTATCGCTTGTGCGCAACATCCCCCTAGCATCGAACACATACCAGGTAGACACTGAATACAGCAACAAAGAAACAACAGGATTCCCAAAATAATCAGCAAGACCGAAAGTACCTTCCAACCCCAAGATCGCAAGAAGTCCCAGAACCAAGCGCTAAGATCCCAGTTTCCCTCAGGAACATGCACTTATGAACTAAGGACATGCAGATTCTGTATTGCCTTGAAGATGGTTGGGGAGGAATCTGGTACGAAAACACAGCAAGCGGACCCCACTAATTTACATACTCCACCACGTTCAGCCAGAATGACATCTAATGCCATCCGATTTTGAAGTGCTACTAGTCTTATCACCTTCTGTTCTAACGTCATATTATAGAGTATGTCCGTGGTCCGGTTGATGGTTCTTTCCAGTACTCTCACTAGTTTTCTGATATCTTCTGAATTCGCTATCTGCCCCCAAAATGGCACAACTGATTTAGCTATATCTCCCAAAATTTGTGCTGGGGTGTCACCATTCCCGTCCCGCCGCAGACGAGCCTTTGAAACTTCTTTTGTACTAGCTATAAACACCCCAGGTAACAAGATCCCTAAATAACAGGTTCCCTGCCAATCCCTGGGCAACCATGGGAATGCTACATTACCACAGACAAAGTAGACAGGTTCGCCTACATACAAAGGTCTGTTTTCCCCAGTCAAATTTGCAACGTTGGCACAACCTAGAAAATTTCCCATTGACTGAGTTCCATTCCTCTGTATGCAAAAACAAACTGAATCGGGGCTATGATCAACAGTGTAAGAAGGAGGCATGGCATCCTTATTGCCTATTGGAGCCATCTTAAAGGAAATCAAAGACTGGAAAGGACGAGACAGTTTATCAGAAGGCCTAATAGAAGCAACGTTAGTTTTACTCCTGTTTGCGAAAAGCGAGCATCCCAGGGTAATCAAAAAACGTTTCTCAAAACTATTCAAATTGGTGCCATCAAAGTTCCCTGAGATGCTATCATTCCAACGGCCAAAGAACAGTGCTCTAAGAGAAGCATAGCAAGCAGTTGTCAGAGGTAAAGGATGAATATACCAACCTAGCCCCTTATCCCCGTGTTACGGTAAATGTGAGCAGACCCAACAGTTAGACTTATTAAAAATGGCATGCGTAGCATTCATGATAAGTAGTAGAGTGTTATTGTGGTACCTTTGTCTATGCTGAGAGTCCCTAGGGGATAGAGTATGAAAATGTACAAAGGGAGTAGGAACAATAGGTATACTTTTAGTAGGTAACAAAAGTTCTAAAGAATGAGTTTCCTCAAGGTACCACAATCCTAAGGCAGCGACTATTAAAAACCCAAATATCATTATAAAAATACAGCAATACATTTTCGGAGCCCAGGCATTTTGTCCATTGTCCCGGTTGGTCACCCCCTTATTTACAAGTCCAATACGAGCGGTAGCGGTAGCAGGCATTGTAGTCTTCAAACGGATACCCCAATGTTCATTGCCGGCGACCTCCCGGTTGAGCGACTTCTTAGTCCTTCCACAACCCTAGCCAACAGAATCCCCTTTCTCAAATTTGGGCAAAAAGAAGCCCTCGATGATCCTTTTCTTCTTTGAATGCACAGCCGAACCGTGCCGTAAGTCTGTCAGATGCACAGCAAAACCCTGCCATAAGTCTATTTTCTTTGACGCAGTTGTACCTAACTTTTCCCGGTGCTGGTTGATCCGGAAACAATATGTCGTCACTTCCTGCTGGAAGCAACGTGTCGGAAACAAGTGAAGATGCCGAATTTGAAATAGCAGTTTCCGGATGCAAAACGTTTGGAGAGTGTGGAGACAAAATGGCAGCTTCCCCAAGCCTCACGGGCTCAGAGAGATTCTCTGACACACTCTCAGTGCTACTTACTGCTTTGGGATCGTTGGTTGCAGCATTAGCGAGGGGTTCAGTTTCTTCTGTAACGTGTGGCACAGGGTGAGGAGGTTTCTTGACGTGGGTCGCTTGGATCCAGTTCTTTCTCCCAGAGACCCGCACCGCTGTTTGGGTGACTAACAGGACTTGGAACGGCCCGCGCCAGCGAGGCGCAGGGCAGGAGGAGCGCTCAAATGCTTTGACGAGCACCCAGCTTCCAGGCCGTATGCTGTGGCCCAGGCCCTCATATCGCACAGGTAAAGCTTCTCGTACCTGGTGATAAATCAAATACAGGTTTTTAGTCAACTGGCTGCAATAATCTGAAAGTAATACATTTTCAACATTTCTCAATGAATTGCATTTGGGAAGGTTCCAAATATTGGCAGGTCTCCCCATTACCACCTCAAATGGAGTGAGCCCAGTCTTAGTTTGAGGAGTTGTACACATAGAAAATAACACGATCGGTAAGGCGTCTAGCCATTTTAGTTTGGTGCCGGCACACGTCTTAGCGAGATTGTTCTTAATGATACCGTTGTGTCTTTCTACTAGTCCGGCTCTCTGAGCATGTCTGGCCGAATGGAACCGTTTGTCAATTTGTAATGCAGCGCATACCTGCAGAATTACAGCAGCGACAAAATGTGGACCATATTCCGACCAGGTAACTCTTGGTAGCCCGAACCGCGGAAAGTATTCCCTTAACATGGTTTTTGCAGTAGTCATGGCTGCAGCATCTGTAACAGGGAAACCCTCAACTCATTTACTAAAAGCGCAGATAACCGCCAACACATATTTTTTATCACATCGTTCCATTTCAATAAAGTCAAAGTGGATAACTTTGAAGGGGACAGAGGGTGGCCCAAAACTTCCCCTTGGAGTTACTGTCCCCTTTCCCACATTGTGTTGTAGGCAAATCATGCAATCCTGGACGTAGCGCTGGGCAATTTTCGAAATTTTGTCATTTACCCAAACTTTCTCTAACATTTTTGTCATCTTCTGGGCACATACATGCGTAGGACCATGGGCCATGATGACCATCATTATTACATATGTGTCAGGGAGTAGCCATTTCCCTTCCGCCATATCCACCCAACACCCTTCATCATCAAGTTTCCCCAAGCCTTCAGCCCACCTTTTGGATTCTTCTAACGTGGCATCAGCTTGGATATCCCGTACGTCCACCTTCAACACCTTCATCCATTGCATAAGCATTTACAGTCTCCCTTGAAACATACATCTCCGTCAGGAGATCGGTAGCAGTTTGTCTAGCTATCTGATCAGTGAAAGCATTCCCTTTCCCTATATCATCTGTAACCTTTCGATGTGCTGCACATTTCAAAACTGCTAACTGAGTAGGGAGCGCAAGCGCTGAGAGTAGTTGTACTATTAGGGAGCCATGTTGGATTTTGGTGCCATGTGAAGTTAGGAACCCTCTTTCTGAGCAAAGTCTCCCAAAGTTGTGAACCACCCCAAAGGCATATAGACTGTCAGTATATATATTCACTGCAAGCCCTTCAGAAAGTTCACAAGCTCGGGTCAATGCTATAATCTCTGTGGCCTGCGCAGAATTATGCGTGATTCTCTTAGTTTCCACAACCGTGCTTAATGTAGTGATTGCATAGGTGGTCGGTCAAAATCTTGAAAAAAAATCTCGACTAACAATAAGGTCGAAAAAAAAACACTGAAAAAAAAAAGTCGAATTTCTCTTTTTTTAATTATATATTTATTTTGGGGTCCGGGATTAAAAAAAAAGGTAAAAAAATATATAATTAATAAAAAGGGGGGTTGGGAGGTAACCCCCCATTTCGAATAAAAAACGTCATAATCTTTTTTGAGATTTTTTTTTCGGTTTTATGACCATAAACCGATTGCATAAGCAGCTGTGGATGTACCATCCGTAAATTTGAAGCAAGAGCCATCACAGAGCAGTTCTCCTTGTGGATTATTCAAAGGAGTGTCTTTCAAATCAATTCTACCCTTTGTCTCTTGTTCAGTAATATACAGACAGTCATGTGACTCTTCATCGCCGCAAGTAGTATCTTGCGGGAAAGGTAGGAGCTCAACCGGATTAAGAACACAACACCTCTTAATTTGAATGTGAGGAGCAAACAAGATCAATTCATATCTTGTCAACCGTGCAGAAGTGAGGTGTTGCGTTTGAGTTCGGTTCAGTAGAACATCTACAGAGTGAGGCACCATCAGGGTTAGATCATGGCCTAGGACCATTCCCTCACTCTGTTTTACAGACGCAGCAGCAGCAGCGACAGCTCACAAACATCTTGGCAAAGCGCATGCTTCAGGATCAAGGGCGGAAGAAAAGTAACCGCACGGCCTATTCTTCCCTCCATGTTCCTGCGTTAATACAGCCAAAGCACATCCTTCACATTCATGCACAAACAACACAAAGGCCTTTTCATAGTTTGGTGTGCCCAAAACTGGTGCAGAGCATAATGCAGTCTTAAGCAAGTCAAACGATTGCTGGTGTTCCGCGTTCCATGGCAATGGCGAAGAAATGCCCTTCTTTGTCAAAGCCAACATCGGTTTGATCACTAGTGAAAAATTTGGGATCCACAACCTACAATAAGAAGCCATTCCTATCAAGGCTCTAACTTCCTTCTGTGTATTTTGGACAGACATGCCAGAAATGTGTTTTATTCTTTCAGGTGTCAATCTTCTTCCCTTCTTTGACAGGAGATAGCCTAAATAGGCGACCTCCTGGCAACAATATTGAAATTTCTTAAGCAAAGCTTTGTGTCCATGCTTAGCTAGATGGTTAAGCAATAACACAGTGCCCTCCTTACAGGCACTCTTAGAGTCAGCAGCTAAACGCAAGTCATCAACGTACTGAAGCAATGTACAGCTAGAGGGCAATTCAAGGGTATCAAGTTGTTCTTTCAAAGCCCTCCTATAAATGCTAGGACTCTCTGTGTACCCTTGAGGTGCACGAGTAAATGTGAACGAGCGTCCCCCTAAGGTGAACGCGAACAAGTATCTACTATCCTTGTGTATAGGAATACTAAAGAAAGCATTCTTTAGATCCACCACACTAAAGTAAGTAGCTGTAGCTGGAATCATGGTTAGGATTGTCGTTACATCAGGCACAATTGGAAATTGTGGAGCCACGACTTTATTAATGGCACGTAAATCAATTATGAAACGGAATGGAATTACATTATCGCCTTTCTTGTACACGGGTAAAATCGGACTATTACACAAACTTCCTGAAATTTCTTCAATCACCCTGCGATGCACAAAATCGGAAACAATGCATTTCAAAGCTCGCTCGCCCTCAACTGAAATCTTAAACTGGGGAATGCGTGGCAGCTCAATTCCATGTTTCAAAACTATCTTAACAGGTGCATTCTGTAAAACACTGACATCTTTGTCGTCAACAGCCCACAAGCTCTCTGGTACATTAATGAATTCTGGCAGCAAAGGTCTAGTCAAGAATTGCAAGACAGAGTATTGCTGTGGTGAAATCGTCAAGCGCACTCTATCAGAAGAACAATAAGTCACGGCATTTAATTCTTTTAACAGATTCAACCCCTGCAAGTTCACTCCACAATTCGAAGTCAACAGAAATGGGCAGTGGTCCGTAAAGGTACCCAAAGAAATAGGTACCGGCGAAGAAACCGGACAAACAACTGGTGTGCCAGAAAACCCTACAGAAACATTGGTTTGCCCTGACAGTGGAATGTTTGGAACCCGTGAATGATCAATGGAACACTTCTGTGCTCCAGTGTCTATCAAAAACTGTTGTTTCCTATTTCCCACCACCATTTCAACGTAGCGACCTTTCTGGTTGACGGGAATAGGTGTAGGTTCCAAACCCTGCTTCGGGCAATCCTAACAAAACAGAATGTCATCAAAAGGAAGCTCTTCAGATAAATATGCAGTGGAAGGATGATCAAATATGTTCCTGGTGTCCACACTCAAAATCTGATTATCCTGCGAGAAAGGTTGCTGAGGATCCTGTGTAAACTGACCTCTACCAGGGCCCCCTACACCCGGGCGACCTCTGGATCATCTACCCATATTTCCAAATGTGTTATTTGACCTTTGTTGAAGGACGGGGCATTGTGCACGCCAATGACCCTCTTGGCGACAATAGGCGCACTGGTTAAAGTTCACAGGACCCAAGAGCACATTCCCTTGCGGGACATACTGATCTCTAATCTGAGAACTACCCCCTCTGGGGCCTCTAACACTTTGCTGCAATGGCACTTTAGTTTTCAAATCACCTTTTAGTTTTTCAACTCTATCTTTTTCATTATTGACACGGTTCTCGTAGTACTGAGCCATGTGCAGTACTTCTGATTGCGATTTTGCCTGCCAAGCGCTCTCAGAAGACATAATTTGTGACTGGATGTCAGGCAGCAATCCACGCATAAATATGTCCACAAATAACCTTTTCCCAGACTCTGCCTAGGTCTTGTCCACTGAAATCTGAGAATACCTGATCGAACCAATTAAAGAACTCGGTAACACCCTCAGACTTTCCTTGGACACAGGCCGTAAGTTTGTCCCATATAATTGTTTTCTCTGGAATTATGGTTTTCAATTTAGCAATGATTCTATCAGGCAAAGTTAATATCACCTGTGGCGGTCTTTCACCAGCTGGCCTTTCTCCATCGAGTCTAGTTATATTCACCCGTGTATCTCCCAACCCTGGCACGTCGTCAATAGTTCTAACTTGTTTCCACAAATCTACGGGCAGGAGTACAGGGAATAACAAATCAATATCACCTAAGGTGAACACTGAGGATTGCAAAACGGACTCTATTTCTTTATAGAATCCTGTCGGATTTTTCCTAATATCAGGAATAGATTGTCTAATAGTATTCACTTCCTTTCTTGAAAACGGATCGTGAACGAACTGCGATACATAATGTGCAGGAATGTCCACAGCGACTATATTTCATGCAACATCATCCGCAATCTCAACCTTCGGGACAAATGTCGGAGGAACCTCTCTCATAGGCAACTGAGAAATAGGTGACTCCGAACGCTTACTAAGCAACAGAGCTAAATCGAGCGCTAAAGCAGTCGAAGAAGTGTCAAGTGAAAATGCTCTCTTGTAAATACTCAATAACTCTGTGGGACAACTAATCTTTCTTTTTACACAATGATCCTGCAGGTACTCTATCATTACCTGTATCACTTTCCTCTGCATTTCTGGCGTATACTGACTATACGTGTCATATACTTCAACTGGAGTTATCGACATATCCGAAATCCATCTAAAATGCGTCCTTCGTACAAATTCGTACTTCCTCAGATATCGATTTACGACAAGGAAGGAACCGTTTCTGTACGTACATACTTTCCTCCTCGTCTTCCTCATTCTGCAACTTTTCTAACCCCTTTCTATACCCAAATAACCTCTCGACATGCTCATTTACTTTCTCCACAGTGTCTCTAGAAAACGCTAAAGTGTTTAGATCCATTAACCCTTGCGAGAGATCTGTGTTATTTAACTTTCCCCACATTACACATAACTGAATCCCTAAACCTTCAATAAAAATGTTTTTCTCAGGAAAATTATCCATATTACAAAGTGTGGCAAAAACATTAGCTTGATCATCCTTCTCCATACAATACTTAGCCCATGCAATTAACGCACGTTTCTTCTCCGGTGGTACAGTATTGCGAGTGGCAACCTTTGACCCTGCACCTCGATCGATTACAAGCGGCTCAGGACCACTTGGAAGAGAGGGAGCAGGCAAATTCAATGGAGGTACTGTAACTGGTGCGATAAGAAGAGGT
This sequence comes from Ambystoma mexicanum, assembly GCF_040938575.1. Classification (NCBI taxonomy): domain Eukaryota; kingdom Metazoa; phylum Chordata; class Amphibia; order Caudata; family Ambystomatidae; genus Ambystoma; species Ambystoma mexicanum. The sequence continues at coordinate 1,659,129,922 of NC_090937.1, forward strand.
GGAGGAGCTGGAGGAAGGGGAACATTAGGAGGAGCTGGAACAACGGGAACAACAGCAGGTAGTGCAGGAATAACAGGAGGAAGAGGCAATGCAGCAGGAAGAGGAACATTCAGAGGTGGCGCAGAGGCACCAGGCCTTTGTTCATTTAGCAATTTATCTATAAATTCATCGGAAGCATGGAGGTCTTTGGAAGGATATATTTTTTGAATTCCAAGTGAGAACGCCCTATCCATATTCCTAGTCGATTCAGAATGTTCATCTTGGTCATACAATAATGCTTTTTCAGCGTTCGTCTTATGACGGCGCGCATGCTTTTCTCTGCTTTTAAGTTGTTGCAACACTTCTTTTTTCCAATTCTGCAAAACATCAAATGCTACAGGTCTAGCCTTTTTCTTTAATAGAATTGACTCTAAATACTCAATACGAGGGATTTCAAAACTACCATTGATTGGCCACTGAAGTTCGGAGGCATGTCTGGTTTGTCTGTGCCAAATGTCATTAAATACTATACTTCCAATGCCATGCTTACAGTACAAAGTACATGCCGGCGACCCCTCCTGTGGTGCCGGACCGCTAAATTCCAAAGAGTGTCTATCGCTGCGGAACAACGCCCTGAAGCAGGTAGACAATTTCCCAGGCATATCAAATTATTGGTGTTACCTGGTCAATAATTGTGTCTGCAGATACAATGCGCCAAATTCAAATTATCAGGGTTAAATTAAGAGTCAGGTCATGACTCACCTGAACAAACCTAAGGAGGTCCGATCGGATTTCAAAGAATCTTATCTAACTAATCTTACCTCGTGTATGGTGATTTTTGCAAATCTGCCCGCCTCGATAAGTGGACCCTCGTCATGATGCCGTCTCAGACCACACGCTTATCGTCCAGGGATCGGGTCATGCAGCGCTACTGAGGTGTCGCTCTCGTTCAGTGGGGCCCCTTTCTGTCACACCGTCCAATCCCAGTCCGATAGCGTGTGTCAACCTTCAACAATCCGGCATCAATCTTGAGGGTCCCTATTCGGGCACCAACTGTGAAAACAAAATCAAAATATCGAGGCTGAGTACCCCAAAAGGAAATATACCGAACACGGGTTACAAAGGAACATACAAAGTACTTTATTTTATACTGAATACAGTTACAAAAACAGAGCAAAATCAGATAGCTATCGGCCCTCAGTACAACACAACGAACTCCAGCGTGGTTCAGTGTGTTCAGTGAGAGACGCTGTACATTAGAATTCATTGGCTTTTTATACATTTTGTGAGCACGATGTCCAGCCCCACTTCGGGTTAATATTCCATTAATACATCATCGATCTAGGGTTCATGCCAAGTCTCGAACAACCGCATATAACTGGTTTGCTTTTAATACATGTATCAACAAGCCTATACAGCAACTGTGTATTCTGAGATTTTCCATGTTATTCTTCTTCAACATTAATACAATGTGGTTAAACAAGTGTTCAATGTTCAGTATTTGAATACATTGTCTTTATAGTATACTCGTGATTAGTTTCTTTACACGAGCAATCCCTTACACACAGGTCAACGAAGGACAAGGTCTCAGTTCACAACCTCAACAAGTAGCCTGCAGGCAAGTTACATATTAGCTATGTACAGAGGTCAAGACGGCCATGTTGTATTTTTGGAATGACATCGTCCACCATTTTAACTCACAGGGTGACTTTACAAAGCCAACCTAAAATGGCGGATTGACCTAAAATGGGGGCTTAAATTGATTTTAAGGTCAGGACCTTGCAACACGGATTCTTTTGCAAACGACTTTCGAGCAGCTTGGCGTAGGCCAATATACATATATTTATTGCAATAGGAGGCACGATATAATTTATCTTTTGACATCGCCATACACCAAAAACCCAGGCATCAGTTATATGCAGCACCCCTCTGATTAAAGGATGGGTCGGGGGAGTGGAGACAGTTTAGGAATTTCGTTTTGTGGTAATAGCTACCCTTTGTTTAAATACAATGTTTAAGGAGTGGTGACAATTTGGAATTTCATTTTGGTGCAAAAATACCTTTTGTTGAAAGGTAAGCGTCTGGGGAGTGGTCTCAGTTGGGGATTTCATTTTGTGGCAAGGACACCCCTGTTCGTTGGAGAAATCTGGGGTGGACAGGAAAAATAAAGGCAACCAGTAACTTTATGTGACTATAAATTTTTCACTAGGAAAGCGGGTGAATGTTTTGAACTCCTCTAAACTCCCCCGCGTCAATCTATTTGGGAGTTAATTCAGTTAAAGATTCAGTCAAATATGCTAAGGGTCTACACAATTCCCCCCGCACATACCCACTATGAAGGGAAGATATTAAGGCAGGCAGATCCCTCACACACTTGGTTTCAAATGGATCAATTCTACTTACATTGGACTCCTGTTTTGGGGCACTCAGAAAAGACAGCCAGGTTCCTCTGGTGAAACAACTTGGTTCTGGTCACAGGCTGCTGTAAAGATAGTCCCAGCATCGACCCCTCATGTGGTCTCCTTAAGAACAGGGTCCCAGTCAGCTTCCCCAATTTTTCTCTCCCATGCAAAGTTTAAGGCCTCTCAATGCTAAGACCTCGCCACTGAAGTATCAGGCAGCTGTCTCAGGATTCACCCAGGTGGATTATAGGGAAGTCCCTGAAGATGTTTAGCAGCTTTCCCACCAAGATGGTTTTAGGCAGGTTTTTCTTTTTCTCCTTGTCTGCCTCTCTTTCCATAGAGCATGTGATTTTTAATCCCGAATCCCTCCCACAAAATATTAAAATCAGGGGTGTCAACTTATTGGCCTAGAATTTTCATTGGACCCCTGCAGCTCTCTCCTCCTCCCAAGGTTCCACCCCTGTCTGGCGATATGTCTTGGTAGTATCATGATTGTGAAGTGGAGCGGTGCACACCTTTATCATTTACAATGTATTGCATGACAACTGTTTTACTCAAAATGGCCCTACATGGCCAAATGTAGTATTTACCAATACATGTCATAATACATAGATATTAATATTCCCCTATTCATGATGAATAGGTGGAACTGACTTTCATTTCGGCAAGTTATTGCACGTGCGAGCTATGGGTTTTTGCCCTTTTTGCAGAAACTAACGTAGTTGTGAAAACATTTTTTGAAATTTATTTTACAATTATAAAGTGCGCTACAGCCCAGAGGCACCAAGGCGCTGTTGCATATGATTGTCTTGGGTACAATTTAAGAAGGCTTGATTCATGGTTGTTGCTTAAAGGTTACATGCATCAGGCATTCTGAACATAGGGAATTCATTACTTCATTCGGAAGCTTGCACAAATATTTCATACGGTAAAGCAATGTTGATAGATAGAAGTGCGAATAACCGAACACTGGGTAAGGTAACATAGAAATGTGGGTGTTATCAACTTTAATGTCTCGTACTGTAGCAACAGCGAGAACATTCGTTACTATGTTATACAAATAGCCTGGTCTTTATTTCTTTAGGAAATGCTAGGTGTGAATCAAGCCTCCTGATGTGAGGGGGCAGACAGTTCCAATGGGTTGCAGCCATGGTGGGGAAGCTAGCGCCTCCTCCTCGAACTCTAAATGTTTTAGGGATAGCAATTAGATTGGTGTAGGCTGTTCTCATTGGTCTAGCAGCGATAGGTTGGGATATCCTTTGCACAAGGTAGGTAGGTGCCCTGTTATGGACACATTTGTGCTCAAGGGCAAGGGTTTTAAAGATGATCCTCTGTTTGGCGGGAAGCCAGTGGACCTGTTTCCTGGTCTCGGAAATATGGTCCTTTCTGGAAATCCCAGTAGCAGCCCGAAGTGCATTATTTTGTACTAATTGGAGCTTGGACATATTACTGCATGAGGTCCCTTCAAAAAGGCCATTACAGTAGTCCAATCGGGAGCCAATCATTGCTCTTGCAATGGTGAGACAGTTTTGTTCTGAGAGAATGGGTCTCACTACATTAAGCAATTTAGAATGATATGCTGAGGTAGAAGCAATGACATTAACCTGCCTGTTCATGGTGAGGTTAGAGTCCAGAAATACACCCAGGGTCTTGACAGATTGGGATACCTTAATGTGAATATTATCAATCAGGAAGAAACTGTATTGCTTGTCCGATCTACCCAGGGTGTCCGGAGATCCAATCAGCAGAAGTTCGGTTTTCTCACTATTAAGGCATAACCAGTTTTCTGCCATCCAGGATTGGATGGTTGAGTATATGGCATTGAGGGTGTTCATGTCAGACTTGTAATCACCAGTAAGATGGATGAGCACCTGCGTATCATCAGCATAGTGAGTGTATGAGATGCCCGGGGCATCCAGGATGTTGAACAGCGGCCTCGTGAAGAGGTTATAGAGAGTAGGCGATATGCAGGAACCTTGTGGAACTCCACATTTTATGTCACTTGGGTGGGCACAAGCTGAGTCAGAAAAGACTTTCATAACACTTTCTTGAAGAAACGAGGTGATCCAAGCACATGCCTTAGGGGAGAAGTTTGCCGCAGTGGAGAGATGATGGCAAAGTGTCTTATGGTCCACCAGGTCGAGCGCTGCAGATAAATCAAGGAGCAACAGGAGTGCAGGTTTGCGTGCATCTCAGAAGTCATCCATTTGATTTTTTAGGTCTAATAATGCAGTTTCAGTACCGTGTCCTGGACGGAAACCAGACTAGACTGCTGGAGGCCGAGAAGGCGGTTAGCCTCAATTAATTTTTGGACTTGCAGGTAGGCTGCTTTGTCCACGGTTTTTAATAGGAATGGAACTGTGGTAATGGGTCTAATGGGACGTTGGGGTAAAGTGAGGTTTTTTTTTAGGAGAGGGCGTTCCCATGCTTCCTTAAGTCCAGTTGGGAAATGGCCAGACTGGAAGGATGCATTAATGAATGCTGTAAAGAAGGGGGCCAGGGTGGGGGCACAGGTTTTGATGAACAGGCGCCCCCTTTGCAGTGAGTGGGTTTGATGGAATTAAGGAGGGTAATGACTTCTGGTTCTGTGATGTCCTCAAAGTTGAAAGGCCTGGGTTCACCTGATTCAGATACAGTGGCCATGGTACTTTGTACGTGACCTATTTGGTGGCTTAAGGCCTGTTGACGTGCAAGGATTTTATCTTGCAGAATAGTTAATTTGTTCAGCATAGCAGTTTGGATATGATTACACCAATTTTCATCTTTAATGAGAGTCTGAGGCACTCTAAAAATTGCTAAGAATTCTTTAGACACAGATTTGGCTTTTGCTATCCTAGTATTATAGGAAGTGGTTTTGGCTTTGATTATTGCAGCCTTATACTAATTTGAGATGGTTTGAAAAGCCACCTTGGAGGTGTCATTATGTTTGGAGTTCCAGGCCAACAGCAGTGTCCTCTTCTTGGCGCGTAGTTCAAGCAGTTCCAGGCATTAGAGTGCTTGGTCCGCTTAACTTTCCTCAGGGTCAGTGGGGCAATAGTATCAACCGCTTGGGATATAACGGATTTGTAGACGCTGGTGAGAGTTTCTGGGTCACTCGAGAAAGGGGGATGAAAGGTAGGCACCATAAGGTAGGGAGTAATATTCTCCTTAGTAAGCTGCCAGAAGCTTCTGGTGTGTGCCGAAGGGAACAGATTCACTACCCTGGTAGGATTTTTCTTAATATTCAGGTTGAATTGGATAGAATAGTGGTCGGACCAGGGAATAGGGGATATGTCGGTGACTGAGATAGAACAGTTATGATGGGCCACCCAGTCAACGGTACGACCTTTAATATGGGTTGTCTCAGTGATAACTTGAGTAAACCCTAGGGAGGACAGAGCTTTATCCAGGGCAGCTGCTAGGGAATCATTAAGGTCATGGAGCCCTAAGTTAAGATCGCCCAGGAGCACAGATTTGGATGTTTTCCTCAAGTTGTCAGAGAGAGCGTGAATCATGGCATCTTGGAAGTCCACTGCGGACCCTGGTGGTTGATAGATAAGGTGGCGTGTAAAGGTGCAGTTAGGTGAGGGGTTGACTTTGAGACTAAGGTAGTCACAGTTGTTGCCAAGTTCTCCTTCTACCCTTCGAATCGAGATAGATTCTTTCACAATGAAGGCCAACCCTTCCCCTCTTTAGATGGTCTTGTCTTTCCGAAAGATGGAGTAACCCACTGGCAAGGGCAAGGGCTGGACCTGAGGCTTCACTCAGCCACATTTCACTGAGTATAAACAAGTCAATGTTACTCACAGTGATGAAATCATGGATGTCCAATGCATGGGCTGGGAGGTAACAGGTATCAATCAAAGCACCCTTAAGGGGAGCAGCGGGTGGAGGCCTGGAAGCAGTGCTTGTTCGAGGTATAACATTTAGTGTATCCTGGGTGTTAAGCGTACCTAGCCCAGTGTGACCATCAATGGCGGTCTCGGTTAAGGACAATTCAAGGCTAGCAGGACCTGACAAGGGGGGTCCCATTATGGCAGAATGAGGCATAGATACATCACAACTAGCAGCTCCTGGCAGAATTATTAAATAAAATGATATCTGTAATGTAAGTCAATGGCCATATATTTATACATAGGTTGGCTTAGTTTCATTTCTCTATTTCCTTGAAACCATGTGGTTCAGAGAATCTGCAGCCTCTGCCTGAATGTTGATTTAGCCTGCAATAATGTGATCAAACACTCTTGGGGAACTCAAAGCTGAAGTAATGCACACTGCAGAGATCCTATCTCTGTCACCAGATGGTCTCTGACATCATGAAGCTGTGCTAGCATTTTAGATTTTGTCCACGTAATCTTGAGTTGACCACAATTCTGATCTAATAGTGTATTCTTCTTAGACATTTCACCCACCCAGGCCAGGCCTTTGTGGATATGGCCTGTAATAAATAACTTGTATGTCCAGCCTCAAAGAGATCTCCCATCGAGATAAGGAGCCCAACAGACCTGGAATGGGGGAAGCCACATGAGAAATCTGCCTAACACCCACATGGTCCTGTCTTCCCTGGATTTATACGAAATTTACATGTTGCATCTGAATATGTATTATAACTCACAAATGCCTTTCAAACACTGCCTCAAAATAGCTAAATGTGCCAAATCATAATCTACCAAACCCACTCAGTCTTGCTAGTCACACCTCCTTTCTACCCCTAGATTTAGATTTCAAAATGCGGGGTTCATGGTTGTGGCTGCTAAACACTGGAATGCACTTCCACTACCTTTAATGTCAGAACATTCATTCTGGACCTTCCGTAAAGGCCTAAAAACCTGTCACTTCTCACAATGCCTGGTACCCTGTTTGGGCCCGATCTGACCTGCATAGCTGTTTGTATCCCGTTTTTCACTTTGATTGGACTATCCTGTTTGTATTCTGTTTCACGTGTGAAATGACAAAATGACTACGCTGCTTGCATGTTCATCACTAAGCTCTGTATACTGTAACCAGCTCCCAGAAGCCTGTGTGCTCGATGCACTCTACAAATGGCTAAATAAAATAAAATAAAGATAAGAAAAGAGCCTTTCAATTATCGCATTGTTATCCCAGTGCAGCATTATACTTAAAGGGGAAGTTGCTCAGATATGTTATTGTCCCAATCGATCGGGCATGTATTTTTAAGCATACTGTAATCGATCTTTATATAATGTCCTATGCATTTTACCTTAGTTTTCCTCACATTTACACATGCCAAAACAATGGGTTGGGCGCCTCCATCTTGTGCTAATCTCATCCGTTGATACACCGCCCTAAGTTGAAGTGCCCTCGTGGCAATTATTTAGATTGCCCGCCCCTCAAACTGACATCACTAGATGCTTTCGCCGCTTTTCACAACGCCAGTGCATGTCTCATGTCAACATCCTCTGTGCACAACCGATTGACGTGTCTCCATGAAAAAAGCCAAGACGCCTCATTACTCAAAGTGTAAACAAACCCTTTATGATCACACAACATTGTAGTTTCTTTTTCCTTCGGGTCAGTGTTTTTTCGTTTTGAGCCTCCATGACTTGTTTCTGCTCTGTTAAGCTTTCTTCCTAGTTCGACGCCCTGCAAACCGGTAATTACGCTATCTGATTGAACTCAGTAGTGCTTTTAAAAAGAATAGTTCATATATTATGTGAAAATGTTTTTGCCAAACCATATTTAAATTGTACTTTTACAAGGCTTATTTTTTACATGTGTGAATGCAACATGTCATAATGTCATAATTTGTGCCTATTGTTCATGTCTTTGCACTATTGTTTTTTGTAACATGGCAGTTTGATCTCTTCTACTTCTTTGACAGTAATTCTTGTATAACAACAAACGCATTCTTATTTTTTTGACTTTTGATTTTGTACTTATTCAATTATCAGGAATTATGGCAACAATACAGCCCTACCAGCACAAGCCCGGATATTCAGAGGATCAATTAACTGAAAGAGAAAGAAGCAGAAACGATGGGAAATCGGAGGATGAGAGTCGTGATGATCAATCACCGGAGCATGAACCCAGTCGCATGGCAGACCTTTCCACCTGTTGTACCTGCGATGGTTGTGAGGTTATGCCAACCTAGGTGGAGAACTGCTGCTGCTGAGAAAACTCTCGATGCTTGGCCTACATAGCCGAAGAAGACACAACACCGCTATGCGTTACCGAGCTGTATGACTTCAGGGCAGCCTGCCTCACAAGATCTTTTGTTGCGCATTGTGACGGTCCTTATGCACGAACTTCGAGCAACAATTCACCCTTGTAATCCAAGTAATGAGTATGTTTACTCTAGATCTGATGTATGCTTGACCGCTGAGATGTCTAACATTTAATGTTTTAGTCCTACATCATTGTAACTTCCATCGATCACCGGAAAATGTTTTTTTTTCTGTATTTTGAATACATTTCTCGTACTAATGTAAAACCAGAGTATTCATCACTAGATGTAACATCCAAACAATTATGTTTCTTTCACTTTGAACTTAAAAAACAATATTTCCTTAGGTCCCAAACTGTTCTTGCTTCAATGGGCCTTTACATTTGTAATTTTTTGATACCTCAAATGGCGTTTCAAATTAAATAAGTGCAGTTATCTGGTTCATTCTAGTAAAATATTTCTGTTTCTCGTTCACAGGTGGTACAGGCTTGTGGCCTATCATGCGTTTACATGGTGGATTGATGGAAGGCCTGGATTCCACGTTCGACGAGTAACACCCGCCTGTATCATTCGAGCCATTCGCACATAATTCCCCAGTGACAGCGGACAGTACAAGGGATTTTTACTCTCAGTACTGCAACTGCACCAACACAATTTGTAGTTTGTTTGTGCCATCTACATTACCTAAATAAATAAATCGAATATGAATAGTTGTTTGAATTTTTCAGTAAGTCAACAACATGTCCAACCATCTAGGAGGATCATGAAAGACGTTTAGTGGCGTTTTCTCATGCCCATCCATCCCCCTCAAGTGTCAATGGCATTTCGCACCTATGACCGTGCGCTGCCGAGGGGGCTGGGTGCATGGGGATGGTCAAGGTGCTTAACACCATGCACCTCAAAGGGGTCTTCTGCACTGCGACCATTTTCCACATGGCCTCCCAAGGCCCGCTGTCTTCAGACTCCACTTTGGAGACCCCGACCCTGCAATCAACAGTTTAGTTTAGTTTAGTTTGTTTATTTATATAGCACAGCCAAACCCTGGGGTAGCTGGGCACTTAGGCTTAGGCAAGTCATTTGTTACATACAGTTGCACATGCAAGGTGGGATACAACATTTGCAGAAATAAAAGGTACAGTACAGTGGACCATGTTTACAAAGTGGTCAGGAAACTTAGGCAAGTCATAAATTACATATAATTGCACACATAAAGGTGGGGTGCAACATTCAGAAACATTGTTCCAGGCCTATTGCGCTTGCCTCACGCCCATCCATCCCCCTCCAGTATCAATGGAAGTTCGCACCTATGACCATGTGCTCCCGAGAGGGCTGGGTGGATGGGGATGGGGGCACTCAAGGTGCCAAACACAATCTACACCTGAAAGGAGTCAACGGCACTGCCTCTGCCCGCTCTCAGCACTTGCCTGACACCCACGAGCCTATGCCATCACAGGCCTGCACTTATCTACTCATTGCAGCTGATTGCTCCCTAGCACTTCCCACACTGGGCACTTACAGTTGCTCCTCACTCAGGAGCATGGATACTCCAGCACTCCCCCCTCGCTCCCTCTCCCTCTCCCCCTCTCCTCTACCTGCACTTGCACGCTCTGAATGCTCCCAAGGACTGGTAGGTCCACCTCTATCCTGCAGTGTATTAATTGTTTTCAATCCCAAGTTCCCTCCCTGTTCTCATATGGGAGCTTTGAAACACAATTTACTTGTTGTATAAGCGCCTAACAAATGCTCAATAAAGAAATATATAAATACAAATAAATTTTGCTCGCCTCGCACCCATCCATCCCCCTCCAGTATCAATGGCAGTTCGCACCTATGACCACGTGCTCCCGACAGGGCTGGGTGGATGGGGGCACTCAAGGTGCCAAACACCATCTACACCTGAAAGGAGTCTTCGACACTGCAACCATTATACACATGGCTTCTCCAGACCCGGTGTCTCCAGAGTCCCCTTTGAAGACCCCGTCCCTACAGTCAACATATGTATGTATCCCTTGGACATTGTTCCTCAAGGTCAGGGACAGCATCTCTCCTGCCCTAAAAACTCTTAATTGGCTCCCAGTGGCAGCAAGGATCAAATTCAAATCTGTCTGCATCATCCATAAGGGTGTCTGGTGCCGGGAACCACGCTTTCTGAAACTTGCTCTTACTAAATACTCTCCCTCTAGACCTCCACGTTCCTCTGGTTCCAGCTCTCAGTGTGTCAAGCGTTTCACTAAATAGAGGGCCAGAGGCCGTTCTCTTTCCTCAGCTGGCTCCCTCTTATGGAAGTCTCCTGCTTCCTCTTCCTCTTGAGCCGGATCTCTTCAAATTCCAAAAGCTCCTGAAGACTTTCCTGTTCACCCCCTCCTTGCCTTCCTCTCTCCTTTGCTAACCCCACAGTTTCTGAGATTGCTAACTAGTGCCATTGTGTGTCCTACAGGGTTCTGGCCACCCACACCCAATTGCCTTCTGCCTCTGCCTGCTCTCAGCACTTGCCTGACACCCACGGGCCTATGCCACCACAGGCCTGCACTTATCTACTCATTGCAGCTGATTGCTCCCTAGCACTTCCACACTGGGCACTTACAGTTGCTCCTCACTCAGGAGCATGGATACTCCAGCACTCCCCCCTCGCTCCCTCTCCCTCTCCCCCTCTCCTCTACCTGCACTTGCTCGCTCTGAATGCTCCCAAGGACTGGTAGGTCCAGCTCTATCCTGCAGTGTATTAATTGTTTTCAATCCCAAGTTCCCTCCCTGTTCTCATATGGGAGCTTTGAAACACAAAGTACTTGTTGTATAAGCGCCTAACAAATGCTCAATAAAGAAATATATAAATACAAATAAATTGTGCTCGCCTCGCACCCATCTATCCCCCTCCAATATCAATGGCAGTTCGCACCTATGACCGTGCGCTGCCGATGGGTCTGTGTGGATGGGGACGCTCACGGTGCCAGACACCCTGTACACCTCAAAAGGGACTACCGCACTGTGACCATTGTCCGCATGGCCTCCCCAGACCCAGTCCAGACTCCCCTTTAAAGACCCGTCCCAGCAATCAACATATGTATGTATCCCTTGTACATTGTTCCAGGTATATTGCACTTGCCTTACGCCCATCCATCCCCCTCCAGTATCAATGGCAGTTTGCACCTATGACCGTGCGCTCCCGAGGGGGCTGGGTGCGTGGGTATGAGGATGTGAAACATAGGCATCGACGCTAGGTGGGTGTCAATGAACACGTCACACATTCACATACATACACACATACATACCCACTTTTCTAACCCTTTATAAACACCTTGATAGTTCACTAGGGAACATCTGTGCAATCCACAAGCTACATCGTCATCGATGGAATTAGCACATTTCATTGCAGAGCATTGTATCAGAATATAATGTTTCGTAGTCCATGTTTTTAACACATGTTTTATTTTGGTGGCTCAAATTTTATTGAATGGAATAGGAATACGCTGCAATTTGCGGTACAACAGTGAGTTCTGACTAATTTGATTGCTGTGATAATTAGACAAGGTTTACAGAGATTTAAAAAGAAATTCATAGACAAACAAAGCTATGTGACCGTTGCTTTGCTCACAGTATTACTTTTTTAATTTGAATAATTATTTATATTTCTTTAACAGATCTTACAGAAATTTCAAGAATGCCTACATGCATCGTTTTTGGTTGCCCTACTGTGAGCCGTGTCAGAATTCCTGGAACAGTCCTGCATGTATTCCTAAAGGAGTTAGGTTTAATAAGAATATGGCTTTCAAATTGTGGATTTTCATTGTCTGAGAGTGAAAACAGAGCCAAGGATGTCTTGGAAGACATGAGGGGCAAACAATTCCGACTCTACAGCATGCACTTCGCAGACGATATGTACGAAGCATCACAGTACACTAAAAAGCGTTGCCCCAGACACCTTTGCAAATTACTTCCCGTTGCAGTTCCAATTAAATTTCAGCACACGCTGGCTCCAGTGAGTAATAGACGACTAATTTGTTATGTATGTTGGTATATAAAAAGAGTGCTCTCTTTACATATATCTTCTAAATGATCTTGCAATCTAATGAATTAGTGTGGGGAAAAGGTAACATGATGACTGTTTTGGCTTTTGGGGAATATTTGCATCAATGTTATATTACACGAGCTGCGCTTGTGACTCAAAGCACTGTACTTGTAAATGTTTTCACTTTCGACTACTTTGTCTACACCCACTTTCGCTTATTTATTTGTATTTGTTGGTTATCATGTCTTTCTTTACATAGAGCTCACTGATGGAAGTACAGACCTTCACCAATGAGGAAACCACAGACATGTCTTTTAACTCAATGGTGAGGCCAAGCCACATGCACGTAGTAATGTTTTTGAGCATTGCAAGTGGTCACATTTATAATACTAATGTACCTTTTCAATTGGAATCTTTTTTTATTATATATATAAAATAAAGGAGCAAGATTCATCATTGATCAACATCACTCAACCATCAAGTAATTATTTTATACTAATCCTTTATATGTGGCTGGACAATACATGCATGTGGCTGACTTTGAATTGAAGATCATTATGTATAATTTTAGATATCGCCACAAAGTGTTGTGTAGGAGCGTCTCTCAATATGGACCATAGTCTGCATCTGATGTTTTCTTTTTAATTTTATTTTTACATCCGTATTAAAACAATTACTATGTTATAGGGGGATCCTGGAACTTCGACGACAATCACTTCCACTTTTGAAACTGGTCTGGAGAATGAGGCATGCGTAGTTAGAATTTGCATTACATTGGTAGTTGTGTATCTACTTTAGTAGGTTTGAAATTAACATAATTGTATTTCTCAAAAATGTACAATACTGTCCAAAAACTGAAAAAAAAATGTCAATTAACAACCTTGTATTTATAGCCCATAGACATGCAACAATGAAAGTAAAACCTCCCCAAAAACATAATATGAAACTGAAATGCATGTAACCTTCCACTGTATTGAAGGTTTTCTGTTTTTGCTAATAACATTTAACTTCCTACCCAAAGCAGAATACATTAAAAAGAAAAGATTACAGCGCAAACTAATTTGGGAGGCAACATTTTAATCACTATGTTATTCAGGATGATATCACATCACTCGGACATCTCGGAAGGTTATCAGGTGAAATGTAAAATATATATGTTGACAATGTCACACTTTCCAAGTGTTCAACGTTATCTTACTAAGAATTTTCAAATTGTTTTACAATGACTAACCTTATAATTTCCAGTCGAGAATTATTCAAAACAACTTTGTCAAGAAGTACTTTGTGAGATTAATGATTGTACAATTAAATGTGCTTGACAATTAATGTTTTTAATGAATGTTTTGTCCAAGGAATGTGCCACTGAAGTGGTCAGAATTGAAGAGACACATGGACCAGAGGAATACATAACATAATCTGAAATGTCATGTATCCACACATCTGATTGCAACATATTAAAAATTACAATGCCAATGTTTAACGTACACAAAGTAGGTTCTATTTGTAGATATGTATATATGTTTCTTTGAGTGGAAAATACATTTGCTGGTTTATACATTGTAAAAATGATATTTTTTCGGCTTGGTCAAGTGGTTGGCACATGGAAGTCTCCTGTTTCAAAGCAAATAAAGGAAACAAGGGCAAAGAACAAACCAGTTTGTTTAGGAGACGTTTTTAAACTGATATTTTGCTAATATTACGTTTTTAGTTGTTAAATCGTATCTTCTGTATGTGTGATGTACATTGAGCATCTTTTTATTTCAATCTGTTCGAGACCCCGGAGGAAGACGAGCATAAAGACGCACACAACAACAGAAACTAATGATGCTGCCAAACAGATGTCACTATGGAGCAACTACGATTTGGGGGCACAGCATGGTCCAGTCAAGATTCAGAGTCATGATGCAGATGTCCAGTGGCCAGAATATGAATATAATGTCACCAGCGAGACATGGAAAATAACCACGGATCATTGCTACATTGCAAAATGTCGCTTAGATGAAACTGAAGACACAGAATCTATATCGGAATTGTTTGCCGACCCGATGACACAATCTACACCCTCTAGAAAATGTACATGATGAAACATTCAATTATTCCTGTTTCTCCAATTCATGTGGAAATATCACAGCCCGAAATAACTGAAGCATCTTCGAATGATGAATCTGCTCATGATCTCGACTTCAGTATTCCTACTTTGGGGTAGTTGCCCACCACCATCGAATCGCAAACCACAGTACTGCAGGACGATTGGCTTTTAAAGGAGCAAAAATACATTGTATTTGACTACTGCCTGCAAGAGAATAAACACATTATTAAATGTTATCATAAACTACATAGGAGGATGTGTGGGGAGCCATTGTTGAATTTTACTTGTGTAGTTAAAGGCACCGACATGAAATTCCAGGCCAGCTGTGTCCAGAACCATAACACATTTTCATGGTCAGCACAACCTATGCTTGGAACAGTGCCTGCTGGAAATGTACTTTGTTATTCTGCTTTGGTGATCAGTGGATCACAGTTCAGTAAAATATCAAGCTTCTGTCAATTTGTGGGACTTGAATTCCTTGCTCAAACACAGTACTAAGAATATCAGAAGGATTTCTTGTACCCCAAGAAATCCTTATTAGCCAAGCCTGGAAACACGAACAGATATCAATTGACAGTGCATTCAATGGCAAAAGTGGCATGCTTGCTGGTGACAAATAGTGTGACAGTCCAGGATGTTCCACTAAATACAGCACTTACCACTTTCAAGACATGGAAAGTTTTAAAAAATAGTGGGTTCGGTCATTGTGCCGGTGTCTGAATGTACAGCGTCTGTTGCTATTGATAAACATGGTTTCATTAAATAAATCGAACTTATAGCCACTGACAGGCATGTCGGAATAGCAAAGGCCATGCAAGAGCAGTTCAGTTTCCATGCATACAGCATCAATTTGATGTATGGCATGTTGCAAAATCAGTTTCTAAAATAATTACAGCTGCGGGTGAAAAAGGGTTCAGAAAACATTTTACGAAGGCCCGTAGAGACAGTAACGCACCTTTGCCCCATTGGTGTGGAATAGAATAACCTTGAACAGTACTGTGAAAACAAGGAAATAATATGAGGCAGGGTAACCAAAAAGGAAACACACCAAACACAGGTTACAAAGGAACATACAAAGTACTTTATTTTATACTGAATCCAGTTACAAAAGAACAGAACAAAATTCAGATAGCTATCGACCCTCAGTACAACACAGCGAACTCCGGCGTGGTTCGGTGTGCTCAGTGAGTGCAAAAATTCATTGAAACAGTCAGGCTTTTATACATTTCAAGCCTGCTGTTCAGCCCTCCTTTGGGTTAACCATTCCATAAATAAGTCACTGCTCTAGGGTCCCTTGCCAGGTCAAATCTAGTTCATCTTAGGTTTATAGATTAACAAGAAGAAATGGTAATAATGTATGCTCTAGGCCTAACATTACAATGCGGGACTTAATTTATACAATATAGTTAAGCAGGTGTTCTCATTCAATTATAGATCAGTTTCGGTGATACAGGTAATCCATTGCACACAGGTCAGCAGAAGGACAAGGTCTCAGCTCATGACCCTAACAAGTGGCCTGCAGGCAAGTTATACATTAGCTGTACAGAGGTCATGACAATCAAGTTCTGTTCTGAATAACATAGGCTACCATTTTAGCTCACATGGTGACTTTATAGAGCAAGAAAACCTAAAATGGCGGCTTGACCCAAAATTACAGTTTACATGGTTTCTAAGGTCAGGACCTTGCAATGCAAGTTTATTTACATGTAGTTTATAAGCAGCTTGTTAGCAGCTTGGCGTAGGCCAATATACATATATTCATAGCAATAGGAGGCATGATATAATTTCTAGTTTGACAGTACGACTGATTACTTTACCAACTACCCTCCTGTCAGTATCCGTAGTGCATCACTTTCCTTCGTAAAATGGACTGTCCTCTGTGTTCATTTACAGGGTGGGGTGTATTTTGTAGTGTGCTAGAACGGTCTGTTGTAGTAATACAACTTTGACTGGACAGTCCCTTTTATCATTGGGTAATAATTGTATTTTCGCTGTGTTGCAAATAACCAACAAACCACGACCATGCGGAGATAAGCCTGTTGTTCCGTCCATGTTATCAAAATTGGACAAGGAGGTCTTATTATTCACTTGTATTCCAATCTGTTCGGATCCCTTCTGGTGTAATAGAGGTGTGGGGTTGATTGGTGCTTTAGAAACCGATATTCATCCCTGGACCACTGGAAGTTAGTTCGTCACAGTGATGACAAGGTACGTTTGGATGAGTTGGCCACGAACGTCATGAAAATAGGTGGAGCATATTGTTTGGACAAGTGATGTCAGTTTGAGGGGCGGGCGATCTATATTCTTGCCGCGAGGGCACTTGAACCAAGGGCCATGTATCAACGGATAAGATTAGCACAAGATGGCTGCGCCCAAACCGTTGTTTTTGCATGCTTAAATGTGAGGAAAAGTAAGGTAAGAAGCATAGGAATTTTTTTAAAGATCGATTCCAGTATGCTTAAAAATACATGTCCGATCGATTGAGACAATAACATTTCTGAGCGACTTCACCTTTGAACAACTTGCATCTTTCTGTTATTGTTCAATGCACTCTTGAAACAGTACGTGTTTGTCCTGCTTCACACAGCAGTCGTTTATTAATGGGGCAACAGACATTAAACCCTGCTGTTCATTTAGTGATTTACCATGTGCATTTTCAACATGTCAGCTTCTGTGATGCTTACTTTTCAGGGTGCACAGCATTTGCATGAGTGGCAAATTCAATGACAAATGATTCTTTTTGTCTCTCAACCAACAATGTGCCTTTTCCAACTTTACATATTTCTTCAGTCAACTTTCAGCAAGACACATATTTTCCATGATACACCGTTCCTTGTGTCATTTTCAGCAAGACACGCATTTTGCGTCCATCGGTCCCTGCCTTCACTGTGTTAAGGTTTTAGGCCTGTCATTTTTCCAGTGTGCCGTGCCATAAGATCCATGCATTTCAAATTAGAGGCCTAAACCGGCCTTTCCTTTTGTGTGCTAGTGCTGTCATTAAATCCTTCTTCTCCTTGACCTTTCCGCTGCTTTTGACCTGGGTGACCACAACATCTTGTGCAATCACCTGTCATCGGCATCACACTTCTCCCACTCTGCGGTCACATGGATCCAATCCTTCCTTGATAACAGGTCCATGCGGGTCTTCTCACCCCTAGCAGCGGCCGACCCTATCCCCATCACCTGCGGTGTCCCACAAGGATCTTTTGTGTCACCCACTTTGTATAATATATTTACAAAGCCCCTATTCGATAAGCTGGACCATCTGGGTGTCACCTACACCAATTACGCAGATGACACCCAGATACTCCTCACCTTATCCGGCAACTACAACACGGACGCCAACCGGATCGTTGAAGTCTTCTCCATCATTCAGGCATGGATGGCCATACATGGCCTCTGCCTGAATGATGACAAGACCGAACTGCTCCTTGTCGGCTCACCTAATACTATCTGGAAGCTCAGCCCTAGTTACTCCAGCTTCACCATTGACGGTAACACCATTCCCATCGCTAAGAGTGTAAAAACTCTTGGTTTCTATCTAGACACTAACACCAACCTCGCCAAACAAATCAATATGACCGCCTCAGCCACTGCTTACACTGGCAAACTAATTAGGGCCTGCAGACCTTTGATCTCCCTTAACAACTGCCTCATTTTAGCCAGAGCTCTTATACAATCCAAATTGGATTACTGTAATAGCCTTTATGTAGGTGCCAATAAAATGGTAATCAATAAACTGCAAGTTCTACAAAACAATGCACTCCGTGCTGCCCTCAACATTCCGAGAAGAGAACATATCTCGGCAGGGGAGTTGCTAGGTCTGGAAAAGACCCGGGGCTAAGCTGATGTCAGAACTGTTGGGACTGGGGGCTAGCTAGTCTTTTGGCTGTAGCTCCTGAGATTCTATCCGGGGCTACAACCAAAAGATCAGGGGCTATAGCCCCCTTAGCCCCCCCCTAGCAACGCCCCTGTATCTCGGCCACAAGAATTTCATGCAAATGGCTCTCCATCCAACAAAAAATAGACCTAAAAACCATCTGCCTCACCTACAAAGCTCTCAACCACCTAGCCCCGCCCTACTTAACCAATAAATTCACCTTAAGACAGAACACCAGAACCACCAGATCCTCCAATACATTACAACTGACAGCGCCCAAATACTCCCTTAAAAGAGCAGGTGGATCCAGCTTCCCAGTTCTAGCCTCAGAACTGTGGAACACCATCCCACTGGACATCAAATCTACCCCTACATTCCAACCCTTCAGAACTAAGGTCATCACCTGGTTACTCAATAAATAACCAACTATGTATATATATGCCTAATGTCTGCTTGTAGCCTCTACTATGTCTGCTTGTTACTATCTGCTTTCTTGTAACCATACTTATGCTGCACAAATGTACAAATGTTCCTCACCTTTGCCTGTAACTTGATGTTTAAGCGCCAATATACCCCTGGGTCAGGGGCGCTATATAAAATAAATAAACAAACAAACAAACAAACCCCACACATCCCTAGGCAGTGGCGCAGGCTTCCAGGCACATATCTCAACAGCGGGCAATGTGGGGTCCACGGCGAAAAAGAGTTATGTCTCAGAAACCCGAAAGGACAAGTCAGGCAATTGGAACATTAAGTTGAGAAAAGGTCTGCTTTGGATTTAGTAAAACTCAAGCAAGTTCCTGCAATTCTATTGGTCTCCAGCTTTGCTTCTTTTATTGAAACGAGGCCACCAGGAAGGTCACCTTTCAGTGTGGCTGGTGTCCACAAGCCTGGCTTGACTCCAATCCTGCTTCCCCTCCCGTTTGCAGCATTTAGTCTTAAGTATTCCCAGGAGACTGGGCCTATCTGTCCACGTTCCTCCTCCTAGAAGAGCCAGAATGGGTGGGGTCCTCCTAGCCTCTTCTGGCTACACCAGGAATGCTCAGATTACTTACCAGTAATTTTCATTACTCCTAGTCCTGCTCTTCCCCATCACAGTACTGACGACCATCCTCTCCCTCCCTACGGGGGCAGGGGGAGGGTGTCCCATGCTCCGCTTGAATTTGTTAAACTGGAAGCGGGGGGTTAAGGAGCGGAGTTGCATGGAAGAAAGGAAATAGAAGAAGGTCCTGTGTTGGAGGCAGGGGCATCCTGAAGTAAGTACTGGAACGAGGAAGAGTGGACGTGGAGGTAATGAGGGACACAGGAATGGCAGGTTATCCACAGGGAAGGAGTAGCACCTCTGATGTGGGTAAACTTGGTATAGTGGGCAGTGTTCAGGTGAAAGTTCTCAGGGGGTGAGATCTGCAAAGCATTAAGCCTCGATGTGTCCAAAAAGACAGAGGGCCTCATTACGAGTATGGCGGTAGCCGTGCCTGTATGGCAAGCACGGCTACCGCCATGCTCGCTACCGGCCCCGCCACCCGCGATTGGCCAATAATCGGCCCATTACGAGTTGAATGGGCCGGTAAATTCTCATTCGTGGGTGGCGGTATTGCCGGGCTCCCGATCCCAATTCTGCCTCATAGGGCAGGATGGGGGTGGGGAGCATGGTTGCACCGGTGCAATCACGAGTAATGCTCGTGGATGCCGCTAGGCCGGGCTGTCAGGAACCCGCGAGCAGAACTCCTAATGTGGCGGGGGACGGTATGAACAGTGTCTGTGCCTTACCGGCAACGTTCCTACTGTCACCGCCAGGGTCTTAATGAGGCCCAGAGGCTATTGGCGGAAACATATGTATGTCTTTGTAACTGACTTCTTAAAAAAACGTATAATATATCACAGTGCCGGGTAAAGCCGGTATAAGTTATCTATGAATGATGTAAACGTGTACCTTTTTAACCCCTGCATCGCTATGAGGCAGAGGGGAGGTTTGTTTTTAATTGTTTACCATTTCTTGCGTATAGCAGGGGGCCAGAGGGCCCCCCTGCAGTGAATGTGTGCATGTGAAAGAACACGGTCTGTGCACGCCTTTCCAGGGCAGTGGCGTAACACTGGGGTAAGCTGCCTTATGCAGCAAAGCAAGTTACATATAGCCACTTAACATTCGACCTAGGCTTTCATCGAGGCAGCCCTTTACTGCTAGCCGGGTATATTTCTACACGTTTGTTGTTGTGGTTTGTGTAATGATAAGCGCTCAAATGCAATAAGGATCTAGCGCCGCGAAGCACGCGTTTAGCCGCAGCACTCTGCATATGCCCTTTACTCTAAATGGATGCAAGGGTGAAATGGCCGGATCCATCAAGACGTGATTCTGTTTCTGCTCAGAGAGGAGCTACAGTGGCCACATTTCTGCATTTCTGTGCACGTCCCTGCAGCTGGCGTTCGTGTGTGCTGGCCGCTTGCCTGCCCACTGCTTGGGGAGCTGTCATTTTACATGTGCACAGATTTGTGGGCTGCAGGGCCGAATGTGTGGATGGAACCTTGCACCGTAAATTCACCTTCGCTTTCACAGTGAGAATCTTAAAGGGCCGCGCTGTTCTGCTGTTAATCTGACATGGGTTATAGCCTTTATTGACATGTAGGCTCTACTCTTTTTAGCTGTTGTCTGTATACCATCTTTAAAATTTTACATTCTCTCAATACGGTTGTGTTCCAGGTTTTCCTCATCTGTAGCAGCAAAGGAGCGAGAAGTCATTGCAAAGGGCGAGTCCCTGAGGTGCCCACCTTCCATTGCAATGTCAGCACCGCCAACAATGGACATAATTGACTCACGGAAATTCCTTGCTGCACATTTGATAGCGAGGCTGAACTCCCAGGCTGACTCTCTGCAAGTTCAATGCAGCACCATAATAAGCATATGAAGAATACCCAGCTAGGTCAATTTACTTAAAAAATAAAGAACTCTTTGCTTCAGATCTGACTCCAAAGAGGGTCAATATGGAGGATAAATTAAAGGCAGGTGTGTCCACAGTAAACAATCGGTAATGGACAGGATTCCCTTTGGCTCTCCAGATGTTTTGGACTACAACTCTCAAAAACACCAACCAGCCTAGTCAATGGTGAGAGATCATGGGGGTTGTAGTCCAAAACAGTGGGAGAGCCGAAGGTGGCAGGCCCCTATGTTTTGGCTTACGAAGTGAATTAGCATATTTATTTGCTGTACTGTTCAGGGTACTCAATATTTAAAGCAGAATATCTTTGATGTTCAGTTGCAGCCCCTCTCCTGCCACTCTGGACTGAGGGGCATGGAGCCCTAAGGTGCTCCATGGTGCTGCTGTCTTGCAGGACCGATGGGGCTTTCGGCTGCATCCCAAAGCTCTAGTTCAGTCTTACTTGGTGAGAATGGATGGAGTTATGGCAGTAATGCGTGCAGGCACTGCATAGCAGGTTGCTAAGCGCTACCTGTGAATGCAGACCCCAAGGCATCTGGAGGGTCTATCCATACTGGCCTCAGAGGAGGAGGGCCCACAAGGTTCCCCAGGGGAAGGTTTGGAGTGTGATAATGGGTGGCCCGTATTCATTGTGTGCCATGAAGGCATCCATCGCCACAGCTGGGCGGGCCGGGTCCACAGCTGGCACAGCTAAGAGAATAGCTTGTCTGGATGACCACGGAGGGCTCTGGTCAGGAAGGTCCTGGACCCATGAAGAGAAAGCCAACTGGCAACATTTCTAGGCTCTGAGCAGACTGGTCCAACTGGTTGCTAATGGAGTTGACACCAGGGTAAGCTAAACCATGGCATCCAATGGTATTGCTATTCGGTTCAGATCACCAGCACAGCCGCTTGGCAAGGCGACCGATGGCAGCCATTCAACTGCACCCAGGAAGACGGGTGCACCTTTCAATGAGAGGCGCTGGGGCAGTGCTTTCCAAGAAGCCATGTGAAGGTTTGAGGCACGCAAGGACCATTGGATTGAGAGACCCTGCACAGAAGCTGCCTGTATAGGTAGCCCAGCCCAGCACACCTCTCACTATAGGAGTTCTCTGCTCATTCTTGAGACAGTCACTTATTTTAAGCCATGCCTCCATCTATAGGGTCCCGGGCATTACATGTGGCTGGAAAGTATGAAGGGCATTTTAGGTCTCAAGCAAGGCCAGGGGTCAAGATGTCGTGCAGCGGAGATTGAAAAAGCAACGCAAGGAACACGGGAGGGGAATATATCAGAATAGGCTACGCCATCTCTCAGCCAATCACAAGCAGGCGGAAAGTGGCGTTACTTACGACAGAACCAACGCAGATCTGCCCCATACATCGCCAGTTCTAAAGCCGCCAACTGGAGCAACGCCATCAGCCAAACATCCAGGGGTGGACAGGTGACCACCATGTTATGAGCCGGAGTAGTGTCAGATAGCCCCCCAGAAATCACTGCCACAAAGTAGCAGCCAACGGACTCCCGTCCACCTGGCATTAGCGGGCAAACATTTGCACGGATACCTACAACCAGCACCCGATGACCAGAAGGAGACGGAGCAACACCAAGAATGACCCCCCCCTCATGTGGAGAGGAGGGCATGTGGGGCTGGGCGGCCCGAAATTAAGGTACAGCAGGGTGCAACATACATGCATGCCCTGGTTGCATGTGCAATAGGCGATCAACTAGCCCCTGCGATCGATAGTAGCCTGGTATTGGAATGTAGCATGCACGACCTGACGACGCGTGTTGTACCTGGGCTGCACCATGTAGCAAGGTGTCCTGCAGGGGTCCACACATGACATGCCACCAATCAAACATAGGCCACGTTGCAGGAGGACACGCAGCCCACATACCAGCCAAGAGCACGCCTGCAGGTGATGACTGCACGTGCCGCCTGGTGTTACAGGCCATCAAGGACTGGACCGAGGCAGTCAGTGCAGACCCCGAGCCGTAGATTGTCCTTATAGCACCCATCCCACCACCACCACTGCTGAAGGTGACGACTACCCAGCATTTTCGCAAGAGGGTCATTCCTGCCTGACCCATGTGTGTAGTACTTGTGGCATCTCCCAAACCTCAGGTGCTGGGGGCCATTATCTGACGTGTTGGCCATGGCATCAGCTTCCCAGTAGACTCAACCTCCACCAATATCACAAAGGCAGAGTTTTACACTGTGGTAGCCCCCCATAAGGTGCTTGGTGTGATTGACAGGCCACATGTGGCCTTCATCTCCCCAAGGCTCATAAACAGAGGTTTCTAACGTGGAAATAGTTTCAGACGGAGGTCTGTGTGATGACAATGTGTTATTCACAGATATATGTGCTAAATTCCTCGGGCACACCCATGATGCTATGGTCCTGGGCTTGAGGCCAAGGACAAGTCTCGCAGTCCTGTTCTGGTTGAGTTGCAGAGGGCAGAGACTAGAGGCAGGCAGATTTAGAAAGAGGCTGTCGCAGTAGGACAGCCTAGAGGGGATCAGAGCTAAAGAGACAGTGAGTTTCGGGGGGAACCGTAGGACGGCAGCGTCCTAAGGTTGACGCAAAGCTGGAGCAACAAGAGAACAGGGCTGCTTGTTAAGTGGCTGAATGTCGAAAGGCGCAACACGTCCGATGCCAACGAGCATGAGACAGATCAGTACTGGCAGCTCCATAGATGTCTAACGTCCATACTGGCAGGTGATGCAGCCATGGCTCGCGACTCATCTGCACAATTCACAGTCAAACATGCAACAGGAACCAACAAGCCGCGCGTAGAGGTGGGCCCTAGCCACAGGATGAAGACTGTGTTGATCACAGTAGTCCAACTCCAGGCCTCGAGGGCCAGAAACCTGACAGGTCTTCAGGATATCCCTCATTAATATTCATGAGAAAAATGTGCATACATTTAGAATCATAGTATGCACATTTGTCTCATGAATACAAATGAGGGTTATCCTGAAAATCCAACAGTTTACCGTCTCTCGAGGCCTCGAGTTGGACAACCCTGGTGTAGATGGTGAACATGCAGAGGAGTGGTTGCCCACCCACCCTCGGGATGCATAAACCATGGTACTGGCGTTCATACATAATTGCTTTAGATGGGGGGGTTGTGAGAACCCCACATGTGCCTTTAGGTACCCTACATTGCGCATCACCCCACTGCCAGTCAGTGATTGCCTACACAAAGGAAAGTGACCTCTTCAAGGGTCTGCCTCCGTGTCATGGTGCAGGGATGTCTCCGGAGAGTAAACGACGGGCACCTCTCACGTTGTGGAGGATGGTCGCTGCAGCCGTAGTAGGGCCTGTGGAACTGTTCGGTCTTTGTGGTCCACCACAGATGCAGGATGGTCTTGCACCCTAGCAGACAAGGCCAAGGTGCAGCATGTGTTGCCAGCTATCACCTCTGGACATGGCACACGGGTGAAGGCTCTGTTGGTGTTCTGCCACCACCGCAGCCTGAGGCTCCCTTTCATGGACTGCTTGAGGTCTTTCCTTCATTGCTGAAGCAGACCCTAGATTGCTGTCGTGTTCCTGTGAGAGCCTCCCCCATGTATTTATTAATTTTATGTATTTATTGTTTATTTATATAGCGGCTATACACAGACAAGTGCTTCAAGGCGCTCAAGGAGGGGAGGGGAACAGTGGGAGAAAAACAACAGTCATTCAGTGCCCTTGACTTTCTGAATGATACAGGCCTGCACAGGGCAGGGTAAGGACAGTCCTTAGTTTTTCCAAGTGCCTTACACAAATAGGGTAAAGGTGGGTGGGGGAGGGGAGGCTGGGTAGAACAAACAGGCTGCTATACAAGGCTACGTTATATAGCGGTGTGACATAAATACAGTGGAGGGGGTGAGTAGGAACGAGGGGGGAAGAGGAGTGTAGGGAAGGTGAACTGCTGGGAATAGCTACGCTCTGAGTAGGTAAGCAGTATTAAGGTAAAAGGAGTGGGCAGGGTGGGGGCCAGCAGAGGATGGGGGGTTTGAAACAGAAGGGGGGATAATGCATCAAATACAAGGAGGATAGAAGAAGAGGAAAGTGCCGGCAGAGAGGGGGGTTGGGGGGGGAGGAACATGGGTCAGGGGGTAGAGGATGCAGATGGCACAACCAAATTCAGTTTGGCCGGACAAGGGGGGGGGGGGAGTCCAGATGGGGTGGAGTGAGATGTGAGACAGTTCCAGGTATATGGATGATAGCCAGTGAAGTTCATGAAGGGAACTAACCTTCAATGATAGTAGCTCCGTACAGTCAGTGTATCCAGAACGTGTGCAATTTGCCACAGCTTCCGTGTACACAAGGGGGTGTGGTGTAGGTGGAGTCCCCAGAACCGGCCAGGCAACGGACAGGGAAACAGACAGGGCCTTAGTTCGAACGGGCTGGCTCCCGCCTCCCGGTTGCTGGGATTGGCTAAAGAAGGAACAAACCAGCCAATGGGAGGTGCAGCAGGCTCAGCAGGCAGCAGTAGAACGAAATGCAAACCGAAGCGACCATCTTTGCAGGGCCTCAGGATAGACACAGAAACTGTGACAAATCAACTTCTGTGGTACCAGTGGTCCAGGGGTGAAAATCGGTTTCTAAACCATCAATCAGCCCCACACCCTAGCACACCAGAAGGGATCCGAACAGATTGAAATAACAAGCAAATTATAAACCTCCTTGTCCAAGTTTGGTAACATGGACGGAACAGCAGGCTGGTGGATCATTGGTTAGTTTCAACACAGCGAAAATATAATTATTAGCCAATGATAAAAGGCACTTTCGGGTCAAGATTGTATTAAAAATATTGACATAATTAATCGCAACAGTCTAACAACACTACAAAATACAACCCACCCTGTAAAGAAATGCAGAGGACAGACAGTTTCAAAGAAGGAAAAGGAATGCACTCTGGGATAAAACGTCCTTTCATTGCGGGACGTTTTTTCGCTGGGTTTTTTACCACACATTTTTAAACGAAAAAACCCATTGAATTTTTTTTGAGGGGGTTAGAAAATGTTATATATGGGATGTGGGTGTTTGGGAATAGATAAAAACTGAAAGGGAATGGGAGGTCGGGGGGAACCCCCAAGAATAAATAAAAACATTTTTATGGGTTTTTCCATTAAAAAATGTGCGAAAAAAAACCCTGAGAAAAAACATCCTGCGATGAAATGACATGGAACCCACTCTGGATACTGACAGGAGGGTAGTCGGTATGGTTAATAATTACAACAGTTTACAGTTACTTGGCTTCAGCACAAAGTGAGCAAATGGGCTCTAGGGGCCTTCTGAGAAGGATCAGGGGGACAATACCACAATGTACCTAGTGCTGTAGGTGTTCTTCGTGCTCAACAGGGTCAATTTGGCTTCAGAGCGCTTTCCAGGATTCTGTGATAGAGTTCAATCACAGGAGTCAGTTGCTGGCCTTCCTTCACTAGTGGAAGATCTAAGGCAGACTGTACCTTCAGTCAGGGTCCAAGGTTGAGTTCTTCTTTCTAACTACTTGTGAAGTCTTCCGGTGATCTGGCAAAAGAAGGGCTCAGCCGTCTTTTAAAGCCAAGAGTGCCACAGTGATCGGTGTAGGAATAAGCCTACCCTAATTAACCAATCCCTACCACAAATCTGCTGTATGCGTGAGGTCATAACCAGAGTGCTTTGCAACAGGACTCCTAGCTCTTCCTCTGGCCCTTCTTTGGCCTCCTTTCCTCCCCCCTTCTCAGCCTTTCCCTGTTCTCCCCTGGCGAGGTTTCTAGACATGTCCAATCTATGAAAGTCTCGTCAAAACAGGTGCACCCCTGTTCCTCCAAAACTATCAAGGACCACATTGACTCCCTGGCTCCTGCCCTGGCCGACTTCTGCAACCATTCTTTTGCCACTGGAGTGCTTTTCCCCTCTGAAGCACTCCTTTGCGCACCCCCTTCTTAAGAAACCCTCTGCCGACCCATCCTGTCCAGCTAACTATCGCCCAATCTCCATTACTCCTTTCCTGGGCAAACTCTTGGAAAAGCTGGCCATCTCCAAGCTCATTCTTCAAACTTCAAACTGAATCTGTTGTTTGTCTCCATGATCATCAATCTGGCTTCAGAGCTGCCAGGAGCACGGAACCTGCTCTTCTGAACATCCGTGAAAACCTGCTCTCCAACCTTGATTCCAACACCCTTTGTGTCCTCATCTTACTTGATCTCTCCTCTGCCTTCGACACAGTCAACCATGCCATCCTGCTCAACCGTCTCCGTGATAACCTGCGGAATCACCGGTCAGACCTTGGCGTGGCTGACTTCTTTTCTCTCTGATCGACCCTCCCAAGTTCAGCTTAGGTCCTTCCTCTCCTCTATCTCTACCTGTGGTGTCCCCCAGGGGTCTAACCTCTCTCCCTGGCTGTTCAACCAATACCTCGGACTTCTTGCCTACCGCATTGCCGTGTTCTGCCCCAACTTCCTGTGCTATGTGGATGACACTCAGCTCATTTTCAGGCTACCCTCAGCCACCTCTTCTCCCCCTCTCATATCTGACTGCCTTTCCGCCATCCAGGAGTGGTGTGCCACCAACGATCTCTGCCTTAAGGCCAGTAAGACCGATATTCTCCTCACTGGCACACCCACACCCTCCTTTCCTGTCACTCTCTGGCCGGCCTCTCTTAGCCCTCTTCCTCCTCCACCTGTGAGGCAAAAAACCTCTGTGTTATCTTTGACTCCACACTCTCCTCACATCTCCGACGTCTCTAAGAAGTCACACTACCAACTGCAGCTCCTCAGGGGTATTCTTCCTTTCCTCTCCTTTCCTCAGAATCTCACTGTCTCCAGAGCTCTGGTTCTCTCTTGGCTCGACTATTGCAACGGCTTTTTTCTAAATCTGCCTACTTCCACCCTCCGCCCTCTGCAACCCATCCAGAACAGGACCACAAGACTTGTCCTTGGCCTCAAGCCCAGGGATCGTATCTCTCCAGGACTGACATCTCTGCACTGGCTTCCTGTGGCTGCAAGGATTAAATTCAAAACCCTCTGCATTGTCCACAAGGCCTTCTAGGGCCTGGGCCTCAATACCTTCAACTCTCCCTTCCTAAATATCTTCCTTCACAAGCTCTTCCTCTTCCGTCTCCAACTCCCTCCAGGTCAGTTGCTTCTCCAAGCATCGAGTTGGTGGTAGATCTCTTTCTTCTGTGGGGGCCTCCCTCTGGAACAGCCTTCCTGTCCCCCTGAAACTTGAGGAGAACCATCTCCAGTTCCGGAAGCACCTCAAAACCTTTCTCTTTGCTTCTACTTTCTCTCCTCCTCTCCCCTGCTGATTTTCTGGCTGAAACTGCACTTGCTATCTGGCCATCCTCTGATCTCGGGCCCAGGTCCCCTCCACTGCCAGTTGCACACCTGCACTGCCTTCCTTGCAACCCTGCACTTGGGGACTGTTTTTGTTCTGTATCCCTACAGTCCATTACCAGCACTTGACACTTGATGCCTGCGCTTACCCTTTACCCTTGCACTTGCCAGCTGTTGGCCATACTTTACTTATTGTTATTTATTCTATTATCCTTTTTACTTCACTGTCCCCTCCATCTTCCCCTGGCACTCTCCCCTTCCCCCTTCCTATGCACTTGCGCGATCTGAATAACACCTGGCCTAGTAGGATCGTTGTCTGTCTTCCCTCTGTTCCCCCTCCCTTGCCTCGTCGCGCCTTGAAACACTTGTGTATAGGTGCGTTATAAATGCCATATCATATCATATCATATCAAAGGGTGAAAACAGGAACAGGCTGTGCCTCAGAACTAAAATGGCTGAACCTTTCTTTCAACAGAAAGATGTCTGGGCTCACTCCCTTTTGCCACTAAATCCCGCCCATCTTCCTGTCTTTTGTGTTCATAGAGTCTCTCTGGTTGATGGTCTTCCCTGTGTGGCCCATGCTAATGCGGTAGATCTCCCTTGAAGCTACAGTGAGATCAGACTCTCTGGCTCCTGCAAATCACATTCTCTTACCTTATGAATGGGGTCCCCTTATTGGGGTGGCCTACTGCAACAAAAGACCCAGACATGACAGTTCACTGCCATCGATACTGGGGGTTGGGAGCCTGCTTCAGATTGACACAGTTGCATGTGAAAATGTGTTGGGGGTTCCTGCCTCCTTGGTTAACCTCTGCAGCCAGGCCCTGTGTGGGCCTGTTTGAAATACCTCTGGTTGGCATGATAATCGCCAACCAGCAGCAGGGCCTAAAAAAGAGCAGGGTGGATCCATGTCTTGTCAGTTAATAATCAGGCTGGCCATGGCAGGAGGAAGGTTGGCCCTCCCCCTTCCAGGAGATGACATTGTGCCCTCCTCTGCTGTCACATTCCAACTAACTATGACAGGGGCGGATCGTGCCTGTAGGCGTTGTCCAGCCTGGAGTACACATGTCTATGCTTTTGCAGTGGTGAGAGCATAGGTAAATGTGTGTGGACCCACACATTCCTGAGAATGGTCTCCTATCAGTCCCTTTAATTAAAATGTTCAAAAAAGCTCAGCCGAGCGCACACACACCATACAGATGGTCAAATTCCTCTGAGGGACCTACAGACATAATTGGCTCAACGAACCTAGACTAATTCCATACATACTACATTACATCACAGCATATCTCCCAGGCCTCCATCACCACTGCATACACAATCAGATACAGCATCTCCTCTCTCCAGACATGCAGGTCAGGACACAGCATCTCCTCTCTACAGACTTGCATGTGCAGGTCATGACACAGCATCTACTCTCAACATACATGCAGGTCAGGACATAGCATCTCCTCTATTGCTTCATTGGACACAATGGCCTTCATTCCGAGTTTGGAGGTAAGGGAAAAACGATGCCGGTAAAGGATTACTGGCATCGCTTACCACTATGGGCAATTCTGACCAACCAGACCGCTATTAACGGCACCGTAAAGTACGATGCCGTTAATAGCGGGCTGGGCTTGGTACGCGCACGTGACCCACCATGCCGGCATTAGCGCCATGCTGTAAACCAGAGTAGATCATAAGTGAGGCGGACATGCAAATAACGGCCTCATGAAGGCGGAAAAAGTGCCTACCTGCATGGGGTAAATACAAGCATCGCCGACCTGCCATAAAGAGCCCTGAGCTTTATTCCCAACTGTCACAGGTCCACACAATAAGCACAGGTGGAGGCAATGGAGTCAGGCCCAGTACAAAAGGAGCACACCAACACACCACACCCCCTCCCACACCAAGATGATACCAATAGTAGTAGCATTACTGGATCTGGAGGACCTGCTTGCAATGTCTCAACATCAACAACAACAGCCGCCACCACAGAGGAGACGCAGGAGGAGAAGGAGGGTGAGACAGGCCCAGCATGCCCCACCAGTCCAGCCACCGTTACCATGCCGGCAGCCCCCAATCCCTCGCATCAGAGCCACTCCCTTCAACCTAACCCCTCAGCAGATCCACAGCCTGTACCGTCTGGACCGGGACACCATCACCACCATTGTGGACCTGATACTTGACGACGTAGTGAGCCTCATAGAAATACACACTGCCATCCCCCCTCTAGTGAAGGTAGTGTCTGTGCTCCACTTCCTTGCCACAGGCACCTACCAGCACACAGTGGGGCACATGCATGTCATATCACAACCCTTATTTTCCCGGATCCTGACCCAAGTGCTGGATGCCCTCCTCAAGCGCACAAGGGACTACATATCCCTACCACGGACTCCCCAGGAGATATTTGATACAAAAGTCGCCTTCCATGCACTGGCAGGCATGCCAAATTGTGTAGGTGCCCTCGAATGCACCCATGTGGAGCTGGCGGTCCCACATGCCATGGAGGTGGTGTACCGCAACCGCAAGCAATACCACTCAATCAATGTGCAGATGGTATGCGACGCCAACAAGATCATCACACATTGTTGTGCCCGATATCCCGGATCAACTCATGACCCTATGGTCCTGCGGAACTCCACGCTACCACGCTACATAGAGCGACATGCTGGACGACGTGCCTGGCTGGTTGGTAAGTAGCAGGACTGGCACATGGCATTGAAAAGGGGGGAGCGATGCACAAACCACCATGCTGCTAATGTTGATGAGACCGCACGATTTGCACATCACCAAATAGTGCCCCAAACCATCACATACCGTACAAGACACAAAAATCCAATATGAATGAAGTAAGGTCCACACCTATCACGACATGACTAACTGGAAACCACCCCACATCCCACGAAATGTGCACCACCCATCAGCGACCCTCACCCTCCGTAACGCCATTCTGCTCCATGCAGTGCATATGCACCATGTTGCTGTCTCCAGCATATCACCACACAGGACAAGCATCCCTGGGAGTGCATCATACTGAACCTACTAGGGAATCCACAGTCCGGCACAGGGCCTGCACAATCACAGGAGTGCTGCATGTCACCATGGGAATGCCAATGCTGATTGCCCATTATTGCAGACTACTGCCAAATATCAAAGGACACATCACCTCACTATTTTGACACTTACACAGCTGTATTCATACACCATGTATGTGCAACTAGCCGTCAGTGCACACCATCATCATGAAGATGAAACCCACACCATTAGACCATGGCACAGGACAAATGGAGGGACAGTAAATGGCGGCAATGCATCCAGGGACATGTGCATATGGTCAACCATAAACTGCAGGCATGTGTGACTAGTACAGCTGTCCTTCATGATTCCCCTGACATTTACCTTCATTTCTATCTCATACAGGTGATAGTGGCTATCCCTTCAAGCCGTGGCTCCTCACCCCTGTCCGAAACCCACCGAACAGGCACGAGGAGGACTAGAATCGTTCCCATACCCGTACACGTGTGGTCATCGAGCAGACCTTTGGCCTGTTGAAGGCACGATTTCGCTGCCTGAGTCGGTCGGGTGGGGCACTCCTCTACAGGCATGTGAAGGTGGCCAAGATCACCATGGCATGTGTAATGCTGCACAATTTGTGCATCCGCCGGAACGTGCCCCTGCCCCCTGACATGGAACTGCTACCACCTGATGATGATGAAGGGGATGAGAAAGATGTGCCAGGACATCATCACGGTGGCGATGCAGAGGAGGGACGTGCTGTGCGCCAGTCAGTGATCGCACAATATGTCTGACATACATGTCAGCAAAGGGTGGCATAATGGTTGGACATAGGGCACTGGGTGTGGGGGTACATGTACACTATGCACTGTGAATTATTAAATGACACATGCGCAATGATGAATGTCCACTCTGGTCTTCTTATTCACACAACCGGTGTATTGAAAGTAACAATATTAACGTAAGTGTCAAAACCCTCCACCAACCTAACCCCCCTCCGCCTCTCCCTACAACTCCCCCACACACCCTCCCCCTTTCACCTCCCACCACAACTCCCCCACACAAGTCCCATAAAGTCCACGAAGCCTACATGAGGCTGCCAGTACATTCACTCAGCACTCCCAGAGCCAGGGGGTGGCATGTCCCATCGGCGCAGTGCACGGACCGACCGGCGGAGCTGGCTGGTTTGTGTCGAACTGCTGGTTGATGGTGGGGCCTCCTGCTGGGGTTGTAGGGTGGGATGACCTGCCTCCAAAGCATCAGCGATGCGCCCTAGCACCTGCCGGAGGCCCGAGACCTCCTCGCATAGGCGGTTGGTGTTATCCGTGAAGGACCGGCCCAGTTCTGACAACTCTATGCACCACTCCTCCCTGGCCTGACGGTTGTCCTGCACAAATTCCCTGATGAGTGCAGTGAGCAGGTCAGCCCGCTGTGGTCCTGCGGCTGCACCTGTGGCTGTGCTGGGAATCTGGCTGGCATGCCCAGCCTGCTCATCCTCCCCAACACTGAATACTGGACTGATATGTCCTGGGTGTGGTCATGGCCAAACTGCTCTGGGGTGTTGGTGTTTACGGTATCGCTCATAGATACCTGGAGGGATGCAATTTGGCTTGGGGTGTGGACAACATCTATTGTATCATCCTCAATGGTGCCCCAGATGTCTTCCTGGCTGTCTTCCACTGTGAGGGGTGCCGTGGCTGCCACCTCCCCAGCCACACTGAATTCCTCAGAATGGGGCATCTCACAGGTCTCCCTAGGCAGAACAGTGGGCGGGGGGAGGTGGTGCTGTGGCCTCCGTGGGCCTTGGTGGTATTGGTGCTGTTTGTACCTGTGGCGGCTTTGGTGCTGGAACACAGCGCCCCCTGGCTTGTCCCCTGGAGGTAGACGGACGGCTGCTGTCCTCCTGGGACCTCTTAGTGGGCGTGGCCTGTGCAGAGGTGGTGTCCTGCTCTTCGCTGTCATGCTCACTGCCTGTGGGGGTGGGAGAGAGGGACAGCATGAGTGATGTTTTGATAGGCATCATACATACATTGGGACAATTGCTCGTCCACACATTTGCAGGTAATAGGCATTTGTGTTTGGAAGTGCACCTCATTTCATGCATGGGTGGTAAATGCAGGCATATGTCGGTGTCACTCATGTTGGCCAGAAACAGTGCTGTCTGACATGCATACTATTTTGTTCATGCACGCTGTGTGCATCATGGGATATCCTGCTTTGTGTGGTATGTGTCATGTACGAGATTGCCTTGCACCAGACATCAGCATGTGTCTATGCTTCGGCCTACTTTACGGGGAGCGTGTGTGTGTGGCCGACCATGGCGTGACTCTTTGGACTGGCATTGGCATTGAATTTCATCAGATTTGGCATAGCAGTGTTTACTTTGTTCACTCACCTCCATTGTCAGATGTCATGGCGCCACTCTCCTCTCACCCACGCCTTCAATCGATTCAGGCCCGATCATGCTTGCACATGTGTCCTCCCACGGGGTGAGCTTTATGGGAGAACTAGGTCCTCCTCCAGTTTCCATGGCCTGGGTGCGATTTATCGAGAGTATGTTGCGCACCCTTAGTCGCAGATCATCCTACCGCTTTCAGCAATCTTTAACCGTGCGGGGTGTGTTGCCCACTGCACTAACCTTCGGGGTAACAGGTGCCCAGATCTCTTTTTTGCGCAGCACTGCCTCTCACCTCATGTTGCTGCTGAATACTGTGCCTGCATGCTCGTGGAGAGTGTCCACGAGCATCTGGAGCTCGTCCTGGCTGAATCTTTCCTTTCGGAGGTGGGCAGATCCCTTCTTCAGAGCTTTAGGCATTCTAGGGTAGTAGGATGAAGTTTTTAGTCTATCACCAGTGTCCCAGGGGTCCTGTGTGCTGAGGATGGCAATGGATTGTGTTTTTAAAGATGGCCGCTGTGCTCCTTCCCATTCCTGTGCGATGACGCTATTTCCGCTTCCGCTAATTTATGGTGACTGTAAATAGCGGTGTCCGCTAATTACGGTCACCGCTATTTACGGTCACCGCTAATGCCGCTTTGGACTATGGCGGTAGTGTTATCTACGGTGCGTTTGATGCCAGTAAGTGCTTTTTGGTGGCCTTTTGTGGCATGGCGCTAGGTACCTTACCGGCATGGCGCAAAGCTTGTGCCCGCAAAGTCGTAATAGTCCTTGTTAGGGAGAATTCTCTGTTTAGGCTGAATTTCCTAACCTAGTGAGTCCCCCAGCAGCTTTGCTGGATTTCTGGAGTTTGTTTTTTTCATCCTGCCAAGAGTGAGACGCTTCTCTCCCACTCTTGGACATGATTTGTGGTATTTCTTTGAATGTTAATGTGTTCTATGGGCTATGGGGTCTTTTACTCCATAGGATCTCATGTGTTTTGCTATGTGTGTTACACAGCACCCTCCGTGCCGTAACACTGGGGTGTCCTAGGTGACCCCCACCATAGACTCCATACCCTGGGACTGACTACTGTCTCCCAGGGCATGTAAAGTCACCATTGGCTTTACTGGACCTAAATTTACTAACAGAACCAGTACAACCCATCCTATTGTGGACGTACTGGTAGGGGTAATTCGATTACCCCTGGGTCTGTTTTTCGAGGGGGGCATTGTCCCGTCCCCCCTTGTCGAGTTTTGGCTGGTGGCAGTGGATACTACTTTTTATATTCGACCGCGAATATATTCCTATGGGGTTTTCCCATTGTTCGAGGCTAATACTTTTTCTATGTAGCCTCGGTCATACCGCTGGTTTATTAAATTAATATAAATTCACCGGTTGGTATTTTCGGCCAGAACTCGGTTTTTAAATGGCGTATGTGTTCGCCTCTGTAACTCCAAACCAAAGGTTGAGCCCTTTGTTCCACTTTTGGCGGGCTTCTGCACAGAAGCCCTCCAGAGTGGTGCCATTCTGTCTGGGTACCACAGGGGGTGCGGGAGGGGGGTTTAGGCACCCTGGACTGAGTTGCCTTGCCAACTCAGGTCGCACTCTTGTGTGAATGGCCCAAGTGGTGAGCCGCCCCGCTCACCACTTAGCATGTTTGAGTGACAGCTAGGCTGAGTGAATGGGGGTTTTCTGCATAAAAGCAGGGCTTTGGGGACTGGAACTTCAGAAGTCGCCACAGGACCTAAGAATCCGACGAAGGAGAAGCTGAGCCGACCTGCAATGACGACACCACCGGTGGAGCCCTGCTGAACCGACTCACCACTTCCCAACGACAGAGGAGATCTCCCTGCAGGAGAGTCTTCTTCCCTTTGACTGGTGGGAACAACCAGTCCCTTGCTTTTTCTTCGCTTCCAGGACGTCTAGTGGTCGAATTGCCCGTGCTGAGCACCCCTGCAACCGGATAGCCACTAACCACTGTATCGCGACCAAAAGATGGTGCCTTGTGACTGTGCACTCTGTTAAGACGGATTTCTGAACTCTGTCCTGGTGGCGCAGAAGTTCAGAAGGCCAACCTAATTACTTGGAACAGGGTAACCTCTGGACAAGCCAGACCAATCAAGGTAGCGATCGCGGCGGTCAAGACTAGGTCTCAAGAGGGGTGAGGGTGACTGAAAGCCCGCAATGAGCACACAAAGCAAGAGCGCTTACAAACTACTCCAAACAGTTGTTATATCAAAAATATAAACACATTTATTTTAAGGCCTTTAAAACAACGACCATAGCGAGAAAATCACAATATCACAATATTAAACCAACACATACCATATCAACACAATATATATACAAATACACAGTCGCAAGCGTTTAAAGCACGAAATATGTAGACCACCTGAAAGGAAAGGAAAGCAGGCAGTGCGATAACGCTTTAGACTCAGTTCGCCTTTAGAGGCACCTAACTAGATGGAAGTCCGAGCCCTGCGAAGAGTGGAGCCTTGTGCTCAAAGTACCTGCCACGCCGGTGCCAACGGGCAAAAGGGGAAGCTCTTCGGAGGAAGTCAGGCAGTTCGGGTTAGTGCACAGCAGAAGGAGAACAGGTTCCGCAACTCAAGCGCAGCCTCCACAGCGGGCAGAAGCAGAGCGCGAGTACGGCCAAAAGGGTGCTGTTTTCACACAGCAGGGAAAAGCAATGGGATACTGCAGGAGGGCGACCAGATCCTAGCTAAACTACTCACCGGTCCCCGAAGCAAGCAGACCCAGGCTTCTCCACGTAGATTCAGCAGCTGGCAGGTTCAGAAGAGCAGGGAACGCCTCGTAGTCGTGTAGAGCAAAAAGACGTCCCAATCGACGAAACCAGCATAGTTTGTTGCCGCAGCAGGACAACGGAGCGGCCGTGTGTATTCGAGCCAAATGTACACTCCTCCCTTCAGACTTGGGAACGCCAAGTGTACGAAGCGTGGGAGAGTGACAAGGACTCGAAATACAGCACAACCTGGCGGCGGTTACAGAGCAGGACTCCCTTGTAAGCTGGTCAGACAACTGGATGGCCAAGAGACACTTCTGAAGGCTTACTTGTCAGGAGATGATGAAGTCGCCGGGAATAGCTGTTCCTGCTATTCCAAAGGTCGAAGCACCAGTACAGGCCTTCTGGTTCGATCCAAGGAGGAAAGGGTTTCACAGGACGACAGCAGTGCAAGGGAGGATTCCTTCAGCGGGTCACCAGCGATTCCTCGGTCCAGCCTCTTGGTTGCAGGATACTTGGCTCCTGTATTCCTTCGTTCGTGAGAACTCAGGAGATCGACATGGTAGTGGTGTTTCCAGCTCCCTCTTATCCACGGTTCCCTTCGCGCCAAAACGGAGGGGAGCCAATGGGAGATCCGCTCATCAACACACATACCATACGTGGACCAATCACGGACCACGGTGGTCCCAGGCATTCACACCACCCTACACTCTCTGGCACCCAGGATGTGTATTGGGACCAGACATCCCAGCCCACACCCTGGAGGCACACAAACGACATGTAGAAGCCCGCGAAAGCAACCACGTTTCGCGGGAAAGTACATGCCCAAATAAGGAAGGCCCCGGGTCGCCCGACCTGGGGAAGGTGAAGGGAGCAAGACGGTCAGTGGACAGGACAAAGGAGCCTCGTGGACTGGCCATTTTGGGAGCCAGGCCACCATTTTGGGTTCAGTGCGAAAAACGTGCTCAGAACGCCAAAAGGAGCTCAAAATAAACAAAATGATCGCTGCCACCATTCCAGCCCTGAATGACTTGCACCGATCAAATACCATCCTAAAAGAGTATCTAGGGCCTGTAGAAGGCTAGAGACCCAAGAGAGCTGTAACTTAGCTTACAGTGCCCTCTTGTGTCATGTTGCACTAAAGCCGCAACATGATTAAAGAAACTACGGGAAACAGCGTTCCCCGGTACTGACTGTCTTAAGGGCATGTCAGTTTCCCCGTAAGAAAAGGAGCGAAAGCCCAGAGGAGTGCGGCAGAAGGCTGCACTTCTCTGGCAAAGTCAAGAACAAGGTGAAAACAACAGCAAAAAGTTTAGGGGTTGCCACATGGAAGGAAAATTACCTACAATTACGAAATCTTTCCTAACACTCGCCCCTCCCAGACTATGGACAGGGGGAACTAATCCACCCCTGGATGAGTCTCTTGTTCAGGTCGGTTAAACATTCTGGACAACCCATCAGCATTGCTATGTTGGACACCTGGCCTATGCTCAATAGTGAAGTCGAAGCCTTGTAGACTTATGGACCACCTAAGCAACTTTGGATTCTCCCCCTTCATGTTCATTAGCCACTTTAACGGCTTATGGTCAGTTTGCACAGTGAAGTGGGTCCCATAGAGGTAGGGCCTCAGCTTCCTTAGGGCCCACACAACAGAGAAACATTCTTTCTCTACCGTGGACCATCTGAGCTCTCTGTCCTTAAGCTGGCGACTAATAAAACCGATAGGGTGTTCCTTACCCTTCTCATTTACTTGTGATAGTACAGCTCCTATCCCAGTGTCAGAGGCATCCGTCTGCACGATAAAAGGTCTTTGATAATCAGGGGCCCTTAGGACAGGGGCCTGGCACAAGGAGTCTTTTAAGCCATTGAAGGCCTTCTCACACTCGTCGGTCCAAGTTACCTTCTTGGGTTTCTTTGGAGTTGTGAGGGCAGTCAGAGGAGCAGCTATGGTGCCATAGTCTGCCACAAAATTGCGGTAATACCCCGTGAGTCCTAAAAAGGCTCTCACTTGGGTTTGCGTAGTGGGGGTAGGCCAGTCTTGTACTGCTTGTACTTTACTGGGTAGAGGCTGTATCCTCCCTCCACCTACTTCATGTCCAAGGTAAACCACTGAGCCTTGTCCAATCTGGCATTTACTAGCCTTTATGGTCAAGTGGGCTTTCTGAAGAGCCTGGAGCACAATCCCGAGGTGTTTCACATGGTCTTCCCAGGTGGCACTGAAAACTGCTATATCGTCCAGATATGCAAGACAGAATTCGTCCAACCCATTCAACACATGATTCACAAGCCTCTGGAAAGTGGCAGGTGCATTCTTCAACCCGAACGGCATTACCCGGAATTGGTAAAGGCCGTCTGGAGTAGAAAATGCTGTCTTCTCCTTGGCATGTTCTGCTAAAGCTATTTGCCAATAGCCAGCAGTGAGGTCAAACGTGCTGAGGTACTTGGAGGCACCCAAAGTACCCACCAGCTCATCTGTTCGAGGCAAGGGGTGTGCATCTGTCTTGGTGACAGCATTCAAAGCCCTGTAATCCACGCAGAACCTCAATTCAGAAGTGCCTGCCTTTGGAACCAAGACCACAGGACTGGACCAAGGACTACTAGAGGGTTCAATCACCCCAAGATCTAACATCTTGTTGACCTCGGTCTTAATATAAGACCGTACTTTATCTGACATCCGGTATCCCCTACTTTTGGTAGGTACACTGTCTCCTGTGTCAATGTTATGTTTGCACCAAGGTGTCAAACCAGGGGACTGTGAAAACAGGGGGGAAAACTGCCTAAGCAAACTTTTCACCTCAGCCTGCTGATTCGGAGTCAGGTGAGGGGCCACTCGGACACCCTCAAAGGAGCTATCTGAAGGACCGCTCTGGAACAGGTCGGGGAGAGGTTCAGACTCCTCTTCCTCAACATCTGAAGCCAGTAGCAGTGCTGCGATTTCGACTCTTGGGACGAAAGCCTTCAGCCTATTCACGTGAAACACTTTTGGAGCCTGTCCAGGCCTTCCAAGGTCCACTAAATAGTTCACCTCACCCAGGGGCTCCACCACTGTGTAAGGGCCTGACCATTTGTCCTGTAAAGCTCGAGGCCTTATTGGATTCATGATCAGGACTTGCTGACCAGGTGTAAAGTTGATGAGGGAAGCTTTCTGGTCGTACCAATGTTTCACCAGCGCTTGCCCTGCCTTCAATTTATCACTAGCCAAGCCCATCAGAAGTACCATCCGTTTTCTGAGCCCTAGCACATAATCAACTACGTTGGTAGTAACAGGGGGAGTGGGCATCTCCCATCCCTCTTTGATGATGGCTAAGGGTCCCCGTACGGGATGACCGAACAGAAGTTCGAAGGGGCTGAAGCCAACACCCTCATGTGGTACCTCTCGGTAGGCAAACAGCAAGCATGGTAAAAGAAGATCCCATTTTCTTCTCTGAGGCTCCTCCAGAGCCCCAATCATGCTCTTTAACGTTCTGTTGAAACGTTCCACCAGACCATTGGTCTGGGGGTGGTATGCAGAAGAGAACTTGTAGGTGACCCCACATTCTTTCCACATAGCCTGCATATACTTCGACATAAAGTTGCTGCCACGATCTGACACAACTTCTTTAGGGAAGCCAACCCTAGTAAATATGCCGAGTAAAGCTTTTGCAACTGACTTGGCAGTTACAGTCTTCAATGGGATGGCCTCAGGATACCTGGTTGCATGGTCGACCAGCACCAGGATAAACCTATTGCCCGAGGATGTTTGCGGGTCAAAGGGACCAACGATGTCGATCCCTACCCTTTCAAATGGAACCCCCACAACTGGGAGCGGTACCAACGGAGCTTGGATTGTCGCGCCAACCTTACCAGACAACTGGCAGGAGGCACAACTCCTGCAGTGACTTTCTACTTGCACCCCCATCTTGGGCCAGTAGAAGTGCCTGGATAACCTTTGCTTGGTCCTCTTCATACCAAGGTGACCAGCAAGGGGAACTTCATGCGCCAACTGCAGGAGGAAGGGCCTAACAGCAAGGGGAACCACCAACCTCCTATGGTCTCCTTCTGTAGACTCTGTGGGCTCACTATACAGGAGTCCACCTTCCCAATAAATCCTATGCTTCCCAGGAGGTTCACCCTCAAGCTGGGAGCAGGCCTGTCTCCTTAGGCCTTCCAGAGATGGGCACTCACGTTGGCCTTTACTGAATGCGTCCCTATCAGGACCTCCTTCAACTAACAAGTCTTTTAGTTCAGGATGATCGTTGGGGTCGAATACTTCAGGCATCGCCACCTCCTCGTCAGGCCCGGGCGATTGACCAACTTCCTCCACCGCAGTGGTAGGCGAGCTCGGGGGAATATTCTCTTTCCCTCGTTTTGACTTGTAGACTCCTTTCGCCTTGGGTTTCCCCTTCGGCTGGGGCGGCGTATTGGACTTGGCCAATGCTGCCCGTGCTTGAGACCGTGTGTAGGGTCTTTCGGCAGTGTCTCCTACGAGCCCTAAAGCTCTGAGATCATTGCCCAACAAGACCTTTCCCGGGACGTTTCTCTGAATGCTCACTGGAATCCTGACTGCTGTACCATTTAAAGTAAGATTTACAGGGATCACGGGAAACATACGGAGGGGGCCGTCAGCCAACTTAGTGGGCATCAGAGTAGCTCTGGCAACTTCCTCTGAGTCTACCAAGGTAGAATCCACTACAGTGCGACTGCACCCACTATCCCTAAGAGCTGGAGTATCCACTCCATTGATCAGCACACTGTCTTTAAAGTAGTGCTTGGTATTATCCGGAATCCTAGCATAAGCCTCTGCGACTTTAGGCTCCCAGGAACCCAGGGACACTAAAACTACCTCAGCCTCTATCCCGCTGGGAAATGAGTCTGAGGAGAAGGATGCTCCTGTAATCTCTTCTTCCTCGTAGGAGGAGAAGGCCAGATTAGCGGAGTGGACCCCCAAAGGTCTAACCTTACAACGGGGATCCCCCTTCACATGGTCAGTTGCTCCACAAGAAAAACAAGCCCCAGTGGGTTTGTTTACGTAGGGAGGCTTATTGTAACCAGAGTTCTGTTTCGGAGGCTGACCTCCACTACCCTGTGAGTGCTCTTCTGTCTTACCCTTGTTTTTCTTTTTGTGGCCCTTATGGGAAGAAGATTTAGCAGATTCCCCACCCTCCATATCTTTGGACTTTTTCCCTTCCTCCTGCTTACCAGGATGAGTTTTGTCCTTATGGGACACTCGATGTGACACCCATAAGTCTGCTGCAATGGCCAGCTTCTTAGGATCTATCTCCTTCGAATCGGCCAAATGCTGCTTAAGCTCCGGGGAAGAAGAAGCAAAAATATGTTCCAGCATGACAAGATTTATCATGCCTTCGAAGGTAGAAACCTTATAACCTTCAACCCAGCCAGTTAAGTTTTTCAAAGATTCAGCGACATAAGATACCCAAGTACCACCTTCCTTTTTCTTATACTCTCGAAAACGCTTTAAATATTGGGCCGGAGTCTTCCCAAACTTTAAAATGAGAGTTTGCTTTAACATTGCGAAATCAGCCCGCTCAGCCTTCGACATTTCCATAATGGCACTACAGCCAGAATGGGGCAGTCTACTGAGCAACCACGCAATCTTATCAGCATTGTCAACTTCTTGAACTTCGCATGCATACTCAAACGCATTCAGCCAGTCCATAATGTCATTCCTTTCTTCATACACACTGAGCAGATCTTTCGGAAACCGTGGATGAGAGGAAGCCCCAGACCCATGTCCAGGACCCTTGGACCCATTTGCAACCTGAAGCTTGGCCAGTTCCAACTGGTGATCCCTGTCTTTCTGTTTTTCTGCCTGTTCGATTTTTAGTTTGGCTATGCTGAATTCAAGCTCCTGCTGCCTAAACCGCAGCTCTTGCTTCTTGAATTCAAGCATAGCCTCCCCATCAACACTGGCAGAGGAAACATTAGACATCACATCCTCCCTGTCCTCGTGGTCGCGATGGATCAGTGCAGCGGCAGAACCGTCGGTTCTACCAGTGAGAGCAGCCCCACCACCTTCTGCACTGTCCTCAGAAGTTATAGCAATATCACAATATTAAACCAACACATACCATATCAACACAATATATATACAAATACACAGTCGCAAGCGTTTAAAGCACGAAATATGTAGTCCACCTGAAAGGAAAGGAAAACAGGCAGTGCGATAACGCTTTAGACTCAGTTCGCCTTTAGAGGCACCTAACTAGATGGAAGTCCGAGCCCTGCGAAGAGTGGAGCCTTGTGCTCAAAGTACCTGCCACGCCGGTGCCAACGGGCAAAAGGGGAAGCTCTTCGGAGGAAGTCAGGCAGTTCGGGTTAGTGCACAGCAGAAGGAGAACAGGTTCCGCAACTCAAGCGCAGCCTCCACAGCGGGCAGAAGCAGAGCGCGAGTACGGCCAAAAGGGTGCTGTTTTCACACAGCAGGGAAAAGCAATGGGATACTGCAGGAGGGCGACCAGATCCTAGCTAAACTACTCACCGGTCCCCGAAGCAAGCAGACCAAGGCTTCTCCACGTAGATTCAGCAGCTGGCAGGTTCAGAAGAGCAGGGAACGCCTCGTAGTCGTGTAGAGCAAAAAGACGTCCCAATCGACGAAACCAGCACAGTTTGTTGCTGCAGCAGGACAACGGAGCGGCCGTGTTTATTCGAGCCAAATGTACACTCCTCCCTTCAGACTTGGGAACGCCAAGTGTACGAAGCGTGGGAGAGTGACAAGGACTCGAAATACAGCACAACCTGGCGGCGGTTACAGAGCAGGACTCCCTTGTAAGCTGGTCAGTGAACTGGATGGCCCAGAGACACTTCCGAAGGCTTACTTGTCAGGACATGATGAAGTCGCCGGGAATAGCTGTTCCTGCTATTCCAAAGGTCGAAGCACCAGTACAGGCCTTCTGGTTCGATCCAAGGAGGAAAGGGTTTCACAGGACGACAGCAGTGCAAAGGAGGATTCCTTCAGCGGGTCACCAGCGATTCCTCGGTCCAGCCTCTTGGTTGCAGGATACTTGGCTCCTGTATTCCTTCGTTCGTGAGAACTCAGGAGATCAACATGGTAGTGGTGTTTACAGCTCCCTCTTAGCCACGGTTCCCTTCGCGCCAAAACGGAGGGGAGCCAATGGGAGATCCGCTCATCAACACACATACCATACGTGGACCAATCACGGACCACGGTGGTCCCAGGCATTCACACCACCCTAGACTCTCTGGCACCCAGGATGTGTATTGGGACCAGACATCCCAGCCCACACCCTGGAGGCACACAAACGACATGTAGAAGCCCGCGAAAGCAACCACGTTTCGCGGGAAAGTACATGCCCAAATAAGGAAGGCCCCGGGTCGCCCGACCTGGGGAAGGTGAAGGGAGCAAGACGTTCAGTGGACAGGACAAAGGAGCCTCGTGGACTGGCCATTTTGGGAGCCAGGCCACCATTTTGGGTTCAGTGCGAAAAACGTGCTCAGAACGCCAAAAGGAGCTCAAAATAAACAAAACGATCGCTGCCACCATTCCAGTCCCTGAATGACTTGCACCGATCAAATACCAT
Source organism: Ambystoma mexicanum (assembly GCF_040938575.1). Classification (NCBI taxonomy): domain Eukaryota; kingdom Metazoa; phylum Chordata; class Amphibia; order Caudata; family Ambystomatidae; genus Ambystoma; species Ambystoma mexicanum. Next base: position 1,659,174,321 of record NC_090937.1, read on the forward strand.
CCTAAAAGAGTATCTAGGGCCTGTAGAAGGCTAGAGACCCAAGAGAGCTGTAACTTAGCTTACAGTGCCCTCTTGTGTCATGTTGCACTAAAGCCGCAACATGATTAAAGAAACTACGGGAAACAGCGTTCCCCGGTACTGACTGTCTTAAGGGCATGTCAGTTTCCCCGTAAGAAAAGGAGCGAAAGCCCAGAGGAGTGCAGCAGAAGGCTGCACTTCTCTGGCAAAGTCAAGAACAAGGTGAAAACAACAGCAAAAAGCTTAGGGGTTGCCACATGGAAGGAAAATTACCTACAATTACGAAATCTTTCCTAACACATTCCGCGGCTGGTCTCTTCCCTGGTGGTGCAACGATCTTCAACTTTCCTCTACGACGAGATCATCTCTTCTTCTGGCAAAGCCCCGACTTGCATCCACCACCAGGAACAACTGCCCCCGCCGGAGCTGTCTCTCCACTTTCAAGGTACTGTGTCTGCCTGGCTTCCCTTGAAACGGTTAGCGTGATGTGTCTTAAATCCTTACCTTTCCACTGGGTCGCCTCCAGACCTTCTTAACTTTTGTTGTAAAACTGGTCCAACCTTTCTGTGACATTTTGCTACAAAGACTTGAAGTGCATTTCCACTGTGGTATTTTTGGGACATACCGCCTTGCCTCTCTCCGAGTGGGCCTGGCCTCTGAACTTTGTGATCTACAGTAGACCCTGCCTTGCTTGCCTTGCATTTGCTTCGTAAAAGTGTTGGTACTGAGTTGGTTTCATACCCTGCCTTTTTCTCTCCCTTTCTAACGAATATTAGAGTGCCATCTAGGTTAAGCATTCACCTCTGTCTGCAAATAAGTGGTGTCTTTGAACCTAGACTTGTCAAAATATTGTTATGGGATTGATATATACTTATAGTAACTGTGATTGAAGTTGTTTGCCATATTAGTGCCAGTGTGTTTTTCATAGATGTGTTTTTAAATAAATAATTATATATCTTTACACCCAAGCTCTGATCAGTGTCTGCTTGTTCTACTGTGTACATTGCCCTATCTTGTATACTCTATATACTGCCTACCTCATCTTGAGAGAAGTCTGACTGCTCAGCCACAGCTACCAGGTAAATCTGGGTGGTGCAGACTGCTACCAATTGGGTTTACTGCTAACTCCTGTAGTCATAAACTTTTTGCAGTGGTCCCAGAGGGAACTGCACAGGTTTCTGCCTAACAGTCCTCTATTAGCGGACTGGTGCCAGCTCGAACACGCTATTTGCGCCATGCCGGTAAGGGATGATACTTACCTCCAAGCTCGGAATGAGGGCCAATGTCACCTCTCTTCACAGATGTGCAGGACAGGACACAATACTGTTACCAGAGATGCAGGGTCGGACACAACATCTCCTCTCTTCATGGAACTGTAGGGAAGGGCACCACATCCCTCTTCACAGACCTACAAGACACATCAAATATGGTCACGGACATGCAGGACAGGCCACAGCATCTCTTCTCTTCACAGACACGTAGGACTGCACACCACCTCTCCTCTCTATGAAGACAACCAGGACATGCTACCATAGCCCCTCTTGTCACAGAAATGTAGGACAAGATACAAGATCCCCTCTCTTGGTGGACATGTATGACAGGGCACAATATTCAATATTTCACCTCTTCACAGACATTCAGGACAGAATACAAAATAAGGGACTGGACACAAAACCTCCCTTCACATACCTTCAGTACAGGACACACATTGATGTACAGACATGCTTGGCAGGACACAATATCATCTCTCTTCACAAATAAACAGGTCATACCTGTAGGGCAGGACACAGTATCTTCTTTCTCCATAGGCTTGAAGGCCAGGACAGAACATCTCCTCCTTTCATAGACATACAGGACATGTCACTTCACTCTTCACAGAAATGCAGTACAGGGCACACCATTGCCTCTCTTCACAGACATGCAGGACATGACACAGCGTTTCAGTTTTCCACAGACAGGCAACAGAGCAGCAGAAGTCATGTCTTCATAGAAATACAGGACAAGGCACGTGATTTCTCCTTACACATATTTAGAATTTAGAGCACTTGACACAGTCTCTTCTTTTCACAGATATGTTGGGATGGACAGAACATATATTTTTGCACATGTGCCAGATAAGGTTAAAATGTGCATATATTTCGCAAAGTCTGTGAACCCGTAGGCCCTTTAAGTGAGGTAACACGTTATTGGATGGATGGGGATGCAGAATTTACTCTTACACCAATAATAAGCATGATTCAGGAAGTTGGCAAAACTTTAGATGTTTTAACTTCAATTGTCTAAAATGGGGAGTACAACGGACATCAACGGACGTCTCAAATCATATCTCTGAACGTTTTACATGAAAAAATACACTTTCATAGCAAATCCTCTTCATCATTGACGTCATACTACGTGGCAAACTAAGAAAAATGATCTGGGATTGTGGTTGGTCTACGGGGAACATCTAGATACACTTTCTATGGGGGATAGGATTGTGATTGGATACCGAGAGTCAGGTGGACAACTATGCCCGCCCCTAGTGCAGGTCATCTTCATTGTCGTCAAATACACAACGTTTCATTGGCTCTCAAACTAGAGGGCTCTTTGCTATGTGGCCCTCTATAATTGGTTGGCACGCTTGTACCCTTCTGGAATATTCCACTCGCAGCAGCACGCAAGCTGGTACCCAAGTGCTTGTGGGTGGACTTCACCATGCCTCCCCACCCAAATACTATTAAAAGAATAATACTTGACACTCATAGTGTTTTTCCGTTGCACCTCAACAGGAGCTCACCTCGCTTCTCACCTTCATTGTATCTTCTCGGATACATGAAGAACGGTTTCCTCAATGGATACCTTGCCTCAAAGGCTTTTTGTGTTATAGGCATCATTACTGGTGCTTTGCTTGTCACAATTTCCGGTTCCCAACACATAGGCAAAAAAGGGGAGGGATTTCCGGTAGAGGCTTTTGGCTCCTCCTCTACATCCCTCTCGCCGAAAATGACTTTGCGTGTCCCTGCCTGCAGGAGATTCTGTTTGCACTTCACATATTCATTGAATTCTGACCACATTGGAACCCTATGCACAAGTAGCGGCCGGAACGCCCATGACACATCCCCATGCAAGGCATATCCAGCCACGTGTACCAACCTTTGCGCCCTGCTCGTTAGCAAAGTAATGCACCACGGCAATACTGCGGGTGCCCCCCCTTAATTAAGGCTGCACATGATGACACTGCATACGGTCCCCCGTAACTCCTAACTGAACCCTGAAAAAATGTATTGCATGTCATGCAACTTAAGTCGGCATTCTGTAAATCTGCATGCGAACAACCGCAAATGATGGCTGCACCCCGCTAAACTGCTATCTTCAACCGGTACCTCAACTACATGCCTTCACACCTAAATTGCTACGTGAACCCTACCTCTGCACGTTGGATCCTATCTGCACAGTGCTCTGCCCCGCCTATCATATGGCAGTGAGTGCACAAGGTTTGGGTGTGACTTTTCCTGACGTGAGGTTGCGCGTTGGTTTGCATGAATACGGTTTGATCTGCGCTTGACTGGGAGTGCGATTACACTGTGTGGCCCATCCCCCAAAAGGCCCACGTTCATCCTAATTTTGCTGGGAAAATGGGGAATATGCATGTCCCGCCCCCTATTTATTTCTCTGCATATGTCCATCCCATACTTTACATGGAGTGTCGCGCAAATCGCTGGACTGCATGCAAAGCTGTGGCGGACCTGCACAGAGTCCCCACAGGGTCCTAAGAAAGGCACACAAAATCAGTTCAATTAATCAACAAAAGGAGTTTTGCACACTGGTGAGTGTGCAAAACCACTGTTCAGTGAGCAAAACAATCCATAAATCATCCTGTGTCTTCCCTCTTCACAGAGATGCAGGACAGGACATAACATCTGTCTTCACACACATGCAGGACTGGAGACCTCTCACTTCACAGGCATTCACAACAGGGCACACAATTCCTCTCTGTACAGACATGCAAGACTCTTCCCAGACATCCCAGAAAAGATCAAATATGTCATATCTTCCCAGATAGACAGGACAGGGGACATGTTCCATCTTCACAGTTATTGCGGACAGGTCCCAGCATCTCTTTGCTGGCGTAGAGGACAGGACATCACACCTCTGAACTGCATAGAACTTCAGGACAGGGCCCGACATGTGTCTATTGGTTGAGCCTATTCTTCCCCTCATTTCTGCCAGCCCTCGCGCCCCTATGGATAAGTGAAGGGGTGTCATTGCCCATGTACCCTTGCGCACTAATGCAAAGGCTGCGCGAATCAGTGCACATGGATAAATGCCACAAACACTTTAATGTTAGGGTGAGTGTTGTGAAAAATGAAGTGAGCTCCAAGCCCATTCTGCATTATGCACCAAGTGATTTGCCTTTGGGAGATCTAGTGCGGAGACCTCGGCCAAACATGAGAATCAGCTCCACGCAGACATTCTCAACACTAGGGCTCTGCTCGCTTCTAGGAAAAAGGGAGGACGCTTGTGTTTTAATCTGCATCCATCCCTTGGTCCCATTTTACTGCATTGTTAGTGGCATATTTAGTTGCACCTTGGAATGTAGCGCCAGTTGCCCCATTACATTAGACTCCATTGTGCAACCCATATCCCAACCATTTCATCCCACATTTAAGATCGGTCTTCATTGGTATGTTCCCAAAATGCTCTTTGATGTTTTACAAAACAGCCTGTAACCTTTGTTGGTGCTATTTGCCTCGTGCCCTTTCTCATGGAAGTATTTCAAAAGGGTCAATAGCAGGATACCAGACTGCCCACCTTTGATTGATAGCCTTTCATCAGAAAAACATCTGTATGGCTATTCTAGGTTTGGATTATATGCTTTTCTCATTAAAATAAGCATATTTTATTTAAGTGCCCTTTAACACTATTAATAAATCCATTGATACATACAAATACATCATTAGTAAATACATGAAATACTAAAAATTAATAACAGATTTGAGAAAGAGATCATTTCAAATAATCATATCATAGAATCAATTTAAATGATTATTTATACTAAGTTTACCCGTGTCTGACCATTTATATTTATTTCCCTTCCGCCATGTTTATCAATCTGAGTGTCCATTCTCTTTTTCACTAGCAGACATATGTGGCACGCTGCAGCGGTCACTACCAATGACTCAGCACCGTCTATAGTGCTTCACAACTGACCAGTGCAATATGGAGTCAAGTCAGGATAACTCTCCCATGTGCTTCAGAATGTGTAGGGCAGAGGGTCAGTAGATTGTAATATGTCATTGGTTATTCATAAGCGTTTAATACCGAAGAGGTTTCTAAGCACAGACCCGGGATTCGAACCTGTGTTGCTCTGCGAGCGCGTTGCCGCTGAGCTATATAACCCTTGCTGAATGGGCGTATCATGTTTACAATATATACTGGAAGTGCTTGATAGAAATTAACACTGTGCAATCTTTAAAGGAGCCAATTTATAATTAGCTTACATGTTTGGAATAGCTGCTATTGCCGCACATGTCCCTGTTTATGTTCTTGCTCGGGCAGCGCGACTGGTAGCAACGGCTGCGGTATTTCCCGCAGATGCGCACCTGGCAACGCAAATCTCACCCACGTTGAAGGAGACAGGAGAGGGATCGAGGGATACAGATATGATATGGCATTTCTAACGCGCCTATACACAAGTGTTTCAGAGAGAGAGAGGGGGGGGGAGTGCTAGATCGGCGTATGGTTCACAGTAAATAGGTAGTGTGTGTCCTTTCTTAATGCTGTGCGATGTAACATGGTCACATTGAGAAGCGTCTAGGAGCAATAGATAATCCACGAGCGGTGGCGGGTGACCTGCCGGGTGGGCTGCACTCCCCCGAAGGCCCTGTGCTGCTGCCAGGCCGGCGGCCCTAGCTCCCCCTGCGACCTGGGGAACATGAGGGCTTGATTATAGGCCGCGATCGGAGCACAGGAACTCTGCTTAACCTTCCTGGCGATGAAAGGAAAAGCAGGAAAGGCATCATGCGCTCCGTTGACAGCCGCCGGTTCACACCGACGATAAACGAGGCCCGCCTTCCTGTTTCACACGTTGACGAAGCTCACCGCGGCCTGACGCTGCGCCACTCAGAAAGAAAATGGCCGCCGCACTCAACATGGCGGCCCCCAGGCCCTCTAATCCAGGCTCCCCATAATGGGGATTAGAGAGTATTTATGTGCTGTCTCCCGAAACCCCTGGGCCTGCTGCTGACATAGATTAGCCGACACTGTTCCAATTAACCTTTTAATGCCTGGTTGGAGGGGTTGCACAGCCCCGCGGATCCCTGGGTGGCGGAGGGAGGAAGGCTGGGGTGGCAGTAGGTGAATTCAGCACTTGCCTGCAACTGGTCCTTGCTGGATGCAGTGCTGGACCTCTGCAGAGTTCCTCCAATATCGCTGGCAAATGGGGCAAAAGCAAGAGGAGGATTACAAACAGCAACACGAGGACATGCAATCGCCATGCAGAATAGGCGCCGTTTACCAGTAGCTGAAGGCACTTGAGTTCTCGCCCCGTGGTCCAGTAGATGTCCAGTTGCCACATATCTAGCTGGATCCACTAGAAGTCCCTTCTTGTTGATGGACTACAATGAGCACCAGGAAAGGTTCCCTATATGAGGCAGACATGGCACTATGACTACTCCTGGATCATGCCAGTGAAACAGGAAGGACTGGCAGTGCTGTCACTTATGATGTGTCTTCAGAGTGCAGGCTGCCAACCCCATGGCGTCCCCCTGACAAAGTGCCCACAGAGCACAGTACCTTCACCCCCAATTGACTCCAGGAAACATAGTAAAGTGCTTCCTTATTGCAATACCTGATAAAGGAGAGCCACAAAATACACTTTGCATCAGTGCAGGGCACCACAATAAAATGGCATCTGAATAGCCACATCCACGAGCTTTCTTAGGTAGGGAGATGTTGTAATATAGCACAACTCACCCCACCAGAGGTTTCAAGGTGCTAAAAAAAAAATAAATGCAGTGAGCTCCACCATAATCAGACCAATTATCAGCGAAGCAACCAGGATCTTAGGTTGCCTGTCAAATTCAAGTGGTCATGTGTAGTGCATGGCGGAAGACGTACATATTTCCAAAGCTTTGGTGCGTGAACCACACATGACAAACCTCCCCCTTTGTGTCTATATCTTAGAACAATTCCTGCTCAAATCAATTCCTTTGCAGTACAGTTGCAATCTCGGTAGGATGTCTCGGGAGGCAACGTGCTCACCTTGGAAGCAAAACGACACGGAGCAACACAGGTTTGATCCCCAGGTCCGCGCTTAGAAACCTCTGGGTATTAAGCGCGTTATAAATAACCAATCATATCATTAGCAATACTGTGCCCCACGGGCGATCACCCTCAGAGTGCAGTGCCCACCTCGTAAAGTGCCCATGCAGCCTCCTGAGCACCTGTTAGTACAGGTCCTGACGTCGGCGGTCCATCTGTATGTTGCCCACCAGCAGCGGGTTTACAGTTCCCACGCCAGTATAGTTTGAGATCACCTGGGAGTTCCCGGTAAAGTACTTTGCTTGTATGGATGCCATGTAACGGAAGAAGGCTTCTGTGGGTCTAGCCACAGCCAAAGCATAGCTGGTTCTGACATTTGCCTGACCCGCGTGACATCTTGAACCTTCCCAATCTCACTGGCTCGCTTTTCCCTAGCCCCCTGGTGTTCTCCTTCCACCTTCTCTTGGGATCTCAACCCAACCTCCTGCTCCCTTGAATCATCTTATCCTGATTGGGCTACCAAATTGCTTCCGATGCTTCCAGCCAAACCAGCTTCTGGTATTTCCAACTTACCTCCTGCTGTCTCGAACTAGCCAACCTTTTTTAGAAGACAAGGACCAGACCCGTTTGTGCCTACATGGACCTGATAGTGCCCAGGGCCATACCCGCTATCTGAATTTCACCTACAAAGTAGTCACTACACAGCTACTCACCAAAAGACACCACCATGTGTCTTTTCCCTCCGCATCCCATCCCAACCTCATTTGGTTTGAACGGACAAGCTCTCTGAGCAGCCCCGGCAATCTAGCCTAGCGAAACCCCATCAATGGGTCTCATTCCGAGTTCAGAGGTAACCACGCCGCTATTTGCGGCATGGCTGCCTCCGAACTCGTCCAAACTCTGCCTGGTGAATGGAGTAATTACCGGTCCATTCCGAGGTCGGAGAGACCGGTAATTCCCCATTCACCAGGGCCATTACCCATTCCCATTTGAGCCCCCATAGAGCTCAATGGGAAGGGGTAAGGCGGCAATAACCGTACCGTAAATTACGGTACCATTATTGACCCCGGAGTCCCTTTGCGGGTCCTGTCCTTAACGCCTGCTAAAAGCCGCAAAGGTAACTCATAGTAGGGCGGCAAGGGTTTAACGGCACCGGTCTCGTTACCGGTGACCGTTAACCCTTACCGCCCTACTCGGAATGAGGCCCAATATCATTTTTGGCCCCATACACCACATCCAGACCACATGCAGAAGAATGCTAAGTCAGCAGTCGCTCGCGTTGCCGAGATCCCAGACCACATCTCTTACAACAATCTTCACTACGTCACCACATCAGGGTGCCTGTTGAGCAGGAGCCTTTTGCCAACAAGAGGTTGGTGGTTCCCAAGGACTATTGTGAGGAATTCGACCATCCGCACAGCGGGAGTGCGCTCACCTAGGCTTTTTTACATTTTTATATGAAGTTGAATTATGGTAGATCAACCTCTGGAAAATGTGTGGTGCTAATCCGCACCCATTTTCCTATGCTAACCCCACGACATACACATCGACCTGTGAACTCTGGGTGGACACAGCCTACCAGCGCAGTCCTCCCCATCATATTTAGTTACAATGGAGTCTCAGAAAGGGGAAGGCAAAAACCTTCCTCCTGCCATGGCCAGCCTAATTAACTAACAAAGGCTCCATGGATCCACCCTTTCCTTTATTAGATGCTGGTAGCAGCCTCGCATACTAATCAACGTTAATTCGAACAGGCCCACGGGAGGACTGGTCAGAGGACTAACAAAGTACAAGGGACAGTGACCTGTCATGTCTAGAACTATGTATTTGCACTAGTCATCCCCACAGAAGGACCCCATTCAGAAGGTACGAGTATGTGGTTTTGCGGAGACCACATGTCTGGTCCCGCAGCAGCTGCAAGTGTGACCTGCTGCTTTAATCAGGTACCACAGAGAGCTCAATTAACCAGAGAGACCCTGGCTGAAGGTACAGTCTGCCTTACAGCTTCCGCCACTGAAGAAAGGCCAGGATTTCCAAAGAGGGAAGCAAGATCCCTCTCCTAAGCATCTCCCAGTGAACAGAGGGAGATACTGTATCCAGAGGACCCTTCAACTGCTCTAGAACCGGTAGCCAGCCAGTGCACAGCATTCCCTGCTAGGCTTTGCAGCAAGCTTCCTAGGCGGGAAGTGCCAGAGAGTCTCTGAACCAAACCAAGGACAAGGCCTTTGCCTGACAACACTCTTCTCAGCTTTGGCCCATCTGCCTTAAAGGACAACACACGCCCAGCGAATAAGCTAGGAGTGCATCGACAAGCATCAACCAGTGCCCATTTTTGAGCTAGTTCAGCCCCTTCAGCTGCAACCGACTGCACCGCTGACTGTTGTCACACCGAAGTTGTTCACGCCGTATGAGAAACCTCAACCAGTGCTTCAGGCTCGCCGACCAGCACAGAGACAACGATTTCTGACCCTGAGCTGCGATGTAGGCCAGTCTGCAGCCGTCCATCCAGCCTCACTCGCCGAACTGCCTGCTGCCAGATACCCGCAGCTGTCTCCCATCTTGAACTCTGTCGCAGAAGCTGCAAAGCGCCCTGGAACCGACTCTACAATGTTGAGCACAAAGAACTTCTACAAGCACAAATTGCACTGTGGCTCTTTCCCCCGACCCCTTCTCCGAAGGCACATAGTGACATTTTATGACCCGTTGCTCCCTTTGTGGTGAAACCAAGTATCCTTGAACTATTGCGATTAATGACTTTACCAACTACCCTCCTATCAGTGCATCCTTTTCCTTCTTGAAACTGTCCTTTGCATTCATTTACAGGGTAGGATGTATTTTGTAGTGTGCTAGAACTGTCTGTTGAATAGTAATAAAGTAGATATTTGTATACAACCTTGACAGGACAGTCCCTTTTTTCATTGGGTACAAATAGTATTTTCGCTGTGTTGCAACTAGCCAACGATCCACGAACTTGCAGAGATAAGCCTGCCGTTCTGTCCACATTACCAAAATTGGACCAGGAGGTCTTATAATTCACTTGTATTCCACTAACCCAAGGAAAGATGTCGTCCCTTCTGGAACTTTTCTTGTCTATCAGAAAAAGGAGTTTCAGCACAGCAGCAGGGCTTCATCGGGCAATTCAAAGGTCCACAAGCATGCAACAAGCTTCGTTCACGGTTTCTTCATTGGGTTGTTCTTCCCAGTGGTCGACTCTGCCTGTAGTCCCAAAACACTCACCTTTTAATCAGGTTTCTCGGTTTCGGGAACCTCCCTCACTTTCTGTCCTTCCAGACACACTGGAGCCAGAAGCGGCTTTCAGTACTGAAGTCTGCCAAGGGCAAAACTAACAAAGGGCTCAAACCTGGCTTGGCATTGAGTAAAACCCAAGAAAGACCTCACAAACAGAAGAAAAAGAAGACTGGGGCCATTTTGACAGAAATGGTCACTCATGGGTGCGACACTGCAGCTGAGGATTCAGCCTGCGGTAGAAAAGCAAAATGGTAGGAAAATTAAACCACTGCCACCAGCCATTTAATGTAGTGAAGGTAACATAAAAAAAGTTACATGAGTCGGTAGGATAAGGGGCTAATGGGTTACCCCCCCCCAGCACTCCACATAAAATGGTGGGTGCTGGACCTAAAAAGAGAAAAGGTAATAAGCATCAATGTCCCTTTACTATTCTTGGGAACAGTAGTTCACACAAGAAAAGGTATTTAAACCTTGTGAGAAATCTAAAGGATTTCTCTGTGACACTGCACTGAAGGTGCTGTGTGTCACCATACAAAAAGTAGATGCCTATGGAGTTTGTCAGACTCCAGAAACAAAGGAAACACAACATCCAAATCAGGTCAAAACACATGAGAGAGTGAGAAAAAGGGCTCACTCACTCCAGGGTTAAAATGAAAAAGTCCTAAAGTCTAACGAAAGAGCTGGGGGTCTCTAAGGGTGAAGGGAATTAGCACAGAAATGAGAATTCTCCTCCTTCCACCACAGCATCTCCTGATGGACCACTCCTCCATGGTCAGACCACAGGAAGTCTGACCACAGCATGTCCTAATGGACCACTCCTCCATGGTCAGACCACAGGTAGTCTGACCACAGCATGTTGGACCACTCCTCCATTGCCAGACCACAGGAAGTCTGACCAATGCATGTCTTCATTGTTGGACCACTCCTCCATGGTCAGACCACAGGAAGTCTGACCACAGCATGTCCTAATGGACCACTCCTCCATGGTCAGACCACAGGTAGTCTGACCACAGCATGTTGGACCACTCCTCCATTGCCAGACCACAGGAAGTCTGACCAATGCATGTCTTCATTGTTGGACCACTCCTCCATGGTCACACCACAGGAAGTCTGACCACTGCATGTCCTCACTGTTGGACCACTCCTCCATTGCAAGACCACAGGAAGTCTGACCATTGCATGTCTTCATTGTTGGACCACTCCTCCATGGTCACACCACAGGAAGTCTGACCACTGCATGTCCTCACTGTTGGACCACTCCTCTACAGGAAAACCTAGATACACGATATAAAAGTGGTGAGATAAACAGGAATGCTATTCCAGTATGAGATTCAGTAAGACACTTGGGGCTCATTCCAAGTCTGGCAATAAACGTGCCGGTACTACTGGCGGGTTGCCACTGGACTCAAAATGATTTACCGGTGCCTAACTTGCCGGTATCACCAGGGGATTACAATCCCGGCAGTCCTGAAAGTCAGGCGCCGGTAAATTGTAATTCCCCATCCCATAGAGTCCTATAGGACTTTATGGGAATAGGGAACACAGAAGCACCGTTACTAACGGTGCCGGTGCTTCTGTGATGGTCTGCCTACCATGGCTGCTGTCTCCGGCAGGGTCAGACCTGTTGGGCACAGCGGCTCCGGCAGGCAGACTCGCAGTTTGCCAGTCCAGAAACAGGTGTTGGTAAGCTTACCAGCACCGTGGTTTCCAGTCCGGCAAACTTGTAATGAGGCCCTTGGAGTATTTTTTGACTCTCATCTTTTCTTCAAAAAACATCTCTCTTATTTAAAATCTTCGTGTTCATACTATGCCCACTTGCTCTTGCAGATTCGCCCCCATTTATCAGAAACCAACAAGGCTCTGATTGCAGCAGATATAGTGAACACGAAAGTGGAATATTGTAATAGTCTTTTGTTAGGTACCCCCCAAGGTAGTATTAAAAAACTCCAGGTGTCGCAAAACGGAGCAGTTTGTGCCGTCTTTGGACTTGATCGTTGATCTCAGGTCTTGGAATCTCCCAGGAAACTGCACTGGCTCACGGTCAAACAGCGTATTCACTTTAAAGGTACTGTTATGGTGATTAAATGTCTGGTGGGTGAAGCACTGTGCTATCTTTCTTCCAGAGCTCTAATTACAGGGTAACCCTAGATAGGCCAAGTGTAATCTTGAAAAAGATCGGCGGAGCAAGTTTTAATGCTCGGGCTCCTTGCTTATGGAACTCGCTTCCACCGGATATTAGAGGCTATGGTTCGAATCCACACTTTAGAAAACGTCTAAAACATTTCTCTTTGATAAGAAGCTGGACTAGGATAACTACATGACCACAGGTTCGGATGAGGTTTTTATCTATCCCCATACGTGTGTTTCCTCACGCTCTCATGTTTTAGGTTTGCTCTGTCTTGTGAGCACCCTGAGGCCTTCGGGCATGTGGCAACATATAGACAGTTTCTAGATAGTTATTGTTGGACCACTTTGTCACTGTGAATGCTTATCTTGTACGCTCTCTCCGCTCCGCCATCTTCTTCCAGGAATCCCTCATTCCGCGCATCCTTCCGCCCTCCTATCCCGTTTCTTGGCTGAAGATCTTCATTTATCCCGCCCAGTATCACGACGATTAGTTTGATTGCTCCCGGAAGGTGCACATGATAGCATAGCCCAGAGATTGAGCGACACAGAACCCCCCGCCCCCCGCCGCTGCCGCTTGTCACAATGAATGCCAATCACAGCTCATTTTTTACCGGGGCCGCTGAGAGAACTGTTTCCCATGACATTGATGAGGAGCGACCCAGAGAGTAACTGGAAGGGCCGAAGACGGATGAGGGGTCTGTGAAGCTTCTGGGCTGGGTAATCCCCCTTGTGAAACCTTCGATGCCCACCAACGTGAGGCCCTGAGTTGAGCAGGCCCGCCACATCTTAGGGACCCGCCACCAAAGGCTGGACGAGGGGTATGCGCCTCCATGACCACTCATTGACTTCATGCTTGGCAGGTTGATGGACGGGCGCTGCCGTCACCGGGCAGCTCGGGGATCAAGCCTCCAGCTCTCCATCCCAGAAACAAATTCAACTAATTGAAAAGCTCTGGCTACAAAGGACGGGAAACACAGTGGGATTTGAGAGCCTGACATTGTGCTCCATCCCTTCTGGATAACTGATGAGTCTGAGATTATTCGCTCGGGCTCCGTCTCCGGCTTTAATCAGATTTCACAAATAAAGATACATGTTGGCCTTTGCTGAGAAATGGCCCCGGCGAGGCCGGGGGGGCAGTGCGCTTTCCCTGCCTGTGCTAGAGTAAGCCATCTTTTGCTATGGTAGGTTTCTTTGCATTATGCTACGGTATGGTAGAGAGCTTTCGTACTGCGTAAGGTAACGAACATTGTGATTTCCCATAGTCTGGGTGTTGTCCTGCTGGGCCTCTATAAGGGATTTCTGGCCCATGGTCTCTGGAGAACAAGGAGAACGCGAAAGAGAGCAAGAGAGGAAGTGGACTCAGAGTTACCCAAACAGAGAGCGCTTTAGAGAATGCCGTGTAGGGATCATGGACCTACGGTAGACAGAGGGATTCCCATGGGTGGGCAACAAGGTGACCCACCGGCCCCCCATATGATATGGCGGAGTGGACTACTGGGAAAGAATAATCCCTGACTGGAGAAAAGGACTCTGGAAATGTTGGGGATCCTGCATTGAGTTGTGTCAGTGCAGGAAGATCCCTTTGCCACCCTCAGTGCAGGAAGATCCCTTTGCCACCCTCAGTGCAGGAAGATCCCTTTGCCACCCTCGGTGCAGGGAGATCCCTTTGCCTCCCTCGGTGCAGGGAGATCCCTTTGCCACCCTCGGTGCAGGGAGATCCCTTTGCCTCCCTCGGTGCAGGGAGATCCCTTTGCCTCCCTCGGTGCAGGGAGATCCCTTTGCCTCCCTCAGTGCAGGAAGATCCCTTTGAGTTTGCCGGAAGAGAAAGGGGCTGCACGTCCTTCCTCATGGCGGGTTTCAAAATACCCAATGTTCTGTTTGGGGGGTGAGAGTCTATTGAAGTGTATGGGTGTGTAATGGGCGTGGGGGTGAGAGAACGGATTACATGGCGTGTCGCACCCACCAAAGCCTGTGAGTTGAGACGCATGAGTCGACGACTAAATAGGCCTTTATTCATAGAAGTGACAGCCTGGAAGCGCTGCATTTTTTGTTTAAAAGTAATGTACTTAAGGTGGTTGTAGAGCAACATGCCTGCGTGTGCCCACTTCGGAGCAGTTTCTGGACCGAGGAATTAAGAGTTACCTGCAGTAAACCATTGCGTAACCAAGGAAACGCAGCCTGCGCTCGTGCTTCTAGGCACTTGGTGGGACGCTGACTGCACGCCTTGCGGTGCGCACACGCTGTGTAGAAAAAAGACTGCTTCCCGAATCAAACATCTTCTAAAGGAGGGATTTTTTTCTTAGGTTTGTAGCCAGACTGGTGCCTCGGTTTGTGAAGCTATCCTTGATATCAGTGTTTGTAAAGCGCTGGTATCTTACAGCGCTATGTACAGAGCTATATCCAATACCGTCACCCCGCTGTTCAAGTGGCTTTCATCATTCTTAAGGTGAAGCTTGTGTATCCTGTACGACTCATTGGGCCTCATTACATGGTTGCCCATGCGGTATTACCCAATAATACCGTTTACCGGCCCATTACCGCACCGGCAAGCTACACGTTTGGTGGTGGGGTGGCCGGATTTGCCTGCAGCTCAGAGCTGCCGGTAATTCTGGCACCCCAACACCAAGAAATGCCGCCGTTACTGGCACCGGTCTTACTGTTACTGGTAATACCGGCAATTCCCCCATGGAGTGCATGGAATGGGGAATTGCTGTACTTGTCAGCACTTGGAATCTGCCGGTAATTCAGACAGAGCAAGTGCCGGCAACGGGAATACCGTCTGGTGGTATTCTGCTGGTAAGTCACCAGACTTTTAATGAGGACCCTTGTCTCTCATTACGAGTTTAGTGCTGTGGGAAAAAGTGTCAATTTTACCATCACTTTTACTGCACCACCAAATTGCAAACTTATAGAAAAGGGTATCGCATCACAGGATAACGGTTCTAGTCCCTCCTCTATTTTGTTTATATTGGAAACCCTGTTCCTTTTCCTTTCCACCCATGACCGTGGCCGCCATGAGACCTCTCTGGATTGCTGAGTTTCTCAGCCAGCCTCTACCCCCAATGACAACCCACTGAGGGCAAGGCGCTACTGGCATTTTCGCAGAAGGACCGCCAGCGCACTCTGCATGCCCGGGCAGTGTCCATTATTCGTGTCGATGCAGGTAAAACTAGGCACCGTGCCGGTGATGGTGTTATTACCCGCGGCAAACAGTTCACATTCTCTTTGCTCGGAGTGGTTGGCATCCTGTGTCCGCTATGTGGGGCGGGTATATCGTCTTCGACCTCACAGCCTTATTAAGAGCAAAGGCAACATGATGAGTGTTCTTACATGGGGAAAGGAAGGGCATTTGTGCAGCCAGCAAAGACATGTTTTTACTGTGGCATGTCAATTTTTACTGATGTCAAGGTCAAAGGCAAAATTATACACGCGGCGAGACAGGGGGTGGGGGGAATTTGTGCAGCACAAAAGGAAATGTTTTCTTACTGAGCCATGGCCTTTTTTCTTGTCATTAAAGCCAACATGATGATTATTCTTATTTAGGGGCCTTTGTGTTGCCAGCAAGGGCAGGTTGACCTACTGCGCATGACTTTTTTTTTTACTGGCATTAAGGGCAAAGTCAACGAGTATGTTCTTACGTGAGAATACTGGCAGATGTTGGCAGAGCCAGTATGAACATGTTTTCTCATAGTGACATTACTGGCATTCTGGGCAAAACGAACATTCTTAATATCTATAATTGTTCTTTTATAACATGCTTTGTAATGGGGAGCAGTCAAAACGAACATTCTTAATATCTATAATTGTTCTTTTATAGCATGCTTTGTAATGGGGAGCAGTTTCTAAGCGCTACCCCCGGATTCAAACCTGTGTTGATATGCGTTGTCTTACTTTCAAGACAAAGGCGTTTCCCCTGAGCCATCCTCCCAGCCTGTCGTAAGAATATACCATTCGTATATGGTTATACATAGGTGGCCATATTTATGCGCTCCAACATGGACATGTAAAGGCACAATCAGCAGGGCCATGTCTTTCTACACTGACAGAGTGTGTTGGAATATGTCGCTCTGCGTTGTGGGCGTCTTGGCATCTAATATATATTAGTTATTCCTAATCTACAACACCGATAGTAAACAGTGAGGCGTTTGACCTCATTGTTCAGAGAAAGTGTACTGTGAAATGCATGGTGTTTAGTCATTATTTAATTGTTGTTAGGAGGTGGGGCGAACCCCCAAAACGCTTTTGGTTGTTTTGGGATTTCCAGCTGCTAGGGCGGTGGGGGGAATCAGGGGGCGGGGGGAGCTCCTTCCCTCTGCAGCCGCCCCTTGGGGGTGTACCTTACTACATTAGCGGCAGGCCCCACTAGTTAGACAATCCTGGCTACGCCTCTGGTCTGTGGTCTTCAGTGGGGGAGCATGCACTGCCATTGGGCCACCTGCGGGGAGGAGGGGCTAACAAAGCCCCCGGCTGAAACGGGTGCAGAGCAGTCAGGTCACGTGGCCTACGCTCAGTGCATGGTATTGCAGTGTAGGTCCCCATGTATAGAGTCCATAGGACTCGATGGATATTTTGCCGGAATTACCACCGGCGGTAATTCCACTGAAACGGTCACATTTAGGTGGTAAGAGGGTGGGTTTACTGCCACCATTGTGTCTGTTTTTTTACTCTGCCCCACTGCTAAAACCATAGTACGACGGTGTGTTAATGCCGCGGTTCTGAGGTTGTAACTTGTTTACCACTGCATTACCGCCGATTTTAGCCTGCCCTGATGAATTGATATTGAGGCTGTCTGTACTGTAAACATAATGGCCCTCCTGCTAAGGCTCATTGCCTGGAATATATGTAGACAGTGGCAAAAGTCCACTAGGTAGAAACAAGCATGGGCAAAGCCAACTGTTTTGGGTTCTGTGTAGGTTTGAAATACGCATTTGCCAAGCACTGCCATAATGTTACTTCCTGAGCATAACACATCAACTGGAAAATGGAGTGGTTACTTGAGTATATAATATAAGTACCTGGAACAAGTAAATGTTGGTGGCTTTGCCAAAGCTTGTTTGTAAAAGGACTTCAGTGCAAGAGGTGGAGAGAACATAAGAGGGAAAAGGCACACATGGCTGAGAAATGTTTATTCAACCAGTAGCACATTTGCAGACGCAACTAACCATTAACTCACAGTGAACTGCTTAGAAATAACACTGCCAGGCCAACGTTTGATATCACTGCTTGATACAGCTACATCAAGAGACCCCACGAGGATGTTTTGTGCAGGGAGGGGCAGATAGTGGGTGGGAATGATAACAGGCATATGGGTGGGTAAATAACCAGGCTTTTTGCCCATTCTCAGATGTCATTTTTTTTTTTAAATGTCAATATTATAATTTCCACCCACAATGTATTCGAAAAAATGTATAAAGAAACATTTTACGTTTTCTTTTTTGATTTATGAAAGTGTATCCCAGTAGGTGCGATTTGGAAAACATGGAATTTTAGAATTGTGTAAACCATTGTTCAAGTTTATTTTAAACTGTAAATACAATACACACATATTTTGATAAAAACCTGTTTTACACGTTGTTGGTGCCTATTTATTTTGGCCCTAATGTCCATGATCAAGAGGTGCGCATGTTACTGGGAAGGGGTCGTCCGGGCTGCATGTGCTGCTGTCATTCAGCGAGGAGGGGCGGTCCCTACGTTCATTCTGCGCCTGCGTCATAATTCTCGGCGCCTTCCGCAATATTGCGCCTTCATGACGCCGGCGCAGGTTTATTCCGAGAGGGCGTCTGTGCGGCCATATTTCATCCTCAAATGTGCATGGGGGCTTACATGCTGTGCGTGCGTGCATGTGCTGTGCGTGCGTGCACGTGGTGCGTGTGCATGTGTGGCGTTTTAATGATTTAATCCCGGTAGATCGAGACAATACACGGGTAGATCAAGACATTTCTTTTCTTAAAAAGAGACCATCTTGAGTTTGGTACTTCCTTTATTTTCAAGAGTGTAAGCCAAGAAAGAGCTAAGCCTGTGCCAAAAATCCCACGACTCAAACTAGACAATAGTAAGAGAAATATCCCAAGTGAGGGTTTAGATTTGTGGGACTGTGCAAATCCCACGGTAAAAAAAAATAAAATAAAAATAACTTCTTTGATGCCTTGTTTTTCTACCTTTAAAAGTGAAATGCAAATTCACCAAATTTGGCCTGAGCCTTCGGATGTGGCTCAGGAAATGGCCTGCCAAATGTTCATGTAAGAGGTCAAAGGTTACCGAGAGAAAAACAACCCCCCACTTTTTCTTTGTAAAATGGCATATGTAAATATAGATGAAAACAGCTGGAGTTCATGGTTGCGTTCCATGGTAGCTGTCTTGCTGCGCCCCCTTTCTGTACAATGCCCATATAATTTGGGTGAGGAACAGGATGGCACGTGTTCCGGGGTGCGTCTTGGAGTGGTAATGGGGTCAGGGCGGGGATACACTTCGGGTGTAGGGCAGGTGGGGGGGGATAGTAACGTAAGAAGGGTTACTGGCCTAATCGTCGTGGTTGCTATGGTTACTTTGGTCAGCGAGAGCAGAACACGAACCGAAGGGTACCAGAGATAGGCACTGACGCTATTACCATATGCACCGTATATGTATAATACGCTTAGCGTGCTACCATAACGGAGATCGTAACACTGTCCGCTGTTCTGCATGAAATTGCTACACATGTGAACTTCCAATGCATAGTGCTGCCTAAAGATAGCTTACCCCCACAGGATTGACAAGTAGAGGGGTCTCATTCATGAGAAACTGACAACCGGTTTCGGACTTGGCCTGTGAGGGTACAGTCCAGGGCCTTTTATCGCTAGCAGCACCATGTGACTGCCACCAGCCTGCGTTCTTTCATACAATCATTCCACACTCACACTTAAAAAATCATTGACCAAAGCTGAACTACGAGCACAATCACAACGCTCTATGGACAATTATTTTCAGACTGTGCTACTGTCAATAACGCCCTCGCTTCATTTCAAGCCCCGGCGTGTCAGCAGTTTCGGAGATTCGGGATGAAATCAAAAGTTAATATATATACATACATAGACATGCAATGCTGCAACACTAGACCTCATTACACGTTCCATCTCTTATTCCACCACACTCAGCATCCCGGCCTACCTTAAATGAGCCCTGCGGGAGCGGCGGAGGTGATGTGTGCCCAGGAATCCTTTCTCCTCATCAAAAAAGGGAAAAAAGCAGCAAAAAAAAAAAAAAAGGATTTTTCTAGCAGATGTGTTCGGACTCATCTAAGCTATGATAGATGGGGGACCTACCACTCAGCGTAAGGAACGGGATACAACGGGCGGGTCCTATTGTGGCACCAACCAGGGCAATGCCGGGGAGGAAAGTTTATAGAATCAACATTACTAGCTGGCTCCTGGCTCTTTATGATACTGTCGCTTGCATGGCGGAGCTCTGCCTTGGTGTCTAATGGTTGCTTCACTTGGGGAAGAGTAGGGTAATGGCTCTAGACAAGTTGTAGAATCCATTCTGTCGTGAACCTTCTTGGGATCACTGGTCTTTCTTTTTACCTGGAGTAGGGTGTTCTTACTCTTCCCTCGCTAGAGGTCGGACCTGTTCCACACCGCTGCTCTACTCTGAGTACAGCCATCCCCTGTCGCTTCTATGTACGCTACTTACGTGCTTGCATATCATCAGGTACCTGTACGCCTCAACTCCTCTAGTTTCTTCCTTCCTCTTCAAGGTGGTGTCCAGAGTACTCACTTATGCTCCTGATCAGAACTCACTTCACATCACCATGAACTTTCCTTGATAGTTATTCATCTCGGCTTTCCGGCAACTTCTGACCCTGAAAATCACACAATTCTACTTATTTCACCTTTATCTTTACGTATTTCCAATTCTGACTCGCTCGTTTACCTACTCCTCTGCCTGTTCATATTGCGTATCCCCTTTTTGGCCATCACCCCTTGATGTCTGTCTAATAATACACCCTTGTGGTGATGAATCAACGTCCGGGGCACCAGTGGTCCAGGGATGAATATCAGTTTCTAAACCATCAGTCAGACCCACACCTCTAGTACACCAGAAGGGATCCAAACAGATTGGAACACAAGTCAATTATAAACCTCCTTGTCCAATTCTGATAACGTGGACGGAACGGCAGGCTTATCTCCGGGAGCTTGCAAAAGCTGCCGACAGTTTTGTGAGTACTCGAGTCCAGAAAAAGGCTCAGGCGAGCACACCCAAACCCGGAAGAGGAATCGGCGGACAAAAAAGTAAACAAGGATGGGAAGTACAAAAGTACAATCCTGTTCAAAGTCAGGTCCCCAAAAGAACGAGGTGAAACCCTCAAACTCAAGTTCACACTTGCACACCGAAAAGAAGAGCACAGGCACCCCTAACAGTGGGACACCTGCGTTCTCACCACCCAAAGGTTGTTTCGTGTGTAAGGAGCTGGGCCATAGGAAAGGGGATCCTGCTTGCAAGGGCTTACCCAAGCAAGCCATAGTGAATGTTGGACTCATGGAAGAGGCCATCATTAGTGTGGGCCTCCTAGAGGAGGACTTCCCAACAGACCAGGGAGTGGCCGAATGTGGATTGATTACACTGAGTTTGAACGGTACCGGGTCTCCAGAAGAGACCCCAGTTCCCATTAATACTCATCTCTATCTAGAACACATGTATATCAATACATGTTAGTGCCAAGTTAGTGCCATTGTCTCCGCATCTGCACTAAGCACTAAATTCATCAACGCCATCAAACCATTCCTCTCCAAAGCAAACTGCCTATCAATAGCAAGAGCTACCATAGGCGCTAAACTTGACTATTGCAATGCACTCCTAGTCGGCACCTCTGAAAAAAACCTAAACAAACTTCAGGTCACTCAAAATAACGCTCTAAGAGCAGCCTTAAGCATCTCCAAAAGGGACCACATCTCACTGGCAAGACAATCAGTTCACTGGCTCCCTGTCAAAGAACGTATCACCTTCAAGGTTCTGACTACTACCCATAAATGTATCCACCACACTGCACCGTCATATCTCTCAGACACTATTCACAGACCGGCCTTATCCAGGCCTACCAGACTGTGCTACACTAACCAACTCACTGTACCACGCATCAATAAGACTACAGCAGGAGGGCGGGGTTTCCCCTACATAGCACCAAAACTCTGGAACAATCACCCCCACGCTCTAAGAGCAGAAAGCTCACTCACAGCATTTAGAAAAAAACTCAAAACCTCTCTCTTTAACTAAATTTCCTCTACCTACAGCCAAACAGGCACACATGGCTAAATATTGTTATTGTTTAAACCTGTATGCTTGTATGCCTCTATGCTGTAACTAAGTTGCGCTATTCCTGTAACCAGCGCCATCTCTGTAACCAGCGCCACGATGCCTCAGGGCTGATTCTGTGCGCGTAACAAATACGAATACATAAATAAATAAATGGACACAAAACTCCCGCGGTGCGAGACACCACGTCTAGAGTCACTACTGTCACCCGGCAGATGGTACAGCCAGGCCAGTATATTGCTTGGCTTGATTGGTGCGTAAGTGGGTTTGATGGTAAGAGTAAGTGCCCCTTGGCGATAGTAGAGTTCAGCTGGTGAGGTGAAACGACCCAGCACCGTGTAGTGGTGAAAGACTCAATCCCTATCCCATGTCTGTTGTGTAATGAACTTCCTGATCCTGAAATAGTCACAGCGGCTACATGATAGAGGTCCAAAGAGAGCGTAAGATTGAACACTCAGAGCCTTAGGGCCTGGAGTGCTTCCAGAGGGCTTGTTGGAAGGTCTGGCATAGCCGGTAGACTCTAGTCTAGTTCAACAGACTACTGAGTCATCTAATCCTGTAGGAGAGGGATTAGTAGCCACTGAGGACCCTACTTGTGTAGCACTGCTGGATATGAGGTTGGGTCTTTGGGCAATGCTGCACTGCTGGATATGAAGTTGGGTCTTTGAGCAATGCCACACTGCTGGATATGAGGTTGGGTCTTTGAGCAATGCCACACTGCTGGATATGAGGTTGGTCCTTGGGCAATGCCACACTGCTGGATATGAGGTTGGGTCTTTGGGCAATGCCAGACTGCTGGATATGAGGTTGGGTCTTTGGGCAATGCTGCACTGCTGGATATGAAGTTGGGTCTTTGAGCAATGCCACACTGCTGGATATGAGGTTGGTCCTTGGGCAATGCCGCACTGCTGGATAGGAGGTTGGGTCTTTGGGCAATGCTGCACTGCTGGATATGAAGTTGGGTCTTTGGGCAATGCCACACTGCTGGATATGAGGTTGGGTCTTTGGGCAATGCCACACTGCTGGATATGTGGTTGTGTCTTTGGGCAATGCCACACTGCAGGATGTGAGGTTGGGTCTTTGGGCAGTGCTACACTGCTGTATAAGGTTGGGTCTTTGGGCAATGCCACACTGCTGGATATGAGGTTGGGTCTTTGGGCAATGCTGCACTGCTGGATATGAGGTTTGGTCTTTGGGCATTGCCGTACTGCTGGATATGAGGTTTGGTCTTTGGGCGATGCCACACTACTGGATCTGAGGTTGGGTCTTTGGGCAATGCCAAACTGCTGGATATGTAGTTGGGTCTTTGGGCAATGCCACAATGCAGGATATGAGGTTGGGTCTTTGGGCAATGTCACACTGCTGGATATGAGGTTAGGTCTTTGAGCAATGGCGCACTGCTGGATATGAGGTTTGGTCTTTGGGTATTGCCGTACTGCTGGATATGAGGTTTGGTCTTTGGGCAATGCTGCACTACTGGATCTGAGGTTGGATATTTGGGCAATGCAAAACTGCTGGATATGTGGTTGGGTCTTTGGGCAATGCCAGAATGCAGGATATGAAGTTGGGCGTTTTGGAAATGTTACACTGCTGGATATGAGGTTGGGGCTTTGGGCAATGCCACACCGCTGGATATGAGGTTGGGGCTTTGGGCAATGCCGCACTGCTGGATCTGAGGTAGGGTCTTTGGACAATGCCACACTGCTGGATATGTAGTTGGGTCTTTGGGCAATGCCACAATGCAGGATATGAAGTTGGGTGTTTGGGCAATGCTACACTGCTGGATATGAGGTTGGGTCTGCAGGCAATGCTACACCGCTGTATTTGAGGTTGGGTGTTTGGGCAATGCCACACTGCTGGATATGAGGTTGGGTGTTTTGGCTATGCTACATTGCTGGATATGAGGTTGGGTCTTTGGGCAATGCTACACTGCTGGATATGAGGTTGGGTCTTTCGGCAATTCCGCACTGCTGGATATGAGGTTGGGTGTTTGGGCAATGCCGCACTGCTGGATATGAGGTTGGGTGTTTTGGCTATGCTACATTGCTGGATATGAGGTTGGGTGTTTGGGCAATGCTACATTGCTGGATATGAGGTTGGGTCTTTGGGCAATGCTACACTGCTGGATATGAGGTTGGGTCTTTGGGCAATGCCACAATGCTGGATATGAGGTTGGGTGTTTGTGCAATGCCGCACTGCAGGATATGAGGTTGGGTATTTCGGCAATGCTACATTGCTGGATATGAGGTTGGGTCTTTGGGCAATGCCACACTGCTGGATATGAGGTTGGGTCTTTGGGCAATGCCACACTGCTGGATATGAGGTTGGGTCTTTGGGCAATGCTGCACTGCTGGATATGAGGTTGGGTCTTTGGGCAATGTTACACTGCTGGATATGAGGTTGGGGCTTTGGGCAATGCCACACCGCTGGATATGAGGTTGGGGCTTTGGGCAATGCCACACTGCAGGATATGAGGTTGGGTCTTTGGGCAATGCTGCACTGCTGGATATGAGGTTGGGTCTTTGGGCAATGCCACACTGCAGGATATGAGGTTGGGTATTTCGGCAATGCTACACTGCTGGATCTGAGGTTGGGTCTTTGGGCAATGCCGCACTGCTGGATATGAGGTTGGGTCTTTGGGCAATGCCGCACTGCTGGATATGAGGTTGGGTCTTTGGGCAATGCCACACTGCTGGATATGAGGTTGGGTCTTTGGGCAATGCTACACTGCTGGATATGAGGTTGGGTCTTTGGGCAATGCTGCACTGCTGGATATGAGGTTGGGTCTTTGGGCAATGCCACACTGCAGGATATGTAGTTGGGTCTTTGGGTAATGCCACACTGCTGGATATGAGGTTGGGTCTTTGGGCAATGCTACACTGCTGGATATGAGGTTGGGTCTTTGGGCAATGCCACACTGCTGGATATGAGGTTGGGTCTTTGGGCAATGCTACACTGCTGGATATGAGGTTGGGTCTTTGGGCAATGCTGCACTGCTGGATATGAGGTTGGGTCTTTGGGCAATGCCACACTGCAGGATATGAGGTTGGGTATTTCGGCAATGCTACACTGCTGGATCTGAGGTTGGGTCTTTGGGCAATGCCGCACTGCTGGATATGAGGTTGGGTCTTTGGGCAATGCCGCACTGCTGGATATGAGGTTGGGTCTTTGGGCAATGCCACACTGCAGGATATGTAGTTGGGTCTTTGGGTAATGCCACACTGCTGGATATGAGGTTGGGTCTTTGGGCAATGCTACACTGCTGGATATGAGGTTGGGTCTTTGGGCAATGCTGCACTGCTGGATATGAGGTTGGGTCTTTGGGCAATGCCACACTGCAGGATATGAGGTTGGGTATTTCGGCAATGCTACACTGCTGGATCTGAGGTTGGGTCTTTGGGCAATGCCGCACTGCTGGATATGAGGTTGGGTCTTTGGGCAATGCCGCACTGCTGGATATGAGGTTGGGTCTTTGGGCAATGCCACACTGCAGGATATGTAGTTGGGTCTTTGGGTAATGCCACACTGCTGGATATGAGGTTGGGTCTTTGGGCAATGCTACACTGCTGGATATGAGGTTGGGTCTTTGGGCAATGCCACACTGCTGGATATGAGGTTGGGTCTTTGGGCAATGCCACACTGCAGGATATCTAGTTGGGTCTTCGGGCAATGCCACACTGCTGGATATGAGGTTGGGTCTTTGGGCAATGCCGCACTGCTGGATATGAGGTTGGGTCTTTGGGCAATGCCACACTGCAGGATATGTAGTTGTGTCTTTGAGCAATGCCACACTGCTGGATATGAGGTTGGGTCTTTGGGCAATGCTACACTGCTGGATATGAGGTTGGGTCTTTGGGCAATGCTACACTGCTGGATATAAGGTTGGGTCTTTGGGCAATGCTGCACTGCTGGATATGAGGTTGGGTCTTTGGGCAATTCCGCACTGCTGGATATGAGGTTGGGTATTTGGGCAATGCTGCACTGCTGGATATGACGTTGGGTCTTTGGGCAATGCCACACTGCTGGATATGAGGTTTGGTCTTTGGGCAATGCTACACTGCTGGATATGAGGTTGGGTCTTTGGGCAATGCTACACTGCTGGATATAAGGTTGGGTCTTTGGGCAATGCTGCACTGCTGGATATGAGGTTGGGTCTTTGGGCAATGCCGCACTGCTGGATATGAGGTTGGGTATTTGGGCAATGCTACACTGCTGGATATGAGGTTGGGTGTTTGGGCAATGCCGCACTGCTGGATATGAAGTTGGGTGTTTTGGCAATGCTACACTGCTGGATATGAGGTTGGGTCTTTGGGCAATGCTACGCTGCTGGATATGACGTTGGGTCTTTGGGCAATGCTGCACTGCTGGATATGACGTTGGGTCTTTGGGCAATGCTGCACTGCTGGATATGACGTTGGGTCTTTGGGCAATGCTACACTGCTGGATATGACGTTGGGTCTTTGGGCAATGCTGCACTGTTGGATATGACGTTGGGTCTTTGGGCAATGCTACACCGCTGGATATGAGGTTGGGTCTTTCGGCAATGCTACACTGCTGGATATGAGGTTGGGTCTTTGGGCAATGCTACACTGCTGGATATGAGGTTGGGTCTTTGGGCAATGCCGCACTGCAGGATATGAGGTTGGGTCCAGTTTAGGGAAATGGAGATGCCTTCTTATAAGCCATCACACCGGGTTACTCATTTCCTGCAGTTAATGCCAAGCTTGCTTCTACAAGTCTTGTACAACCTTCTTTCTTATGCAATATATGAGAGGCAATGCAACAACAAAAAAACAGCTCCGAGATAAAACAACTTCTGTGTTGCACAACTTGGCTCATCTGGGGTAGCGCAGGCCGAGCTCCAAAGCTGCACTGGCAGTGAGTGCAGATAGCAGCCTCAGCCCCATGTAAAGAAATGTTGAAGTTCTGTGGGGGGTTAGGGGGGGGTATCCCCTAGTCGGAGCTTGGCCCTTATTCCCTGGGACGTGGAAGGGACCCCGAGGTATTAAAGGCAGAATGCAGACCTGTGATGTTGCCGGTGCAGGGGGCATTGAGCTCCTGCCCCTTCGGGCTCCCTGGGCCCCAGCTTGCTGCAGGGTGGGGCCCTTCCACTGTAGCCTCACTTTACTGCACACAGTAGGAAGCTATTAGCCGCCCACACCTCCCCAGGGCCCACAGAGCTCTCCCCCCTCTGGCAGGTTGCTGCGCGGGAGAGTCCGGGCACCGCTTAAACGCTAATAATTCGCCCTCATTTGTCTCTGCCTCTTTTCCCAGGTGTCGGAGAAGTTAATAAAAATATAAGTATGTTGCCACCGCCTGCCCCCAGATTTACTGTTATTTAATTGCGACCTTTCCAGCGGGCCCGGAGAGTGGGAGTCCCCGGGGGTTAGGCGTCGGGGTCGGAGGTCAGGCCTTGCTTTCATTTCTCAAATAATATATGAGCGCGCGCTGAGGGAGATGCCCTGCCCTCCGCTCCGTTTGCGGGTCTCCCCTGCTCCCTTCACTCAGAAATGCACAACGGCCTGGCTAGGAAAACACGCGTGCACCATGTTAATCCCCTAATTACAACATTATAAAAGAAGTGCGCCCGTCCCGGGTACAAGCTACCCTTGTGGCACACTAGCAGGCCCACTTAACTGGAAGAAGTTGCCAGTCCAGGAGTAGCTGTGAGTTACTCCCAGGGGAAGAGTACTAGAATACCAAGTAACTTACCGCAGGAGTAAGTCAGGAGTAAACCAGTGTTACTCTCGGGGCCACCCTTGAGAAGTTCAGCCCCTTTGTTGTGAAGTTGTGTTATCGCGGGTGGTTTGTAGTCAAGTGATGTTTGCATTGGGAAAAAAGTCCACTTGAACCGTGTGCGTGTCCTCTGGCCTTGCAATGTCCCACGCCTGTAGACTTCCTGTGTTTCTTTAAGCATATCATGAAGCCGGTTGCTGTGACCTGTCTGTGTTTGATCTGCAGGTTCAAATCCAAGAGCGACTCAGCCTTTCATCCTTCTGAGGTCGAAAAAGTGAGTCCACATTTTGATCGGGTAATAATGGTGCATGTAAATAGGTGCTATGAAATATTCGGGTAGTCTATTGTAATATAATTGGGGTCACTCCACAGAATAGGGTTCCTGTACCAGGGTCCATGCGTGTTACATGACTATCCCCAAATAGAATGATAACATGCTTGTTGCTTGTGTAGTGCCGTATAGCACAGTATGACCACCTCACAGCACTAAGGGTGAGACTTGAGTAAGGAGGCTTTGAGGCTTCAGGCTACCAATGAAAGCACGAGTATTCCCAAAGCGCTCGCTATAACATCTGTGCAGAGCCTGCTGACGCAGGTTCGAATCCCGGTGGGGCCAAACTCAGCCTTTCATCCTTCCGAGGTCGGTAAATGAGCACCACATACCGTGGGTGATATTAAGCAGCGCTCAGATGCCCGAGGGTTCGTAGCGCTATATAAATGCTAAATTATTTATTATTATTAATGATCTGCCCCCAATGGCCATGGTTGGTGAATTCTCCAGTAGGGATACGCTGCGTGCCACTCTGACGTCAAGTCCATGTTAGGGTGCAGGCGCGTGTTAAGCATGATTATTGCTGCAAATGCTGCGGCGTTTCCATGTGCTGAGCGCATCCGTAAATGATTGATACATGTGTTCTGCTGCTGTGAGTGTGTGAGCAAACCCAAGACCCTGCTGTATACTAGAGTCTTGCTGTGGTTGTCAGCTTGTTTGCACACTCATGACATTGGCATACAAACGACATTTTGAGATGCGAACAACTCAAACTAGTGTAATATAAATTTCAAACTGTGCACCCCCCAAGAGTTGTGTGCCTAATATCTAAAAATCAGAAATAGAAACGTTTGAGATTTTTGTCTAAAAACATGTTTTGTTGCAGTCAACGAAAAAACCTACTCCAGCAAAAGTGAAATGGGAGTGTTTAAACTAGGACTACACGCCTCTTGAACATGCCTTCTTCTGCTTCTCTAGAAATAGGATACTGTTTTGCATGTGGCAGAATGGCACTTGTTTTAAGCTTGATCTTCACTGCACCTCCTACACTTAATAGGCCCACATCATATAGCCTATTAGTCCACAAGATGCTTGGCACCTTCTCTAAGAATTCCTGGAAAAAGTATGGTTTCTTTTTTACCACTGCCATTCATTGTGGTATTTCTCTATCCTCAATTCTCATCCAATAAGTAAGACTTATGAAAAACACCAATTCATCATCTGAATATTCATCTCTAAAAAAGTCTTTTGTCTGTCAAATCTGTCTGTCTGCATCCTTCCTTAAGGGCTATCGCCGTTCTCCATGCTCTTCCCTCATCATCTGTCCCATGAACAACTCCCCTCTCTCCATTGACCGCTGCTGCTTCCAGCTCCATGGGAATGACCTGTCCCTCCTCATCATCTATAGGTATTTCTGGTCTAAACAAGAACTCATCAGGTATTCTCAATATTTTCCCTGCCAATCCAGGAAGCCATGTCAACAAAATATTTACTCCATACAAAAATATTTCTGTTCTAAAGGAACCCCTCGTAATGCTTTCGGGCCTGTAAAGGCTAATTTAAATTCTCTTGCGTTCATATAATCTATCCCTGAAGCTGAACACACTATCCCTTTGTCAGTAAAGGACATCATCATGTTAAGTTTTGTCATCGAGTCACATCCTAATATGTTAACTGGTGTCTGCCGAGAGTATAATAGTGGCATGGACACATCATGTTCACCTAGAGAAATTGATACGTCATCAGTAAAATGAACCAATCTTGTGGCCCCAGAGAATCCCTGTGCATTCCTGGCGATCCCAGACATTGGGTATTTTCCCTCGCGAACACAGGAACAAATTGCTCCTGTGGCCACATGGAACGAAAATGTTTTGCCTCCTATTGTCACCCTGACCCTTGGTTCTTCTTGTGGGTCTGGTGTCACAGATAGTACTGAACACATCAGCTCCCTCTATCTGCCTTCCTATTGAGGATATCATTCATCCGTGTACCCGTAAAAATGATACCCTCCCACTACTGTCAGTCTCCCTACCCTGGGTGTGGAAGCCTGTGGAGCTCCCGTCTTTGCTTTCCACTGTGACACTGTTGCTTGCTTTTAATTCTTTTAGAGGATAAATCCCCTGTTTTCCTTCTATCGTACTGTCTTAGGAGGAGAAAGGGGAGGTGATGGCATTACGTCCTCCTTGTTTTTCTGATTAAGCATCCACTCCTCCTCTGGTGGGTCTTCTATCTCACTCTGGTACATCTTCTAGAGTTCTAAATAGCAAAAATTTTCTGTAGCTTCTTCCCCGTGTATGTAGCATGCAAGTATGTTGTCATGTGTCGCAACACTGTCTTTGATAATGAACCTTCTTGAGGCCCTGCATTAAGTGTTTTATTAGTCGTGCCCGTCACCCACTCAGCGTCGCACTTCCGTATTTGAGGAGTGTATCGTCATAAAGTTCTGCACAGATGTAAAAGGGGAGTGTCCAATGACAAGTCACTTTTAATTGTCAACACTTACCAGGTGTTTTATATATATATATTTATTTAATTAATCACACTTCAACAATTACTTTAGCCAGCACCATCAATCGCCACCCATGTCCAACAAACAAATTTCTCCAAAACAATTTCCAAACATATAAAATAATATCCACTTTTATCTCTTAATTTATAGTTTGTTCCAATTCGTATTATCCTGTTATTATTTTGATAATTTTAAGAATCTCTTTTATCTTATTTTTTGAAAATATTATCCCTCCTAGGTTTTATAGGTGCCAATCACTTGCTTTTTTTGGGTCTAATAATTTGTCTATCTATCGTTCTTATAATTTTTAATCTTTCAACTTATTTCATCACCCTTTATACAAAACACATCAATATATTTTCTACACTGATATTTCCGAAAATCCCCCAAAACACATGTGCACACTTATTCTACCATCGTCTTGTCCTATCTTCCTCATAGACGTATCTCATCGGGCATTTTGAAACAGTATGTTCTTATTGTATAAGCGCCTAACAAGCAAACAATAAGTAAATAAATCTCTGTTTCACTCCATGGAGGAATGTGTCGTGCACCCTTCCTTTGCTGTATCCGTAGGAATCCCTTAAATAATACTCTTTTCCAGAGTGTAGTGCAGTCCCTTCTTCCTCCCTCAGGAAAGGTAGTGAGTTATCTCCTTTTCCCTAACAAATTATGTTACATTCTCCCAATATATACATGCAGTATGGCCCCTCCCCTTTTATTTGCACTTTTACTGTTTCTGCTTACATCCCTTATTCAGCTCGAGGCCTTCGGTATTGACTCTTCCCCAATCAACCAGTTCACCTTTAGTCCACGGGGCGCCTGCGGGGAGCGGACAGGAATTTCTTCAAAGGGGCGCCTGCTAATCACCTGAGATCACACGTGTTTGTTGCACAGCTCCTTGCAGGAAACTCTGCCTTCTTCCGGCTAATGGTGGAAGACATTGCGAATATGAGGTTCTAGGTCAGAACCATCCTCTGCTAACAAATGTGCGGTAATACTCTTTGGGTGTATCTATGCACAGAATGCGATTACCATAATAAACAGTCTTGGACATAATGACTGGACAGACTCAAAGAATATGGCAAAGTGCTACTTTATTATTAATTCAAAAAAGTAGGGCATTCTGGTGATCGATTTGTAACCCACACACTCACAATGCAGATTGGATACACAAAGGCTTTATACCTCAAAGTGTGACAGCTACTACGTCATCCTACGTGGCAAATAATAAAACCTATTGGGTTTAGGGATTGGTTAGGGGAACACATCTACTTATAGAGTCTATAAGTGTAAGTTACTTGATTGGTTGCATCTTCTCTTGTAGGCAATCTGTATACTACAGATTACAATAGTATAACAGTAGCGGATTGGCTCATGCAGCATTCTATGCATAGGTCCTCATGATAGGTTGGCATCCTCTCCCAACCTTTGACACTCGGCACACTAGCAGCACATAAGCAAAACTCAAGTGCAGAGAACAATGCCAGACTACTACCCACTTGCCCTGTTAGTCCACCATCTCTCATCAGCAAAGCCTTCAGCCAAGGCCTCTTCTTTGTAGTTGACCTTGTGAGCTGTTCTCTTCTCTGGGACTTTCAAAGGAGTGTAGGTACACCACTATCTTCATCTGGAGCTTAATCAGTGGGCCTTGTTTTCAAGTTCTAAATCACGTGTGAGGAGACCGTGATTGAGTCCATTTCACCTTTTATTTTGTGCTATTTAATTCAAGTTAAGCTGGGTGTCATGGCGTCATTACTCCTCTTGGCATCTGGAGACTTGGTTGCTCTACCTCACATAGGCTTTTCTGAAACTTTTATTGTTGATGTTTGGCACCCATAAATTTCACTCATTCACTTAATCTAAGAGTAATGTGTCCTGCGTACGTTGCCTATCCTCGTGACCTACCCATGTACCCTTCAGTAGCTTCTTGCTGTGGGATCCTGGATCTCTGGCCAGCAGCTATTCTTTCTTCAGGCATGAATTTGTTTTTCCAGCCTTTGTCAGCTCAGCAGCTCTGGTCTCTCGTCTTCGAGTTCTTTGCTTACTATCAATGCCGGTCCGATAGCACAGCGAGTAGAGAGCTCGCTTTGACATCTGTGCCTTTCATCCTTCCGAGGTTGATAAACAAGCACCACACACTGTGGGTAATAATAAGCATCGCTCAATTACCTGAGGGTTTGTAGCGCTATAAAAATGCTAAAATAATAATAATAATTGCGGGCCGGCCTCCATCTTTTCAACCTGGCCACTTCACCTGTGTTATGTTTTCTACTGCAGCAAGCTTCGATATGGCTCATCTACCATGCATTTCTGCGTATATACATTTACTAGTCATTTGGTTACTTATCTTCTTTGTATATTTGGTTTCTTTTTACTTTTATGTATGTTTACTCTTGTTTCTTCAGTTACATATTAATTCTTAAGTATCTGCATATGGTTTCAGTGCATCCTCGTATCTTCTCCTTATGACATCACTTTGTACCTGTAAGATTTCCTTTACAGCTCTTCGATATTCTGCATTGTCTGCAGATGTCCTGCTTCCACTTCAGTGCGAGGGTGCATTCAGTATGGTTGTCTGAGTGCATAACGTCTCTCATACATGATGATACCTGGTGTCATGCATAGTGTCTTCCTGTTATTCATCCAGTATGACAGAGGTGAGGGGGTGGAGTCTATCAGGGACATACACCTCTGCTCCTCTACAGACCGATGAAAGATAGATCACACCACACATGCATGGGCTGAGCTCTCAGACTGGTGATGTAAGTTGTTGGGGATTGCCTTTAGGTTTTTCAAGGTTTCAGACACCTTTTGGTGTTTGTACTGAGCCCTTTCACACTAGATTCTCATATAATGAGCTCAGTAAGGGCTCCTTCAGCTACAAGCTAAACCTTAGATACCCCCTTCCTCCCCATCTGGGGTCATGGATTTCTCTATCATACGATGACAGATCGTTTGAGCTCACTGAGTAATTTTTTAACAAACAGCTTTAGCAATCTATTCTTGGCCTATCAGAATTAGTGCAGCAGTATTTCATATTGATGATAAGAGACCAATGCCCTCTCTATCCTGAAAGCTTTATGATTTCTGGCACTCTTCCTGTACCCAGTTCTTTCCTAGCCACAGTACACTCTCTGCAGACAAAATCAGGGCCTCCCAGCTCATTGCAGAGAACTTGAAAAATGTGCATGACCGCATGGTGTAAAGTGGCTAACCTATTCCCTGCTCTTTAGACATATACATATCCCTTAATTTTCACAGGAAAGCAGTGAATTCCTGGCAGTGGAATGGTTAAACATACTGAAAATCAAACGTTCATAACCCTAAATGTTAGAAAGGAAGTTACTATCTTCTGATGAGCATAAACATGTAGACATGCATTAGGGCTGGATTGCCCCAACGCAAATATCTCAATTAGATATTTGATGTTGAGCAACTGCCAACCTTTCTATCCACCCTTCTTCGAGGTGCGCTACTGTCTTGGAAAATTCCCATCATATCCTCAACTGAGGAGAAACACCTCACAGCTGAGATTACTGCCTTTTATCATTCCATGAGGCAGTGACCCTCCACTTTCCCCATACTGTATGCACCTCAGGTTGCTGGTCACGCTCAGGATCAGCAACGCAAGCCACTAGATCTTCTGGCGTTCAACCTTTGACATAGACCAACTGGGAATTCATGTAGACGCAACTTCCAGACCCATGTGGGCAGTAGTGGGTGCTGAGATCTGGGTAGCCTAAGCCGAACTCCAGAGTAAGTTGATGGGTGTCACCCCGCAGTAAATAAGGTTGCACACGATGATGAGATAGTGTCTGTCTAGACCTGCGGAATATATTGGTACAAAGGTACATTCTTATTAAATATTTTCCTCATTATAAATAATATCTTTGGGGCAAGTCCCTCATCAAAACTGAAGATGTCAATCCTCTGACACTGTTCGCGATGTCAAATTCAAAGTCCACATGACCATAATGAACTTGGCACTCCATAAAGTCCGGGGGCCAAACCGCATAAGTCAAGTCCAATAATATTGTTTTCCTGATCAGAACACACTCAACAGTCAATATGGCACAATCAATGGGCAGTTAAGGGGTGCATCAGAACGAACTGTTACCCACTTGCAAAACAATATCACTTCTATTATGAAATATGATGTGAAAGCAAGATGCATTGCGCTGAACAGGTGCCCCCCCCATTCTATCTAAGCTGCCTCTTGGGCTCCGCCTGCCATGGAAGCAGTCTATGCGTATTTGTCTTTCAACGCTATGCTGGATCGAGCATCAAGGAGTTCACATTGCGAATGATGGGCAGGCCTCTGACGAGCAAATGCTTGAACCCACATGGGGGCTACCATTGACTGCCGATTGGACTAGCATTAACATGCTCAAAGCATGCCTAACACGTCTTTGGCTGCAATTAGAGGATTATTAAAACTCCATGTTCAGTATGGGTGCTACAACAGTACTTTGAGTATTTCCTGTCAATAGTTACTCTGATACTGCACATGGCTCTGACGTACGGCCCGTCAGAAGTAATACAATTGCTGGAAGCTAAACTCTTGCGACTGCTCTTGGGAGTGTATCAAGCTACATCAGTTGAAGGTATCAAGCGGATCTTCAAGCGGATCTTCAAGCGGATCTTCAAGCGGATCTTCAAGCGGATCTTCAAGCGGATCTTCAAGCAGATCTTCACGCGGATCTTCACGCGGATCTTCACGCAGATCTTCAAGCAGATCTTCACGCGGATCTTCACGCGGATCTTCACGCGGATCTTCAAGCAGATCTTCAAGCAGATCTTCACGTGGATCTTCATGCGAATCTTCACGCGGATCTTCACCTGGATCTTTACACAGATCTTTAAGTGGATCTTCAAGCAGATCTTCAAATGGATCTTCAAATGGATCTTCAACCTCTGCAATGCCCAGTAATGAAGCCGGCCATCAAAGATAGCTGGAATCGAGGAGGCTACATTTTCCAGCCCCCTGAGAGTGATGGACCCCTTGGTAATCCTGGAGCTGATCTCCTTCTTTAGACACTCTTCTCAGTATGTCTCCCTCACCTCTTGTGACGTCAAAAGCTTCTATTTCTTTCATCTTCATATTCCTTCAGGAATCTCCTCCAAGAGTTTTTCATCTCTATGGGAGTACATCAGGTATGGCTTTCTCAATGGGTATCTTTTCCCAAACACTTGTCGCGGTATGGTCACAACTACTGGTGTCAAACAGGGTGCAGTTTCAGGCTTCCAACATACAGGGAGTAGGGGGCGGGACTTCCTGCAGAGGCATTTGGCTGCTCCTCTGCAGACCCCTTGGCAATCCTAGAGCTGATCTCCTTCTTTATTTCCCTTTGAGGGCGGAAGTCACAGCGATGTTGAACTGGTGTCCATCATAATACCAAAGAAGCCTCCTCAGCAGCAGGTGAAATGGGTCCAATTCCAACTGCTCCCAATGAATGAGTAAGCCTACAACCAGGTGTAAATCTCTCACTGGTGTGTCCTGAGCCATGGAGACCAAGGTGTCCAGAAAAAGAATAAGTTACACTGTTAGACCCCCGTGGACTGCTGTTATAGGTCTCAGTAACTTGCACCATGGAGCGGTGGAGGGACGGAAGAGGAGACATGTGAACTCCCATGCCTTGCCTGGATAAACAAACAGCAAACATCTCTTGTGATCGGAGTGGATCCGCAGGTAGAGGTATGCTTCCTTTAAATTCAGCTGAGTCAGGGGGAGGTAAACACCCCTATTTGTAACTGGCCCCACTTTCACCTTCCTGTAAAACAGGAAGAGATTGCAAAAAAAGAAATGGACATTGAAAGGGAGGTAATATGCAACTCACCACTTCCTCCTCCATCATTTCCCTCCCCCTCTGGGAAATGGATAGTTTGCAGCTTCCTCGCTTAAAACGGTAGATGAATTGTACTCTAGACTCAAGCCACAATCTGTCTGCGGAATCGAGGCTTCATTTGAGATGCTGAACCAACAGTCCATAAACAATTGTGTCCTCTACCCAAGTGAGAGCTACAATGCCACACACTGCCCCACCAGCAGTGATGCCAGGTTGCCTCTTGGTGATCCCCACTCTGCCATGATCTTAAGGTGTACCCCCCTGACCAGATGTTTCTGCAGCCTACGGACCATGTACTCACCATCCTCAGGGAAGGAGTCTACTGACAGAACACATGAGTACTAATTAGTATCCCAATTCAAAATTGATCAGAACATTTTGTGAAGATAACTTGGTCAACACAATAGTTGATGCACTCTTTCATCTGGGATGGCCAACGGATGGACTGATATAATTTGCGTTTGAGAATAAGACATGTTAAGATGGCGCTGATGAATATAAAAAGAGAATACCTTGTTTCTGTCTATGAAAACAAATAGCAAGGAGAGATGGCATCATCTAGGTTTCATTCATTTATTAATTTTGTCATTTGTTTAGCTCCTTCGCTGATGGTTGAATGCTCTCGCAGGGACCGGGCTCAAAATGTGGGAGAAGGTCGGAGGTGCTGATAAGTGCATGTGTATTTCAGCCATTAAAGTTAGTGGGGGTGGCCAATACCCTGCTAGCCACCCATTGAACTAATCAGGTTGGGTATTACTCACCGCTCCTATGCAGCCAGGGGCATTGTAAAGACGTCCTGAGAACAGCGTGACGAACCAAGGAGCAGAACCGGTTGACTTGGCAACGAGCCCAATTTCACTATGTCCTTCCAGAAATCTTTTTTATGATACAGCCCTCTGCTGTTCCAGAAAGACGGGCAGAGGTGTTGATCCCACAAAAGAGCGGGAGACACACGCACCACTTGTACCAATGCTGCAAAGAAAGGACAAAGAGTGAGTGATACTGTGTTTAAGCACTGTGCATCAATCTCACAACTGAGGGTCTGAATACCTGTACATTTATCCTGCTAAGATAGTGAGTTCGAATTTACAATACGAACCCAAAAACAAGTCATAATCCTCTATAAAAATAATAGCCTCAAACAACCCCCCTCCTAAACACAACAGTTGGTCTTACCGCCAGGAAGAAAGTATTGAGTCAAAAGAAGTACCACAAGCAATGACAGGTGAAAATAAGAAAAAAGGAAGGTTAGTAGGGGAGACTACCCCGGGCGGCACGAGAGACGCACTGGTGAAGGATTGGTGCACTGGGCGGCAGAGCGTTCGTACGTGCACCTTTCAGATGAATCTTCGATTGGAATACTGCAGAATGAGGGATGGTTGAAAGACAGGAGTCAAATGTGGCAGTTTGGCAAAGTCAAGTGCTAGACTGCAACAGTACTGTGGAACCCCAAAGAAATGAAAAAAACCTTATTGAACTTCAGGAAGCGGGCGGAGACGTAGGTTTACCCAGAGTTGGATTCAGGAAGCAACTGCAGTAATCTAATGGAAAGTAGTCCGTAATTCGCCAAGGATCAGCACGGTAGTGGAATCGGCAGGCAAGGCAGCGTGGGTAAATGGCCATAGTCAGAAAATAAGGAAGTAGCGCTGTAGTGAATACGGCAGGCAAAGAAGATTCTGGATCCAGTCCGTAATTGAAGCCGACTAACCAAGCAATACAGGAATCAAGCAGGAAAAGCCTCAAGTTGGATGACGAAAATTAGTCCATCAACCGTAGCAGAAAGTAACCCGCTGAAAGCAAGGTAACGTAACTCTAATTAGAAGCCCCAATCTGTAAACATGCAGTGGCTTTATGCTGTATGCCGGGGTGATGCTTGAGCCGGAGCATGCTTTTGCAAGAGCCGTTGACGTCTCACGTGACACAGGAGACGTGCGTCTGTTGAAAGTTTCCATGGAAATCTCAATGTTTGTCACAAAGACGCAGTCATGCCCCGTTTGGGAACACAAAACTGCTGTAATCGCAAAGAGGCAAGCAGGCACTGTACATCAGATGAAGGTCCACGTGTGACAGTGGGTTGTGTTTAAGGAGCTAGAGAACTATGTGAGAAGCTACAGTTCAAACATTTTCCTTAATGGTTATCTTCATTGTAACGGCAGAGGTGTTGTGCAGTAGCGTTTGTGTTATATGTAAGTGCAAGGTGTGTGGATTGAGTCTGTACTTTTGCTAAATTATGAAGGTGCGGTGTGCGAGGGGAGAAGATTTGTTAGCTAGGCAAGAATACGGCTACCATATACAATTAGGCTAAATACAAAATATGGCTACCTTACACACTTAGGCTGAGTGCAAATTATATCTGACTAACACAGTTGGGCTAAAAGCAAGGTATGGCTACCTTATACAATTAGTCTAAATGCAAAATTTGGCTAACACAGTTTGGCTGTAAGCAAAAACAATTAGGCTAAATGTAAACTATATAATACATAAGCCCTATAAGTTAAAAACAAGAATATATGGCTGTGAAAGTACTTGAGAATTAATCCGGAGCTTGTAGGAGTATGTTGTAGACTAGACATGCTAAGACGGTGCTGATGTAAACAATAAGAGAATCGAATACCTCTTTGATGTCTATGAAAACCAACAGCGAGGAAGGACAGCAGCGTTTGGGCTTAGAAAAACAGAGTGGTATCTAAGCTTTAAGAATTGCGGACAATAGTGTGCATACGTCACAGGACGCTATGGAACTGATCAGGAGAGTGTCAGAATAGTTTGACAGTTGAGGTAGGAACAGTACCCATAATTTCAAGGTTGGTGATTTAGGCATAAAATGACCGACCGCTATGGCTCATCGCATTTATTGGTAAGAACGGACCACACATTCATGTGTATCGCTCTAACGCAGTTTGCACCAGTAAAATGCATTTGGAAATGGGGCCGGTCCTTCAAGTAAACATAATCAAGACATGGCCGCACCATAGCGTCTTAGTATGAAGAGAAGAGCAGATCTCGTCCAGGTGAGAGTTGAGAACACATGTTACGTTTAATGCTGTATGCCGTTATACTAATGATGGGGATTAAGGGAAAGGCGTATTGGTGGTGCACTGAATAGACTGATTCTTTTGCCCTTTTCCACACTGTAGTGTTGGTTTACCAATGATAATGAAAATGGCGTGGAAACTACTCTTGCCCATTTTTAAATAAAGTCTGCCCCTGACTGATATTGTTAGGACCAAGTAGGATATACCACAAAGGAAACAAAGGTACTTTCAAAGTCAATAATTCATTAGCAGGATAGTCCTAGATAAGGTTAAAGATGGGCGATAAAAATATTTAAGTCTTTTTATCTCTACTAAGCACCATGTTTAGCAGTTTAGAGAGAACTCAAAGTGATCCATTAATATATGGAGTTTCCAATGTTGATTAGTACTATATAGTCTCCAGTTGCAACCTAGCTAGAGGTTTTGTTTAGGCTTTAACCATTCTGTACAAATGATTGCTTATGACTTACAGAATATGTAGGTTTTAAAATGAAAATAGTTATAGTTTACTTTGATTGTTTCTGTTGTTTTAGTTTGAATTGAATGATTGAAGAATGAAGCCTAGCCTGATGATTGGGTTCGAGGTCCTGTCATGGATGAATATCTGTACAGGTCCTGATGAAGGCATTTGATGAATAATAATATGCCGAAACGTTCTTGTAACTTTGAACACCCATTACAGACTAATACAGTTATCATTGGGGTTTCTTTGGATGATTAGTTCAAGAAAAAGACTAGAGTGGGATTTAAGGAAACATGGCATTTCTTTTTAGGTTATTGTAGAATGTGTTAGGTCTAGGCAGATGTTAGAAGCATACCATTAGATGCAATCCTGATAGGGATGACCTGGAATACAGGTGTGTTTCTTAAAGTGCGTTTATTATTGGTTATACTCACACATGTTGCTAAAATTCTTTTGGGTCACACTATGTTCAATGTGTACCTGTTGTGCGAACCCTGAAGGTCTCTCCCTGACTAGTCCCCGGGGGTATGATATGATATGGCATTTATAAGATGCCGTTACACAAGTTTTTCAAGGACACGGCCATCACTATTGGATCCAGTTCCTGGGGGTGGACCAGTGACAGAGGATCATCTGGATGGGGGACCTCGGGAAGTGGAAGTGGGGAACCCCCTTCCTATGACACCTTTTCCCCGACCTCCCACGTTGGATACACAAACACTTTACCCCCACCTTTCTGAACCCGAACACTTTAGCTTATTACGAAGTACGATGGACTCAATGGACTCAATCCATTTACCTGACATGTCCCCACACCAGGGTCAGGCAAAGTCAGGCAGTTACCAGAACCGCACACACCAGATGGCCGTTTCCCTTCCCTACAGGGATAAAAGGTGGAGCACAAGAACACAAAACAAAAAAAAGGCAGACCGCACAATGTGAGAGCTAGCTCAGCAAGTAAGTTCAAGAGAAGGAGAAAGACGGCACAGACCGAAGGGCGACAAGGTATGGTATGGTATTGTTTATTTATATAGCACCTATACACAGGTAAGTGTTTCAAGGAGGGTGGGAACACAGGGGAAAAAAAACAACAGTTGCTCAGAGCCCTTGAAAACCTGAGACAATAATAGTCTGCACAGGCAGAGAAAGTTCGTAAAATACATTTAACACTTATGGGATTTAGCTAATAGCCCTGAAGGCGATTCTGCAGTTTTAACAGTACAATTAGGGGTGAAGACAGGGGAGAAACAGACAGATGATCTTCAGGCATGGAGCGTATGGCTCGAGCAAGTGCATGGAGGGTGACAGGGAGGGGAGGTTCAAGTGCACCCAGGGGCACCACCAAAGGGTGGCCAAGAGGGGCCACGGTCAACCCTCGGTCAAAAATACTAGACCCCCTACCAGCCCATTCAGTTATGTGTGTTAGGTTTGGTATGCCACCACAAGATTTCCAGTGTGGCCACCCCTATGAAAAATGGCTGGGTGCGCCCCTGAGTGCACCCGGTTGGTTGAGACTGGGGTAAGTGCAGAGAGAGCCATTGCCTTGGATCAATATCTCAGTGCGTTGAGTGTGGGTGGGGTGTAGGGACCTGAGGCAAGTGCGAGAGAGGACTGCGGGGTGGCGGGGCGCTGAAGAACAGTGAGACTCTGAGGTACACCAGGCGGCCAGTCAGCATGTTGTAAGGAAGTTGAGGGAGTGAGGGAAAGGACAGAGAACAAGGAGAGAAGCAACCTTGCCCTTTCAGACCAAGGCCCAACCTCTGCAGAGGGAATTGTAAAATCATGAACAATAGCCAGCGTGTGCTGCAGCAGATGTCAACGGTACAGGAGACAAAGCCGGGGAGAGACACTTGTCTCAGTGGTACTAACCTTGACTCCAAAGAGAAGAAAAACCAAGCAGTTCATCACAGTCAGTCAGTCGAGGGGAGAGTCAATAAGAAACCAAACTGTGTTGAACAAAACGTAGCAAACATCTAATTGAACTGTGAAAGCATAAAGAGCTATTAATGCAAAAAGAGGAAAAACCAGCAACAGAGGAGTCTGGCACCACGTGATCTCCTGATCTCCTGTCTGGTACTGCACTGGATACCTGGCTACCCTCTGAACCACGAGCATAGGTCCCTGCCCGCCCAGTAGCACACCTGCACTGCTGCTTGGCAACCCTGTACCTGGGGCTGTATCTACAACCCTACAGTCCCACTACTTGCACTATCTAACACTTCCTGGCCGCACTTAACCCCTGCACTGCCACCAGCTGTCTACACTTCTTGTTTTTTCATTGTTTGATCCTATGTCCTGAACTTGCTCCTCCTCCCCCTCCCCCGGCACTTCTCTCCTCTCCTCTCCCCTGCACTTGCGTGATCTCACTGTCACTGAGCCTAGTAAGATCAGTGTCTTGTCCCCCTTTGTTCCCCTCCTATGCCTCATCGCACCTTGAAACACTTGTGTATAGGTGCACTATAAATAAAATATCACAACATATCAAATCACGTGGGTGCTCACTCAGGAAACTCTGGGCGATTACCCAATTGTTGAAACTACCAGTACCAGAAGGCCCTGGGAAAGGCAAGAAAAAGGGTCAAAGTGGTCATACAGGGTCTTGTAAAATCCTCTGTACAGTCGAAATTCTTTGACCGACAGATGATTGTGAAGCTAAGGGAAGTGAATCCCACATTGTAAGAGTTGAATGAAAAAGGCACGATTGACAAGATTGGAAAGAGTGAACCCCAAAGAGGGATGCCGATAAAGAGGGGGGCGAATTCTAAAGTCCCCATATACAGTGTGTTAACAAGAGTAATCCCGGCCAAGGGATTCTTTAATTTTATTATTGTTTGCTTGTTAGGCGCTTATACAATAAGAACATACCGTTTCAAAGCACCCACAGGGCAGGGAGGGAGCAAGGGTGGGAAATATATTACAACACCTTATTTAAGAGCAGTGGGGGAAAGAGGGAGAGGGACAAACTTACTA
Organism: Ambystoma mexicanum; assembly: GCF_040938575.1. Lineage (NCBI taxonomy): Eukaryota > Metazoa > Chordata > Amphibia > Caudata > Ambystomatidae > Ambystoma > Ambystoma mexicanum. The sequence goes on from NC_090937.1 coordinate 1,659,217,078, forward strand.
TGCCTTGTGAGAATTCAGAACGTGCAAGTGCAGAAAGGAAGAGAGAAGAAGGAAGAGGGGGGGAAGAGAAGGCGAGCCCGAGCTCATGGGTGAGCCACAGATGAAGTGCTAGGAATGTTGAATGCTGCACGGATTAGAGACGCAGGAGGTGTAAGTGTGAACATCCAGAGCGGAGGGTCTGCAGATGCAAGTGCTGTGGATAGACAGGAGCTGGGCAGAATTGGTGAGGGATAAGGCCCAGGACACGGATTCAGCAGCAGTGGGTTCATCAGAGGAGAGAGGAAGGGAAGGAGGAGGAAAAGAGGAAGGTCTTAAGGAGCTTCCAGAATTTGAGAAGATCCTGCTCAAGGCGCAGGGGGAAGGTGAGGCTATTCCAAAGTAGGGAGCCTTCTGATGAGAGTGAACGATCACCTGCCCTCTGTTCAGCAAAACTCTTTACACACAATGAGTTGGTGCCAGAGGAACGTAGTGGTCTAGAGGAGAGTATTTAGTGAGATAAAGTTGAAGATAATGTGGTCCCTTTTGATTCATGCAAAGGGATTTGAATTTAATCCATGCAGCAATCGGGAGCCAGTGAAGACTATTTACAGGAGAGATGTGGTCCCTGGGCTAAAGGCCAAGGATAAGTCTTGCTGCCTTATTCTGGATTAGCTGGACGGTGTCGCAGAGTGGAAGATGGTAGTTTCAGGAGGAGGCTGTATCAGTAGTCAAGCCTAGAGACAACCAGGGCTTGGGTAACATTGAGCCTCTGGGGGAAGGTGAGAAAAGGTAGAATTCCTTTGAGAAGGAAGAGCTGAAAGTGGGACTTCTTGACAATTTCCTGAGTGTGAGGGAGGAAGGAGAGCGAGGAGTTGATGATGACTCCAAGATTTCTGGCTTCCATTGAAGGAGCAGAGGGAGAGCCCAATGAGGAAGGCCAGAGTGAGGGGAAGAAGGAGGGAGTGGGCTCCCGGTGGGAAGGATCTCAGTTTTACATGCGTTGAGGCAGAGATAGTTGGAGGGACACCAGGACTGGATGACAGATAGTTGGTTAGGGATGATGGAGGGTGCAATATTTGCTTTGTTTGCAGTGTTTGTAGTGCTCAGCTGCATTGGAGCCATGTGCTTGAATCCACCTTCCAAGATGGTGGCTACTTTCTTCTTTGTCTGCTGTCCCTACCGACCACAGCTCCTGCTGCACTGTGATTGGCCTTTGTGTTCCACTTAAGGACCAATCCCGACGCCGGCAGGTGGACGCCGGCCCACCTCCCCAAGCCCGCCTTCTAAGGCCCTGTTTGTTTCCCTGTTCGTTTTGCCGATGGGTCCCTCCCTTTTCATTTTTCCTGCTCTGTATTTCCTCCCCTTGTCCCCCCTCTTTGCTCCTTCGTTTCTCTGTGTTGTGCCCCTGTACACCCCCACCCCCCCTCCATGCTCTGTTGTTTCCCTTTTGTGTCTCCGATGGGCCCCTGTCCCCCCACCCCCCTCCATGCTCCGATGTTCCGCTGCCCCACCCCCCTCCATGCGCCTGTGTTGCTCCCCTGTACCCCCCACCCCCCTTTATGCTCTGATGTTCCCCTGCCCCACCCCCACCTCCATGCGCCTGTGTTGTTCCCCTGTCCCCCCACAACCTTCCCTCCATGCTCCGTGTTGCTCCCCTGTCCCCACCCCCCCTCCATGCTCCGTGTTGCTCCCCTGTTCTCCCACCCCCCTACATGCTCCGTTGTTTCCCCGTTGTGTCTCCGATGTTCCCCTGTCCCCCCACACCCCCTCCATGCTCCGATGCTCCCCTGTCCCCCCACCCCCCTCCATGCTCCGTGTTGCTCCCCTGTCTCCCCACCCCCCTCCCTGCTCCGTGTTGCTCCCCTGTCTCCCACCGCCCCCTCCATGCTGCGTGCTGCTCCCCTGTCCCCCCCATGCTCTGTGTTGCTCCCGTCATCCCCCCTCCTCACCTGAATTGTCCCCTTGCCCCCTCTCCTCCTCTCTCCCTTTTCCTCTCCTACCCCTCCATATCCCATGCCCCTCCCCTGTTATTTGTCTTTACGACCCTCTTGCCCTCTCTCCCCTGTTTCTCCTTTGATGTGGTCTCTCTCCCTCTCTGCACTCTGCTACCTCATATCCTTGCTTATACATGCTTGATGGCTGCATGTCTTGTCCCCCCCTCTATCACCCCTCTCACCTCTTCCCCCCCTCTTTCTGTCCCTCATGCCATTGGCACTTTCTCCTATCATGTGTCCCTATTTACAACAGAACCATTTGGCTTATCACGGGCACTGTGGATTTACCTGAAGGCGCCTGCTGTATCAGTGCCTGTGGACCTACTTACAGCATCAGCATAGGGACATATGCATAAGGGAGTTATATGATGAGGTCTTCTGGAGAGTTATTTGCATCCTTGCATTTTTTCATGTAGTGGTGGACACTTCTGAATACATCAGAGTTGAATGAAGACTTAATAAATTCATATATATATTTTACTTTCTAGCTCCAGGCATGTTGACAAGGAGGAAAGGATTGCCAGATTAGTGAGAATCTGGGGAGTTGCTAGGTCTGGAAAAGACCCGGGGCTACGCTGATGTCGGAACTGTTGGGACTGGGGGCTAGTTAGCCTTTTGGCTGTAGCTCCTGAAATTCTATCCGGGGCTACAACCAAAAGATCAGGGGCTATAGCCCCCTTAGCACCCCCCCTAGCAACGCCCCTGGTGAGAATGATCCAGTTTCCAACACATAGCGCCAACTGCACTCAGAAATGAAGCATCGTGCACAATCCGCCACAAAGCCCTTACAGCTAAACTGTTTAATTAATCTGCAAATGTATATAGCCTTTTTACACCTCAACATGGTTTCACTGTAGCCAAGGAACACTCTACCAACCTGTCCCGTCAACATTGTATTTCTACTGTGTCTATGCATCATCACTCTATGTCTTTTCCACTGTATTACTCATGCAAGTAAGGAAGACTACTGCAGCAGCGCCATGATGCCTACGGGCCCTTGTGCGCTTTACAAATGTAAATAAATAAAATAAATAGGTCTAGATTGATTCTAATATGAGTTCTGTTTGGTGATTTAAGAATAAAAAAGGTGTTCTAATGTTTAAGAAAACAAAGAATATTCATTAGTTCAAAAGGATTTTTACTGATACACAGTGTTATTATATTTTTGTATTAGATTGCTCACAAAGGATAATATCGCTCTCACATATATATATATATATATATATATATATATATATATATATATATATATATATATATATATATATATATATATATTCGAACTGCTATCAGATAAACCGAATGTTATAAGCAAACAATTGTATAGAACGTTATTTACTGTGATTAAGAAATCCTGATACATTTTTTGCTGGATTTTGTGTGTATATTTTTTTCTTCTGTAATTAGTGTGATAAGTGAATTAAAAAGAGCGATATTTGCTCTGAGAAAAAGTTTTGATTTGCAATTGAGCACATGCTTTAGGAAAAGTAAACAATTTTTCTGTATAAATGAAGAGCAAAAGTGTGATTTAACATAACATAATAAAATGCGTTCTTTTCATGGAACTCGATGAGGAGTAGAGTGACTGGGTAACTTCACAATCTTTTTGGTCAAGCTTTCTTACGGGCGAAGGAGTAGAAGGAGGAAGGAGGGGGAGTGGGGTCCAGGGGGTGTGGGATTGGTTGTGAGGGTGTGTAGAAAGGGTGTTTAGGATGTCCTGAGTTTTGCTGGCAAGGTGTGAGGCCATTGCAGAGGGCCTGGGAAGCAGAAGGTGAGGAGGAGTCTCCGGACGGGTTAGCTGGCTCCCTGCAGATCTTGAAAAGTTCAGCCGTGTTGTTGGTAGTGCCAGAGACCCGTACCCGTGTATGTGGGCTCTTTTCTTAGCATGGATGTCGAGTCTGTATTTGCTGTTGGAGCAGGTGCCAGGCCAGCTTGTCAGAGGATGAGCCTGAGGTTAGCCACTTCCGTTCTGATGCCCTGCACTTTTGTTTCAGAGCCGCAAGTTCAGTGTCGTACCTAGTGTTAAGCTTAGAGGCAGGTTTCAGACGGATCCTCTTAACTGGGGCAAGAATGTCAAGAATGTTGTCGATGGAAAGAGGGAGGTTGCTGAGGGCAGAATCATAGGTAGAGTCAGAAGTGAGGGAGTAAGGGGGGGAGAAGGTGGAGGCGAAGTCAGCCGCAGTCAATCGTTTCATCGGGCAGATGTTAATGAACGAGGTAGGGGGGAGTGTTGGGGGGGCGGTGAGAGGGCCTGGGACCCAGGTGGGCAGAGAGGAGAGAATGGTCTGACCAGGAGAGAAGGGTTACCAGTGGGGGGGAGAGAGAGGTCCGAGTGTATGGGGTGTGTCCAGCTGAGTGGGTTGGCCCAGAAGGGAGAATGGAGAGGGAAAGCGAGGTGCAGAGGTCATTAAAAAGAATGGATGCAGAACCAGGGGGTTCCAGTTGAATGTTGAAATCACCCAGTAGGAGGAGGTTAGAGGTGGATGAAAGTAAGGAAGAGAAGAAGTCAGCCATTCAGAGAGGAAGAGGGTGGTGGTGCCCGGTGGGTGGTGGATGGTAGCAATGGTCAGAGTGGAAGAGGGAGAGATGATCAACTTGCAAACCAGGCTTTCAAAGGAGGAATAGGGTTGGGTACATATGATGGAAGCAGGGACCCACTTGGCGAAGATTAAGGCAACCCCCCACCAGTGCAGTGATGACGAGGCTTGGAGATGATCTTGAAGCCATCAGGGAGGAGGGAGTCAAAAGCCGTGACTAAAATGGCATTGAACCAAGTCTCAGTAAGAGCGTGAATGTCAAGGTCAATGTCTTCAAGAAGGAGGCAAATGTCAGAGGAGTGTTTCTTGGCTGAGCGGGTGTTAAGAGTTGCTAGGTCTGTGCCTTTGAAGGTTTTCTGAGGTGGAGTACAGGAGCGTGGTACACCATTCAGAGGAGGGAGAGAGAGAGTAGAAGGATGAACAGTGAACTGTTCAAAAGGAACTTTCTAGGGATCTGCGCCCAGAAGAGGGGAATCCAAGGGTGAACGACATAACCCAGCGTGCAAGCAGAAAATAACTTTTATTATTTTGAATACATCAGGCCCACGGTGGCAAGAGACTTTTTGATAGAAAATATAGTTAATCACATAGGATACTGATTGCTGAGAGCAGAACTGCTGGCTTGTGTTGGGAAAGCTCGAGCGTGTGCTGTGCTCCAAAGTCCCACCTTGTCCCATGCTGAAAACGTGGGGAAGGGAAACCTTGACTAGCGCATCCTGACTTATTTTTTGTGAATTCTTCCTTCTTTCTAAAGAACATTATCCCACACTCTTCTTTGTATTTAACATAAGGATTGCAATAGGTTTTTTAGTATAGTCCCTTTTACTTTGACAAGACGCCACTCGGACTGATGATCAACACTTGATCCCATCTTAGATTTAGGTTTAGATAAGGCAGTTTTCCAACCTACCCATACAGTTTAATAAACACCCTTGAACTGTGATCACTTGGGTCTGTCTTTACTGTTTCCACTAGGAGTTCCTTACAATGTAAAGTGGGATTTTAATGTTTGCAAATATGTCTCTCCATGTGACTTGACAAATTGAGGTCTATTGTTTTAACTCTTTTGAATAAAATGGAATTATGCAAATGTATGATCTGAACAGGAAACATTTTTGTATATGTTGGTGCGTGAGGTCAGACTCAAACATGCATGGTTGAATTGCCTTGTCCATTTGAGTTGTCCGTTGCTGTATAACAGGTTCTGGCAGCTTTGTTCTTGAGCGTTTAGTGTCATGCCAGCCGGTGACAGGGCGCTGGGCGGCATACTACTACTCCTCTGATTGGAAGGTGTGATCTGATGTGATCTCCATTGTTGTCTTCCCACTTGCTTCTTCCTTAGTATTCTGGTCCATGGCTGTGTGTACAAGGGCAGACACTGTCTCTTTCACAATAAAGGCTGTTTTTAACCTTTCCAATGTGGTTTTAATTCTAGCATCGCGATCAAATGTTGATGAGGCCAGTGAGGTGGCTAAAAGAAGATAGTTTCTTCTCGACTTCGGAGCTTTACCCGAGTTGGAGACTATTTGGAACATATATGATGGATCTCTTTACTGTTCCCTCCACGGACCTATGGACTCCCCATTTGGTCTCAACCTTCTCTCCTTTTTCCTCTTCACCCATTAATGGTGGCACTAGATGGGAAGTACTCGTGGCACACATATCATCCTCTAAGTGCATCATTAATATCGCTCACAAGGCACTGTCATGGCCCAGGGTGCTCAACCTAATTTTCTCCTTCTGGACCACTGCCTGCTGTCTCTCATTAACCGACTCCCTCTTGCTGCTACCCATTCTTCCTCCACCCCTCTAAGTTCTTCACCACCACCAATGGGTGTCCAACGCCCCTGTACCAGCTCTCGTAAAACATTCAAAGTTGGTAACCTGCTGCACATAGTTACTCTATATGCTCGTTCTGCTGTTAAATACTTCTCTGAAATATGTCTCCTTCTTGAAGACTTTGACTTGACGTCCTAGCCCTTACGGAGACGTGGTTCAATGCCAACGCTGTCACTGCTGTTTACACTCTCCTTCCTGAAGTCTACAAGCTACTCTCCAAACCCCGACGCAACCGGTCTGGAGGTGGAGTGGCCCTGATTTTCCCTGAGTGGGTCCCCATTTCTATCATACCTACTCAATCCTACTCCTCTTCTAAATGGCTCACCTGTAGGCTCGGTGTCTCTCCTACTCTCACTTATCCTCACTGCCATCTACAGGCCCCCCGGCCCCATCTCTTTTTCCTCTCTGAATGGGCTGACCTCACATCTTCTCTCTTGACCTCTACTGCTAAACTCCTCCTCCTTGAAGACTTCCATGTCCACCTTGAATCTCCTTAATCTGCCACTTCACTGTTCCACGACCTCTGTGATTCCTTCCCCCTCACCATTCTTCCTATTGGTCCGGCCCACTCTGCCAGACACACACTGTATGCCTTCATCTCTGCAGACATCCCTTTCTCTAGTCTGCTCACCACCCCCCACCCCCTCATTGACTGACAGTTCTCTCCACTCCTCTAGCCTGGGGACCCTCGGTCCTCTGTCTGAGCTGACTCCCACACTGCCAGCCTCCTATGCTGTCATTCGACCAATGAAGCGAGTGTCGGTCACTGCTTTTGCTTCTAATGTGATCCCCCCTCCAACCCCTGCTTCTGACTCCCCTACTGACTCTGTGCTTGCTAACCTTCATCTCTCCATCTCTAATACATCCTTGCCCCTGCCATGAGGATCCGCCTGAAGCCAGCATCCAAGCGTAATGGTTGATATGACTATGATCTAGCTTTGATGAAAAATAAGTGCAGAGTTGCTGAACGGGTCTCTAACGTTGTCGGCTTTATGAAGGTCTCATCCAATCAGGTGCTCCCCTGTTCTTCCAGAACTATTAATGGCAATATATCCTCTCTCACCCCGCCTCGAGGTGATCTCTGTAACCACTCCTTCGCCACTGGCTCTTTCCTGCTATCCCTTAAGCACTCTCTTATGCAACCTCCCCTAAAAACCGCATCTTCTAACTCGTCCTGCCCGGCTAACTATCACCCCATTTCTACCAGCCCTTTCTGGGTAATCTCTTTGAAAAGTTGGTCTCCACCTGATCTATCATACCGAACTTGCTGGTTGCCTCCACGACCATCAATCTGGATTACAGGCATCCAGAGGCATGGAAACTGCTCTTCTGAACACCCGTGAGGATCTTCACGCTAACCATGACTTCAACTCTCCTGCTGTTTCATTCTCCTTGATCTTTCCTCTGCCTTTGACATGGTCAACCATTCTATCCTCATAACACAGCTCTGTGATACCCTCTGCACCACAAACTGGGCACTGGATTGGCTGACCTCCTTCCTAACTAAGTGCAACTGGGCCCTTTCTCCTCCACCACCTCAATCTCTACCTGCACCGTTCCCCAGGGCTCTATGCTATCGCTGTGGCTCTTCAATATCTACCTTTCCCCTCTTGCCCACCCAATCTCCTCCTTCTCTCCTCATTTACAGTGTTATGTTGATGACACACAAAACTTCCTCTTGCCACCTCCTCTTCCTCCTCTCACTTTCCACATTGTCTGACTGCTGTCCAGGCATGGCATGCGGCTGATGATCTCTCTCTCTTAATGCCAGTAAGACTGAGATCCTGCTTATTGTGATGCCTGTACCCTGTTTCCCTCCTGCCCTCTTTGATCCCTCCTTTGGACCTCTACCCTCACCATCCAGTGAGGTAAGAAAACTCGGAGTTATCTTCAACTCCTCTCTCTCCTTCACCCCTCACAACTCGGACCTTACTAAGAAGGCCCACTTTCAGCTTCATCTCCTGAAACTACCTCCAAGCTTAGAAGCTGTCTAGAGGATATGGGTGCCTGAATGGCTGATAACTCGCTAAAACTCAATGGCACTTAAACTGAGGTCCTTTTGGTAGGGGCTACAAGTCAGCTCGCCTTTTGGACTCCAGAGTTTTGTCCAGTCTCTCGTGGCCTGTTCCCTCTTCCATCCCTTTCGGTGAGAAACTTGGGGATGAAGTTCTCAGCTTCTCTCTCTCTGGCGGAGCAGGTTGGTGCAGTCTTCAAATCTGGCCATTTCAAGTTGCGCACCCTGAGGAAGGTTCTCCCCTTTATTCACTGTAATCTCCATGCCCCGGTGGTAGCTGTACTTGTTCTTAGTACAGCCGATTATTGCAATTCACTGTACTATGGCAAACCACGTCATCTGATAAATCATATCCAGTTGCTCTAAAATGCGGTGGCCAAAGCAATCTTGCGACCCCCGCCACAGGCACATATGACACCTCTGTTGAAACAGTTGCACTAGCTTCCGATTGAGAAACAGATTTTGTTTAAATCAATGTGCCTGGTACAACTAGCCTTTTACAAGTCAGGAGCCGAGTTCCTTCAAGAAAAATGTGTCCACTATGTTCCTTCTCGCCCCCTCCGTTCTCAGAATGCCTTCTTGCTATCGGTACCTCTTGTCCGACGGTCATGGATTGGTGGCCATGCCTTTTCCATGTTGGCCACGAGGGCATAGAATCAGCTGCCCCAGACTTTCCATGCTACTACTGACCATCTGGCTTTTCAACGGAAGAACCTCCTTTTTCAGGTTCTACTCTGCTCAATCACTTCCTCACCCCGACTGTTTAGCACCAAGATGCCTTCGGGCGTATGTGCGCTGTATAAATACATATAACATAACTCGGGTGACCAGATTTTCAAAACAAAAAACCGGGACAGCCAACAACATAAAAGAGGGACTACCCCATCGCAGCCCATCAATTACCGCCCCTCCCCAACACGCCCCCACAACCACCCCCCAACCATATTTCCAGCACTTCTCCTTTCTATAAACTGTATATAATCTCATTTGTGCAGTTTTGTCTGTGAATGGTGGCATGTTAATTCAAAACGAGTCTTAGCTCTAATTGATATTACATGGCTTGCTGTACAATAACTTCCAAGCCAGTCTCTGTGGCACAGTCAATAAGTGCTCTGACTTGTACCTGAAAGGTTGGGGTTTCAAGCCAAACCTCCAACTGCAAAATTCTGAAAGTGTTCTGAAAAATAATTACGTTTTTTATTAACTCAGCCCCCCAAACATACAAACCCCGGACGTGGTTTCAAAAATTAAAAAACATGCAGGGTGATTTCCCCAGACTGTCCCGGGAAAACCCGGATATCTGGTCACCCTAAACATAACATAAAATAACAGAAGTATTTTCCCTTTCCTCACATTTCCCCAGAAGCTCAATGTCTCCCGAGTTCTGATCCTCTCCAGGCTGGACTACTGCAACAGCCTCTTCCTGTCACAACCCCCATCCAAAAGACCCCCTGACAAGCCCATGGGCCAGGAAGGGTCTCCACTAAAACCAGGCATCCTTGGCCTAGGCCTTCTTGGGCCAGTCCTGACACCTTTGGCACCAGGCTCATACTTGATAAAGGACTTGTATTGGGAACTACTTTATTTCAGTGTCAATCAACATGGAGGCATCCACATAGCTTGGCTCCTTGGAACCAAGCTATGCGGTATAGTATTTTTGGGTGTGGTACCATAGGAACTATTTTACCTGGACTACTTTCTTGAAGCTATTTAAACCACACCCGACTGGGATAACACGCTTCGCGTTACTTTGCAATACTGCAAAGTGACGCTCACCGTGTTCAGCAGCACCCGCGAACCTCGGAAGAACAGCATCTGCTAAGGAGAAAAAGGATATTGTTAACAGCAGCAGCTTACCTGTAATTTCATCGTTAGCTGTCCACGGCTCTTGAGATCAGCATCCTGGAACCAGCGCTCCCCCCAAACCAACGGATCTGCGAAAAAGGAAGAAACAAGGCATTAGACATTTTTACAATTTAATGAACGGTGCCGAAAAGCTTACCTCGCAAGCCGCTCCTCGATCAGCATCGCCTCAGGAATTCCATGCACCGGGTGAGCACCGCGACCTGTGGGAAGACAAGACAACAGGTTAGCAAGAGGCAAGACATCATAGCGCTGCGCTTAGCACCTACTCACCGCATCAAGGCCCTCTAAAAACACCATTACTTACCGCATGACCAAATTCAGTCTATGCCACATATTGGACTTCCACGCACCTAAGGAAGAGAAAAGACATTAGTTAAACCAAAAAGGCATGCAAAGACAATAATATACCACAGCAATAAGACCTACCTGGAAGACTCAAAGCCGGCCGGCATCAGTGAAGTAACTTGATCGCAATCGCCCACCAAGCACAATGCGCCCCTGCCAAGACGGAGAACACACCTGCATTAAAAACAAGGTGAGGAGAGGTCCAGTGAGGCTGCGGGTATACGCGGTGGTGGGTGACTGTTTACCCCAGTTGCCCAGTCTTGAACATTGCCAACCTGTATCCCAGGCCGAACCCTCCTGCCGGTCACACCTGGGAACTGCAGAGAAGGATACCTGAGTCCCAACTGCTGGCTGGTGTCCCCGTGGAACCAGGTGAGCGTAACAGAGCATGAAGCCTGCCAAACCAATCCACCTGGGTGCCATGGAGACCTCGGAATTAGACCAATTGGCCCAATTAATAGGAGAACTGCGCGCCGATGTTCATTCTGCCCGACAGGAGACTAACGCTCTCCGAAGAGATTTAATAGTGACTAAGGAGCGCATAGAAGACATTAGCAGACAATACTTGCAATCACAAGCAAGACAGACACCTCTGCCTGGACGCACTCCGACGATGCAGAATCCTACCCTGCCATCCACTTCCTCTACTCTGGTACAAATTATGCTACCAGGAACAGTTCCTTTGGCACCGCCGGAGCGGTTTACAGGTGATCCACGGAAATACGCAGCTTTCATGAATCAGTGTCGCCTTCACTTTCTTTGCAGGCCAGGAGCATTCCCAAACAACCAAGCTCGGGTAGCCTTTGTTTTATCATATCTGAGCAGTAGCGCATCAGATTGGTCTGTACCATTGGTGACCCATGATGATCCTTTATTACATGACTTTGGGGGATTTCAGAGGGAAATGGAGAAACCTTTTGCTCGCCATACCCGAGAGCAAGCAGTGAACAATGAACTCCTTTCCCTCCGACAGGGGAATCAGGACTTGTTAACGTACATTGCTACTTTCAACAGATTGGTTGCCGAAGCTAGGTGCCTGAAAACAAAAGAACCACGTTGTTTCATCAGGGCTTACGAGGCAAATTAAAAGACGTTCTAGCTCAAGTAGTTGATCCTCCTCGAGACTGTTCTGAGTTCATAAATCTGGTCGTACAACTAGACCACCGGTTGCAAGACCGAAAAGCAGATTGTTCCAAAATGGATCCTCGGGCTGTGTATGTTCGGTCTAGAGACAATGTAACCCGAGCACAAGAAAGCACTGTGGAGCCCATGCAACTTGGAGGGGGGGGCGACCTCCATTAACAAAACAAGAGCGAGATAAAAGAAGGCAACAACAGTTATGTCTGTATTGCGGAAAACCTGGGCATTTCCTGAAGGACTGCCCGGTGAAACCTCCAAGGAAGATCGTCAGGTGCCACGGGAAAAGATGAAGAGAAAGAATCTAAATCGTAAAACTACCCAGCCAGGCAAACATAGAGGTCAGTTTGTCGAGTGAGAGGAAAGAGCCACCGACCTCACGCTTTGCAATACCAGTGATCTTAACCAATAACCAACGGTTGTCAAGAATGCATGCTGTTGAGGCATACATCGACAGCGGAGCAGATGAGAATTATATAGATCAACACCTGGCTGCAGAGATGGGGCTTCCCTTATGTTCTAAGCAGACTACAGACAAGGTGACTACAGTAAATGGGACAGAAATCACTTCCGGACCCGTAACCCAATGCACAGCTGAGATTTTTTTCTTTATTTAATTTATATTTTTAAAGTGCTCACACAGCCCGCAGGCATTGAGGCGCTGTTACAGGAATTGTTTGTTTTGTTGCGTAATAGTTTTTCTTTTTGGCTTAGTTGCGTTTTTATAACGCGCTTAAATGCCCAGAGGTTTCTAAGTGCGGACCCAGGGATCAAACCTGTGTTGATTCATGTTGTCTTGCTTCCAAGGCGTACACGCTGCCACTGAGCTATCCTCCCAGGATGGAGATAACCTTGCTGTGCCAGGATGGGCATCGGGAACTCATTTTGTTCGATCTCATCAAGGCACCTCAATTCCGGCTTATACTAGGGATGCCATGGTTAGTCGCTCGCAACCCTTTGATCGATTGGCGGGCCAGGAAATTAACCTTCCCCAGTGACTGCTCTCCAGCCTGTTATTATCAAGAACAGAAACCAGCTTTCAGTATTTCTGCAACTCCCGGAGCGACAACATCAACCCTGGGTGTAACTAATACCTTGCCAGAGGAATACTGCCATTTCCAGGATGTATTCCAGAAAGACCAATCAAACACCCTGCTGCCGCATAGGCCTTATGACTGTCAAATCGACCTTGTTCCTGGTGCTCAAGTCCCTTGTGGTAGAATCTATGTTCTTACGGAACCTGAAAATCTTCATCTGAAGTCTTACTTTGACCAATACCTTGGAAACGGATTCATCCATCCATCGAAGTCCCCTGCAGCCAGTCCTTTGTTCTTCGCTCCGAAAAAAGAAGGGGACTTAAGGACCTGTATTGACTACCATGCATTAAACCAGATCACTGTAAAGAACCGTTATCCCTTGCCACTTATCCCAGAAATGCTGGACCAGGTCAAAGATTCTCAGAGGTACACCAAATTGGATCTTTGGGGAGCGTACCACCTGGTCCGGGTCAGAAGCGGGGACGAATGGAAAACTGCTTTCCGTACCAAATATGGTTTATTCGAATATCAAGTCATGCCCTTTGGGTTATGCAATGCTCCGGCAGCATTCCAATATTTCATGAATGACGTCTTGAGAGAGTTAAGTGATGTCTGCGCCCTAGTGTACATAGATGATATCCTAGTGTACTCAACCTCAAAACAGGATCATATCAAGCACGTCCGTTCAGACCTCACCAAGCTCTGTGGACATCATTTATATGCAAAGCTTGAAAAGTTTTTCTTTCACGTAACCGAAGTAGAGTTTCTAGGCTTTATCCTTACTCCTGGAGGCATCAGGATGAACCTGCACAAAGTTGACGCCGTTCTGAAGTGGCCATCACCAATGTCAGTAAAAGGAGTGTAAACTTCTATCGCCGGTTTTTACCAGACTTCTCCCAAGCTGTACATCCGATCACCGTATTACTATGAAAAAATAACAAAAAAATTACCTGGACCAAAGAAGCAGAAAAAGCTTTTCAGGAACGTAAGAAAAAGTTCACCTCAGGGCCGATCCTGCAACATCCACGTCCAGATCTTCCTTATATCGTGGAAACGGACGCTTCCAGTATAGCAATGGGCGCTGTCCTCTCACAAAGAGATCCTGACACTGGCCAGCTACATCCAGTGGCCTTCTGGTCGAAGAAGTTCTCACCTCCAGAAGTAGATTATGCCATTACGGACAAAGAACTCTTGGCAATCAAATCCACCTTTAAAGCTTGGCGACACTACCTCCTGGGGCCAGACACAGCATTACAGTTATCACAGACCAATGAAATCTGCAATATCTTAAAACAGCTAAAGCCCAGTCTTCACGCCAGTTGCGGTGGGCTCTTTTCTTCGTTGAATATGATTATGTCATTACATTTCGACCAAGGGTCAAGAATGGAAAAGCTGATGCACTTTCTCGTACTGGCACTAATGACATAGTTTATACAGCCCCAGACCCAGTCCCCATCATACACGAAGACAAACTCTTAGGCCTCACTACGGCCTTAACCCAAGTGGAACTGGGAAAAGAAATTCAACAAACCATGAATCCGGATGCCCTACTTGCTTGGCAAGCGCAGGGGGAACAATATTCCATCAAAGATCACTTACCCTTTTTTAAGGGTCGTCTGTACATACCCACCAAGGACTTACAGCAACAAATCATTTCAGGTTATCACGATTCTTTGATCGAAGGACACCCTGGAATTACCAAGACCTTAGCCAAGATAAAACAAAACTTCTGGTGGCCTACCTGGCGTAGAGATGTCATCCAATACATTCAGTCTTGTGGAGTCTGCGCACAAAACAAGTCGCAAAAACAAAAACCATCTGGCCTTCTAAAACCTTTGGACATTCCTCCTGCACCATGGCACACTCTTTCCCTCGAATTCATCACTGACCTACCTTCCTGTCAAGGGTTTAACACCATTCTTGTAGTCGTAGACCCATTCTCAAAGATGACACACTTTACTCCACTCAAAGGCCTCCCTGACTCATCCACTCTAGCCAAGGTATTTCTGGACGGTATTGTTAAACTAGATGGCCATCAGTCCTGATCTCCTATCGAGGTACCCAGTTCGTCTCTAACTTTTGGAGAAAGTGTTGTGCAATGGCGCAAATTGACATCCGGCTATCCACTAGCCATCACCCCCAAACGGATGGTCAGACCGAGAGAACCAACCAGACCCTTGAGCAATACCTACGATGCATGTTGCACCATGAATTAAGAGACTGGAAGGACTTACTATGGATAGCCGAGTACGTACATAACAACTCCTTGCATTCCAGTACTGGACAAACACCCCTTTACACCCTATATGGTAGACACCCACGTACCTCAGAACTGGATCTCCCAACCAGCTTGGAAATGCCAGCAGTAAAAACCCTTCACACCAGCATCACTCAGGCTTTCAAAAAGGCCCAAGAACATCTAATTCGCGCCAAAGATAAGCAAAAACAATTTGCCGACCAACACAGGAAAAAGGCCCCAGACTATCAAGTAGGGGACAAGGTTTGGCTGGCCGTCAGGTTTATACCCATCAAAGGAACCCGAACCTTTCAACCCAGCTACTTAGGACCCTACACCATCAAGGCGATTATTAAACCAGCGGCCGTCAAATTAGATTTACCATCCAACCTACACATCCACCTGGTATTTCATGTGTCCCTTTTAAAACCAATGCAGCCTGGTACACGGATTGGAACACCACCAAAACTCATTCTTGTTGACGGAGAACCAGAATTCAAAGTTAAAGGCATACTGGAAGTATTCAAGGGGGAAGCTATACTATTTAATTGATTGGAAAGCATTTGGACCCCAAGATAGATCCTGGGAAAACTGTGAAAACGTTCATGCGCCACATCTGATCAAAAACTATCATCGAAACTTCCCAACTAAACCCGGGCCGGACAGGAGGAACACCTTGAGAAGGGCCCTGGGGGGGGGGAGCTGTCACGATCCCGATCCAGAAGACCCCCTGGCAAGCCCATGGGCCAGGAAGGGTCTCCACTAAAACTAGGCATCCTTGGCTTAGGCCTTCTTGTGGCCAGTCCTGGCACCTTTGGCGCCAGGCTCCTACTTGATAAAGGACTTATATTGGGAACTACTTTATTTCAGTGTCAATAAACATGGAGGCATCCACATAGCTTGGCTCCTTGGAACCAAGCTTTGCGGTATAGTATTTTTGGGTGTGGTACCATAGGAACTATTTTACCTGGACTACTTTCTTGAAGCTATTTAAACCACATCCGACTGGGATAACACGCTTTGCGTTACTTTGCAATACTGCAACGTGACGCTCACTGTGTTCAGCTGCACCCGCCAACCTCAGAAGAGCAGCATCTGCTAAGGAGAAAAAGGACATTGTTAACAGCAGCAGCTTACCTGTAATTTCATTGTTAGCTGTCCACGGCTCTTTAGATCAGCATCCTGGAACCAGCGCTCCCCCCGTACAGACGGATCTGCAAAAAAGGAAGAAACAAGGCATTAGACATTTTTACAATTGAATGAACGGTGCCGAAAAGCTTACCTCGCAAGCCACTCCTCGACCAGGACTGCCTCAGGAATTCCATGCAGTGGGTGAGCACCGCGACCTGTGGGAAGACAAGACAACAGGTTAGCAAGAGGCAAGGCATCATAGCACTGCGCTTAGCGCCTACTCACCGGATCAAGGTGCTCTAAAAACGCCATTACTTACCGGCGTGACCAAATTCAGTCTATGCCACATATTGGACATCCACGCACCTAAGGAAGAGAAAAGACATTAGTTAAACCAAAAAGGCATGCAAGGACAACAATATACCACAGCAATAAGACCTACCTGAAACACTCAAAGCCGGCCAGCATCAGTGAAGTAACTCGATCGCAAACACCCACCAAGCCCAACGCGCCCCTGCCAAGAAGGCAGGACGGAGAACACACCTGCATTAAAAACAAGGTGAGGAGAGGTCCAGTGAGGCCGTGGGTATACGGGGTGGTGGGGGACTGTTTACCCCAGTTGCCCAGTCTTGAACATTGCCCACCTGTATTCCAGGCAGAATCCTCCCACTGGTCACACCTGGGAACCACAGAGAAGGATACCTGAGTCCCCACTGCTGGGTGGCGTCCCCGTGGAACCAGGGGAGAGTAACACTTCTTCAATGTATCTCTTTACTCTTCCACCCCTTTAAACTAATCCAGAATAGGGTTGGAAGACTTATCCTTGGCCTCAAGCCCAGGGACAACATCTCTCCAGCCCTACAATCTCTCCACGGAATCCCGCTGGCCGCAGTCATCAAATTCAAGACCCTCTGCATCATCCACAAGGCTTTCTAGAGCCCGCAACCCTGCTACATCCAACTCTCTCTCCTAAATACCTCCCTTCCCGAGCCCTCCGCTCTTCTAGCTCAAACTCTCTGCTGATCAAACACTTCTCCAAGCAGAGAGCGGGGGGTAGGTCTCTCTTTTCGGCTGATGCATCCCTTTGGAACAGCCTCCCTGCTCCTCTCAAGCTTAAGCCGGACCTCCTTAAGTTCCAGAAATGTATCAAAACTCTTCTTTTCTCTACCTCTTTCCCTCTCCCCCTCTCCTGGTAATTTCACAATTACCACCAGGACTGGCAGCCTGGTCCTTCATGAGTCTTACAGGTTACCAGGCCCACTGCCCATTCAACACCAGCTCCCACCCACCTCAGCACTTCCCTCTGGGCCCCAGCTGGGTGGCTGTGTTCCCCCCCTTGGGCCACCTCCGCCCTCGCACTTAGCCAGTGGCCTGCTGCCCTGGCATTCCCTGGCACTTCCCCATATGCACTCACACTTGGACTTGCGCTTGCCTGTTCCCTCCTCCCCCTCCCTTCACTCGCCCCTATACTTTTCGTCACTGCACTTGCACATTCGAATGTCACAAGGCCTAATTGGACCGCGATTGTTTATTTACTGTTTTTTGCTCTTGCTTATTTTACTCCCCTCTGCCCTCCCCACTTTTGTCTTGTGGCGCCTGGAAACATCATTTGGTTGTATAGGCGCCTAACAAATGTTCAATAAATAAAATAAAATAAATAAATAAATACAGGTGGCTGCCAACTTAGTTCAATAGAAGCTGTCCTCTTACTGGAGCTAGACCTTGAATGCTGCTTATGCACGTCTAGAAATTCCAACCTACACTAGTCTAAAGAGATCAGAAATGGCCAGACAACGAACACACAACAGGCCCTGTCATTAATGAATCACTGATCACCAAGGCAACAATAATATGACATGCAATTCACGTGGCTGTCAGTATTCATAGCTGGGCATGGCTATATTTAGATATTAATATGCCACTAGGCTGTTGTGGTACACAAGTACACAAGTTTTACTGGCATCCCCAGCAACGGTCCTGCAGTGTCAACAGGGCAGGTTCAAAGGTCACATGTGCATTGCTGAACACAGCTACTGGAACTCAGAATGGTGGCTTTTAACTGTTATCACCTCTGTTTCAAAACATCATACATGTGTACCACAACAGCCTAGTGGCAGAATAATATCTAAATATATATGAGGGGTCAGACATGTGGACGGACACATAGGTGGAGCTTTTTCACATGTAGCCGTTTTATGAAATAATAAAAAGGTGAGAAAAACACCTGTCTTACCCTAACCTAGCAAGGAGTTTCCTACCTAACAAAGTAAATCTAAAGGAACGTGACCTAATGTCCAAAGATATCTGTCCCTCACACTCATGCATACAACACAATACTATAGGAAGTATTTTGCTGTTTAAACTCCACAAAATAACATATGAATTCAAACATAAAAATTATAAACAAGAATCCTTGTGACCAGGGTTGGATCCCCTTCCCCTGTATGAATTCGACCAACCAAAGTTTACCTTAGTCATGATGATTCATTCAGAAGTTAAACTTTAGTCAAGATGGTTAAACAGCAGTTCATCAAAACACCATCGTGGAAGTGCCACTTCTTTTCCACCACAACCTCCTACCACATTCAGAGTACTTCAAATCATATTCTTCCTGGTCCACTCACCAGCCAGGAGTTACCACTAATTGTCCCTTTCTTGCTATACTCGCCTGCCAGGATAAAACTACAACTACTACAACTCTACTCTGTAGTGGGGTTTGTTCCAAGCTTTCGACCCTTAAATCCTCAATGGAGACATTTTGATCACCAACAACTTCTTGGGCCGGTCTTTCAACTTACAACACAATTGACTTACAACTTCTTCCACAAGCATGCTGTACAAAAGGAAAAGGATTCTCACATTGATCTGTTTGCCACGGGCAATGCAGGTTACAGTTCTCTCCCTCCTGATTCTTTCTACAATGAGGCTTTTCTCCTTCACTCTCTGGTTTCTCCTTCTACAACCTATGGCAATCAAGTTTACAACTTTCTGTTGTGTGTTAACCGCCTGGCCTCGGTTTACCCACAACAGCCATGATGGGACCAGACAAGAAGCCTCTATTTGATCTCCCTGAGGGGGCTTGATACCTTCGTCCAGATGGGCTATTTCGGATGACAAGCTGGCTGGACAACGCCTCCTGCAACTGAGACACTGGTATCAAGGCACCCTGCCCACTGGAAGTGACAGAAACCTGCACGTGATCGCTGCAAAACCTCCTAGTTAGGAAGCGAAAAATAAGGGACTTACCTTGCCCATGAGACCCAAGACCGGGTCTCTCAGCAAGAACAGGATGAAGGAAGTGACCCCGTAGATCTCCCTTCATCTCTGAACTAACCAAGCCCAGTCGCTGATGAAGGCAATTCACTGCTTTTTTTCATCTGAGGCTTCCAAGTCTACTAACACGGGCGTTTTCACTGTTGCTTCCCTCACATCTCCGAGTTATACTCGGCACACAGAGGGTTCCCGTTTGGCTCCAGTTCCCCACATAGCAGTGAAAGTACTGGTGAGTCAACGTTGACAATTTGTACACGGACCCTTCCAGCAAGAATTCTTGCTGCTTCAGATGTCCACAGAGATAAACCACTCAATTAGCTAATTGACCTCTTGTTGCTTTGTTTTCTTTGGCTCTTGCCGCACCTGCATTCTTCGTTTCCTGCCCGTGCTGCAGCAAGATAATAATTTACTGAAAATTCATTCGTGCAACTGCAAAATAATGGTATGTCATTTCTTTATTTTCAAATGACTGCTAGGTGGAAATCTAGTCAGTCAGATTCCTATATAAATAACCATCCCGTCTTTTGCTCTATAGGGAGCCCACGCCTAACTTTGTCAGATTACTCAACTTCTACCTTTGGTAAGTGGGATAAAACTATATATATAATATTAAAACAATTTTCTATGACGCAACATATTTGCAACCCCTCTTTTTATCGTATTCGATTCATTAAGTTGCCACTTGATAAAACATTTTTTAATTTTGCATTTTTCTCTAGTATTCAAAATACACACTAGCCAAGATTAAGGTACAATTTTAACAGTCAGTGGCCTTATACATGTATTTCTGGCTGATTACCATGAGCATCTTCTCTCACTGAATAATTTTGTTGTTCTTTTGTCCTTTTTCTCTCTCCTCCCTCTTTTCATTGTTTTATAATGTGTTATGTTTTTTCCACCGAATTACGCACTTTTTGTGTTTTCATTTTCTTTCTTTGAATTGGGTTGATTTGATATGTGCATTCGTTGCAACTGTCTGTTACTTTAAACCATATACTCAATGTGTTGGTTTGGCAAACCCTAACTGCCTCCTTGCCCTGGGTCTGGGGACTGGTTTGTTTTGCTATTGAATCATGCTTAACAAATGTTTTCGTTGTACATCAATGTTTTATAATTTTGCACAAGCAGCCTCAGTAGAAGAGCGGGAAGCTCGAAACACGTGTCAGGCTGCACCAATTCTGATTAAAACCACTCATTTAATTTGCAATTGCTTATTATTCTATGTGTGTGCGCAGTTTGAGAGCAAACCCTTTCTTTCTCTAATTCCAATTTCCAGTGGGAATTTGGCAGGCTCCTACTCAAGCTCTCAGCCGCAGCCCTATCACAGCCACATAAGTTACCGTTCTATGCGCTGTATCCTGCTGGCCTTTTCTGCCACTTTTTCTTCAAGTCTACTAACACCACTGACCCAACATCACCTGTCATCACACAGCGTCTTCGACCCTTAAGGTGTTGCCACTGACAAAGGGCATTGCTTAGTTGGAACCCATCACTGCTGCTCCCCTCCTCAAATCAGGCTCGGCGACGAAAGCACTCAGTTCAGTACCAAACAGCATGGCCCGATTCTGTTGATCCCCAAACAAAAACATCACAGAGTATTTGAATAGGCCGTGTCTCTCTGGAAAGTAACCATAGTGACTTTTAATTTTTATGCCCCCCCCCATACCTTTCAAAAGACATATTTATTAGCACTGACACTTGCTGCTTAGTTCTTTGCCTGAGCCCCTCGGTCTACCATACCAGAGTCCCCTTAAAGCCTGCTTTCTCTGTGTTTCCCTTACAGCTGTGGGCCAGTAGTGATTTACTCTTTTTGTGAATTTCTGTAAGTTAATTAAAGATCCTATAATTGAAGAACCTCAATTGGACATTCTTTTATGTTCGTACTATTGCTTTTTGGATTGCTTCGTTATCGGCACACGTCGCTCCTGGAGAGTATAGCCTGCCCTCTGCCCTCATAACCGAAAGAGGCGAAGAAAGAAAATCTGCCAGTCAATTGGGTGTCATTGCCTGTTTAGTAGTAGTGGGAGGTTCAGTAGGCGATATAGCCACTACTTATCCCTGTACTCCTGCAGAGCAGCAGTCTTTTTCTTCACAATAGCTCTCTAGCATATCTTTCCCAGTGTGTATCACTCTGAGATGGACATGTTAAAAGTCTACTGTGCCCAGGCGATGAAGGATGCCTACCTAAGTCTCTTTGCTAATGAGGATTTTGAAGAGCACCTATTGCTTTGCCAGATATTAGTAACAGCGAAAAGCACTTTGTACGCCTCTGCCACACCACACACTTATTTGCTGAAAGCATCAAAGAATGAGGGGGAGGGGCTGGAGGAAGGAAGTGTCATCATGGATCAATGGACAGGGATTGAACTGTAGAGTTGGAGGATGTGTCAAGACATCACTATACATCTCCCCTAGGCTTCTTTTTATTTTTATTTTATTTGTATATAGTACTTAAACTGTTACAAATTTAAAACATCATATTATACATATTAATACAATTATCAGTGAGATATTAAACAATCCGAAGATAGCTAATAAAACGTCTTGTAATCCATTGACGTGTGAGGCGAAACCAGATTTCACTGCAAGAGTAACACTCCTTTCCCTTTGGCATAAGGAATCCAAAACATACATTAGACACCAGGTTGTGATCAGCAATCAAGAAGTTTAAAAGCATAGTTTCCCACAGGAGACGTTCCTAATGTGTATACCATATTTAAGAACTTTAATATTATAAATACTAAAAATTACAGGTCATCTAAGTCATGTATATTTAAAATCAACTAAGATAGATAGTGATTGTCAACTATGTTAATCCTAGACATATCAATATTACAAATGATTACAATAGCACACCCTCATTGACCCTACCATAATCCTTGGATAAGAGATTGGCAATGCCACAGAGACTGTACAGAGCTAACTGTACCCTTTCGCTCTCTGAGTTGAGACAATAAATCCAAAAAGAGTCCAGTTTTATGGATTCATAACTGTGCACAAAACTACCACGTGTAGTCATAATGGCCGGACCTAAATTAGTACTCTCTTTAAACAGATGTTTTGCTGTCTCCAAGGAGACCCGGCTAATACAGATGCGGCAGGTCCGTTCAAGATGCGCAATATTGTTCCTTGCCCCACAGGTTGCCAAAAGAGGAAGTCAGTTAATCCTTAATTTCAATAAAAAACACTTAACAGCGGGGCTTGGACACTGTATCAGGTATCTTTGTGTTGTCTTGTACGAATGTTTTAAATTTGTAATATATACATAAATTCCCAAGGTTGAGAGGTGAGAATAAGTGTTGTTCCAATCCCACTGTTTTAATTTTCTTTTAAAAATATGTTGCAAGGAGGTTAGGCTGGTATCACTTTTAAAATCTGGGGTCGCAGCCATATCTGCACAAAGCTTATCAATCAAGTTGTTAAATTTGTTACCTTTAGTCAGTCTTCCCGAACCTTTAGGTATCATCATTAAAGCAAGTAGTTGACATTTTGGGCTAGAATTCGTTTTTAATTACATCGCCTGTCTAGCCATTGCCTGGCCTTTTAAGGATACTAAACCAAGCTCCAACCTTAGAATCTCAATTGGTGTCTATAATGACCGTTGAGTAGCCTTTTCCAGAAGTAGCCCTCAATACAATCGAGCCACTGGAAGTTTAACATAGCGAGAGCATCAAGACCGTAGAGGACTATCGGACACAGGCATTGTGTATACAGGGTAAGTACCCTTTCAAGAGAGTAGCCTGCAGTTGCGTTCACAAACGTGCCAGTCAGGTGAGTCAGGCGTTTAGATTTTGTGATTTTAGATTCCTTTATGTAATGGTAGGACTCATTTCCAATCCCAGATACAGGTTCCTTTTCACCTTTGCTAAACCACCAAGGCTAGCATTAAATACTGGGCATTTTATCATTTTGAGAGCAACCACCATATTAATGCATAGATCATTGACCACAGTGTACTCAACCAACTTCTCGAACATTGCTTTTACTCCACTAAATGTATAGTTAAATAGCACCAGC
Source organism: Ambystoma mexicanum (assembly GCF_040938575.1). Lineage (NCBI taxonomy): Eukaryota > Metazoa > Chordata > Amphibia > Caudata > Ambystomatidae > Ambystoma > Ambystoma mexicanum. Next base: position 1,659,240,483 of record NC_090937.1, read on the forward strand.
TCGTCCGTGTACAGCATACAAGAAACAGTCTGCCCCGCAGCCGTGTATATGCTGTACAAAAGTGGTGCCAGGGTGCATCCCTGCTTAACCCCGGTGTTGTTCCACACCAGAGATGTTAAACCACCCTGGTCATCCAGGCGTACCTGTACCATCGTGTCATAATGTAGTCCCTTAAGGAAACTCCGGATCCAAGCAGAGCACCCCCATTGTTCGATCTTACCCCACAACTTCTCTCGGGCACACACCGTACGACTGCCCGGAAGTCGACATAAATAGAATACAGTGCTGGGCCCCCCGAGAGTAGATGCTTCCCTGTACAGGGGGTCCATAAGTCTTATATTGTGAGAGGTGTCACACCCTGGGCGAAACCCTGTCTGGGCAAAACTTAGGATATTTGTTTAATCACCCTATAGTTGGCAGGCACACTACGATCCCCCTTTTTATAGACTGGAATTCACACAGACTGTTGCCATGAGGTTGCAATCGCCAGGAAGACACACACTACATCGAACAAAATGTTCAATACGGCTGCCCACTTCTTGGGGTTTTGCTTAAGGACAGCACTTGCCAGACCATTAGGTCCCGGAGCCGTGGATTTATTGAGTTTCTTGATTTTATTTTCGATTTCGCCTTCACTGATAATCAAGGGCCATCCCCCAATCAAATATTGGGGAGGAGAGCCCTTCTTGGTTGTCTCGCTTACCCCCTTAATAAAATCAAGCCACTCAAACTCCTGAATTAGGTTAAATACCTTTTACCTACTATCGCCTTTAGCTTTATTCAACAATATCCAAATATCCTTGAGGTTACCTTTCCCAAGCGTTACACTCATATTTTGCCAGTGCGTGTTCTTTATTGCAAATTTCACTACGAATGGTACATTTGGTGTCCTGGATAGGATAACATGATCGTGTTAGCCAATTCTTCATCTCATTACAATTTAAGGCACTAAACAGTCTACATCTGTCCATTTTAAAGCATTAACTGTGGTCCCAATTTTCTTTAAGTTCCTGCTGGTCCATCCTAAACGGGTCCTGGCGTGGTTGGGTGATAACCCTGAACATCAAAGGGTCTCCCCCAAATCCCTGATTATGTCCCCCAGGTCTACAGTAAGGGTGAGTAGTTTGTGATCACTGTAATCACAAGCCATAACTCCGAGCTCACCCACAGCCAATAAACAGACGTTACTTCCAAATAAATAATCCAAGGTGGCCTTGGAGTAGTTCCCCTCCAAGTGTATTGTCCCGGTATGGCTCCCTCTGTTCTGCCATTTAACATGGTAAGGTCCCACTGCCTCAGATGGTTCACCAAACATTTCCCCTTACGGTTGCCACCTGCTTGGAGCATTTCCAAATTTGAGGCTACTTTACGATAATACGGGCACTGCAGATTGTCCCGATATCTGGCGTTTAGATCCCCTCTTAGTGGTACAAATCCCACATCCCCATGCCGTGAGACATTTATGGATAACATTTCCTCCAACTTTAGGAGGGTTACTTCCATTGATTTTAAAACTGATAGATAAGTACAGGTTAATAATCAACAACCTTGTATCTTCGTACTTTGTTCCTGTCAATATTTCCTCCCCTTGAATGTATCCACCATCGACAGAGTGCCATACTTCCCGAGAGTTGAGACACTGACTTATTCCAATAATTAATCCGCCGAATGGCCTACCTTTGAGGCCTTTATTTGCTGGGATTTGATAAAGGCCGTAACCCTCAATCTGTACTATGCAATCGGGCCATGTCTCCTGCAGTAAGAATACGTCATAATTAGGCAGGCTTTGTAAGGATCAATCAGATTGCAGTTGTGACCCATAGGGGGGTTTGTGCTCACACTACTTGGTTTGAGGGAACCGAGTACACCCCCTCCTGACCCAATGGATAACAAGAGTGTTGGCCAGTTACTGGGGTGGAGTGTACCGGTCCTAGCAACCCTCTTTTCCACCCAGACAGTGTCAACCCTCTACCATACTGTCCCGGAGAGACCAAGCTATTTCTCTCAGGGGATTCTAGCTTAGAACCACACACAAATAATTTCAACCCCAATCCGTCAACATTAGCACACAACAGTGCTGCCACAGCAGCTGAGGCAAATCAGAGGAAAACCCAATTAGAACAACTGTACCACTTAGGCAAGGGCAACTCTGTAATGGCTGCAGATGTACTGGTGGACAACCAAGGAATAGTTGCCCATAGCCGGAGCAATGTTGCCCTATTCAAGAAAGGTTTCCACGCTGAGATGTGCAACTCCTCGGGCTTGATGAGACATCCAGGCTTAGTCCGGTCTCAGGGCTATGAGATCTGATGGTTGGTTTGGCAGCTATCCCAACCCCTTTCACGTTGTTATTCTCGATGGCCATACCCTGGTTAGAGTCCAAGTCTTGTGCAAACATAACCCGTGACGTTGACCTCTCTCTTATGGGGCTGTCCTTTCGCATTCCAATCCCCCCCCAAAGCCATTCCCGTTACAGGGCATGCGTTGGTAGCCAAGGCTCATCCCTGTCCTTCGAGTTACAATAAAGGGCCATGGCCTCATCCTTCTTTTGATGGGCCTTTACTTTGGGCTTGGAGAGGACCTTCTTGTACCATCCGCCAAGGTATTCTTTATCATTTTTGATCTTGCAGGTACACCAGCACAATCCACTCCAACAGTATCCAATGTCCTGGTTGTGTTTCTGTGGAGGGGAGCAGTGTTAGGAGAAATTGGCATTCTCCTCATAATGGTTTTGTTGGAGACAGATGATGTAGATGTTTCCATTAATGGCATGGAGAGCATCTTCTTAATTTTCGGCTGCAATGTTGACAGAGTCTTGGGTCCTCCATGAAAGCGCAGTGTTATGCGGGGATATGTAGATCCCAGCATGCTCTTCAATATCGCTCTGGTCCACCCTTGTGTCAGGAACGCCTGCTGCCTCCTTCATATGAGCCCACGACTCGGAATCCTGGGGCCGTGTTGTTTCAGCCCAGGGAGCAGTGCCCCAGTAGCTTCCATTACCATGGCCAGTGACTGCTTCATTATACCCTGATCCTTAGCCATTATAGAGCACAGTGACAATACTGCATCTCATTTTGCAGAACCCATCACACTGTAAAGGTGCATTAACCCACTGCGATGTTGCCACTGAGCTATCAATGGCATTCTTGCCTCCCGGTGCAAAGTCCTCTGCCAGTAGTTCAAGATTTGGACTGGATGAAAGGTTACCTGGCATTTCTGCGCTGTTCGCTTGCTTGGCAATCCCTATAGAGTTAAGTTGTAGTGTTCTGCACAGGTTCAAGAGAGAGCCGTTGTTGTCCAGAGAATGAGTGGAGCCAGACTATAGCACAGAGGAACCCACAATGAAGCCAAGATGTACAGCAACAGGCAAGACACCGCCCTCCCTAGATCCTGGCTGTGCTGATGGAAGTCCAGAATAGGCAAAGATGTTTGGCTCCTTGTTAACTCTCTTGGTCACAGTCTCATTTCGCATCCCCGTTAAGAAGCCGGTAATACTAGTTTGGGTGGCCAGGAGAACACACTCATTAAGACTATGGTCTTTCTTCCCTTTTTTGTCTTGGGTACGTCTTTTTGTGGTTTGCGGGCCAACACTGGACTACGCAGCCGTTTCCCTTTCTGCTCTTCCTCACTGGGCAAACCAGCTCGACAGGTCTTCTTCAATTTCGTTATGTTAGCCAAGTATCTAATGCCAGCTGTGCTTCAGAATGGCTGACAGCAAGTTTCTACAAACAGCGGGTGGCGAGTACTATCCCCGTCAATGGTTCGACTCCACACAAGGCTAGGGGATGTCTTTTGGGCTGGTCCACCCCTCAATATCCGCTGGTGATACCACCTCTTACATTTACTCGCGGGTCGAGTATTGAATGGAAAGGGGGTTCCAAATCTCAAAAGCACACAGTCACCACCCTCAGTTCAAATTCCTTTAACAGCAGAATGGGCCACACTGAGTAATTTAGCCCGCTGGACTGTCTTCCTTAAGTCAGTGGGAGACACGTCCACCCGCCAACGGGCCAGCAGAACAAGCCACCAAGACACAAGCTCACCTGGTTCCACTAAGGATGCGCACTGCCATGGAGGAAGGCAATTCTTGTGTTGGTCACGTGGTTCAGCCCCTCATAGCTCAGTTTCCTCAAGTGTAGTCTGATATGGGTGTCAGGGCCCTTCACACCTAAACACTCACCCTCGCTCCGCCAAACAAGCTGTTTTTGTAGGCGACAGCAAGGGTAGACAGACTCCAGAAGGCGCATTTGCTATTTGGGAAATTGTGTTGGCAAATATGTCTGTGATAAAAGGGCTGCGTGCAGAAATGACCACGTAACTATTTTCCATTCAGCTTGGAGGTCATTTCTTTTTGCACAAAACTCACCTCAACATTGAAACGTTTCTAACAGGTACTGTCTGGCCAGCCGCAGGATGGGGTGTAAGGAAGACTGCCTGCTCCATGAGTAACTTCAGTGAATAAGCTGGGGGGTGGGGTGGTGGGGGGTAACCGTATACTGCTGTGATATGAGAGCAGTGAAAATCTGGGTTCCAAACGAAGGCTTATTGCTAACTGCGTCTAGTGGAGGCCATACGCAGCCAGGCGGTGGTTGCGGCACCCCACCCACCGCCTCGCTTCCCCTTCAGAGGACGCCGGATATAAATAATCAATAGCCCTCCTAACCGCTGCTGGAACCCTGTGTGCGTGTCGATATCTATTCTGATAGCTGCATCGATGGAGGGCCCTGGATATTGGCATTTGTCTAGAGAGCCCCGCTAGGCCCGCCGCCTCCACGTGCACGTGTGGGTTAGGGGAGTGAAGTGGGGCGGGGGACGGGGGCAGTAGAAATGCTGAGAGCATCCGGTTAATTGAACAATTAGCTTTTAAATTAAGGCAGCAGTTATCTTTTACAGCTACGCCGACTCCATCAGCGCCGCCCATAATAAAGGGACAGGGGGGTCTTGCTGTCCAGTACATGACATTGTATTATTTATAAGGTGCAACCAAAGTGGCCCGGAGGCATGGACACAGCGTGTTGAGTCAGTCTGACTCTCTGTTATGAGCTTAATATGTTGTATGTTGGGAATTCATGTATCTGCTTGTGCAGTCCCATTCGTCTCCCTTTCTTATTCAGTGTATATACTGACAAACCTAGATCTTGCAGCTGGTGCCGGGAGGAGAGCTCAGGGGCAATGTACTCCTCTTGGAAGCAAGACCACATGCAAAAACACAGGTTCGATCCCCGGGACTGCGCTTAGAAACCTCTGGGTATTAAGCGCCTTATAATCATATCATATATCCGCCTCTCCCCCCCACACCTGAACACCATCCAAGACCCTCTAGTACATGCACCCCCCACCCCTCCACTCTCTGTACACATTGTCAAACCGGATATTCAATTATGCCTCTTATGGCAAACGATTTGTATGTATATTGGCCAAGTTGCTTAAAATTGTACGCGAATAACTCTCTGCGGCAAGGTCTTGACTTTAGAAATTGATGCAAGCCGCCATCTTGAATCAAGCCTCCATTTTAGGTTAGAAACTGCCATTTTGGGGTTTTATACAAATTCACCCTGTAATCTAAAATGGCCGTCTCGTGTGTCCTTGTTCTTGCCTCAACCTCTCCAACCTCTGTAGGGGAGTTAATGCCCAACCTGCCATCAGGCTACATGTTAGGGTCATGTAGACCTTGTCCTTTGTTGACCTCAGGAGCAGGGGATTACTTGAATTAGCAATGATAAACTACAAGTATACAAGAACAGTAACGCTATCCGAATATAATATGCGAAACATTGTGTGGTCTGTATTAAAACAATATGTAAAGAGTGTAAATGTTAAATTAAAGAATAATGGAGTGTGTTAGTAAATGTATTGAAAAAGTAAAACACAAGCACAGGATATGTAAATTAGGAAAGTGAACCTGGCGCGACCCTAGCCCAGTGCATGATTGACCTGTAAAGGGGCTGGACATCATTTTACAAATTGTATAAAAGCACCGATGTCCAGCTAGGAAATTCCCTCACTGCTCATATTGGACCCTGCTGGTGGTCTCTGTGATCTATTGACAGCCAAATAGTTATTTGTGTACTTTGTTGAATACTGTTCAGTTTTGTAATAAAGATTCTGGGAATCTTTATAAGCCCGTGTCGGTGTATTTTCCTTTGCTCGGTGTAACAGCCGTAACATTGTATTTTTTCTGATTCCACAACATGACTTAATTTGCTGCTTATCCACTAAACTCTACAAGTGCAATGTACATGTCAATCAGACGGTTAAGTCTGTGTAGTACCACTTAAACGTATTAGGCCTCTACTGTCTCGTATTGCAGAAAAAGAACGCTCGACAGTGGTGGGTGCACTCACAAACTCAAAATGAGATTTTTGCAGTGGCCTTCTTATGTGTTCAAAAACAGAGATTACGGGTAGCTCAGAACTCTGCAATCCGGCGGATCCGAGGAAACGAACCGTTACTCAATATGGGAAAATTATCCATTGGCTACCAGTGCAGCAGAGAATTCCGTTTACCTTTCTGTGTCTGGTTTTCATGTGTATTCATGGCCAAGCTCCAGCATATCTGACTTCAAAAATTCAAACTCATCACCCTGCTCGATCACTTTGATCTATGGGCGATAGACGTTTTTCCTCCTTTGGTCCTCGCTCCTGGATCTCTCTACCAATACACCTTCGACATATTCAGTCTGTATCTATCTTTAGCAAGCGACTAAAAACGTACCTTTTCATGTAACTTGCTCCTCCCAACTAATACAAGTATTGAGCTAAGGCCCAGTAAAGTCTATGACCAGCTGTCAATTAACATCTGCGTCTAGATGCAGTTTCTGATTGGAACCCATGGGGTATGCGCTTTATGAATATTAAACTCAAATCAAATTATTCCTAGTTGCCATCCCTCCTCCTTCTCTCTAACACTCCCACCATCATCCCCTTATGGCTGACCACTGAATCGCTACCAACGACTGTCCTGGTTCTCTTCTCCCAGAATCCTAAAAGCTTAGAGCGCTTGGTGTTCCTCCGCCTCACCACCTACCTGGAAACTCGCCCAGATCAGGTTCCTCAGCTGCCCCTCCACAGAAACTGCACGTACCCATGCAGGGGTCATGTGCAGCTGCGGTTAAGAGGAAGGGCATGAGAGAGTCTCAATAATGATGGGCAGTCATGGGGGTGAAGAGAGGAAAGTCTGAGATCTGGCAGATGCTGATGGTGGACACCTAAAAACAGTGAATTCAATGAGAACTTTCCAATAAATATACATTGGCCCTGAAGAAAGCCTGACACAAATACTTCATGCCGAAACTAATGATCACTTGGAAGCACATCTAACAAAAAAACTCTTGTTAATAATTTCTCATTTTTATTGTCATGGATGATGTAGTACAAAACCAATGAGGTTATAATGCTTGGTGTTGACTTGTGAAGGATCATTTTAGAAAATTTTGCATTGGATTATTCTGTTTTAATTGTTAAAATGCTGATTTAAATATGAGTAGCATTTTTAACACTAGGTGTGATGTGGACTTTTCAAAGGAGTAATATGGTATAGGTGTGTATGGTACAAAGGATGACACTTGTACTGCTTTTCAAAATCAATTAAAATGATTAATTTTCGACTGAAATAACAATGCAATATTTTTGAAAAGTATACAATGATTTGCTTAATTTTAGGTGGCAGGTTTTAATGCCAATAGACTAATTGTTAAAAATAAGAGTGTTCATACCCTACCAAATATCTTTCAGAGTTTACATGTGACCCAAATTCCTGCAGGATTGTATAAAGATTTTGGGACTAGCTCACATCTTTGTGAAAAATGGTGCCAGTTGCCAGCAGCGAGGAGACGATCCAGACACACAAAGAGCATAAGTCCTGACAACAGGGTCTGACTGTGACATCAAGAGGTGCAGAAGTGGAATATCAGACTCTGAGAAGAGGTGGATTTGCTAGAAAGTTCCCTGATGGTGCGGAGTGTATGAGCGACCAGAAAGAGAGCATGACAGAGGCAGGGTTGAGGGGTCCGAAATGTGAGGCCGGCCACTTTGTAAAGAGTTTTCAACTTTAGCCATTTTCTTAAATTAAAAGTTTGGATAAATGCCTCACTACCCCTACCCTGACGATGGTGTCCCTGCCTAAAATAAATTAATGAGAACACTCTAACAAAATGATATCTGCCCCTCACACTTGTACAACATATGAAGCAAAAAAGGAAATGTATGACAATTCATTCAACTATGGTATATTACATATGATTTGATTCACAATATGATCAATGTCTTTTCTTATAACCTCAGTGAGTTTCCCTTCCCCAGATCTGAAAAAGGGATTTCTACACAGTTCGAAAGAAAGAAGGAAATTCGGTTTGACACAAAGTTCCAATAGAGATCTTAAGAATTTGCACTTGATCACATAAAGTTCCATTGCTTCAGTAAGATATCGAAAGTAATAGTAAGTTCCAATCCCTCCTGGAGTAAGAACTGCCTCACATTTGTCTTCTACAAGTAAACGACAGAAAAACATTTGGCCATCACCGTTTCTCATAACGTTTTGTCTCAGAAAGAAATATAACTTTTCCTCGACAAGCTTTCCCAATTTTTCTCGGAATGTTAGAAATGAACACAAGTTGTTTAGAACTGCAGTTCAGCACTTGAATCAACTGCTACCTGGTTTATTCCTTTTCCAGGTCCTTTTAGGCAACAACCTCTTGCCATACGGGTGTACTCACCTGCCTGTCTACTTCTTCACTAAAATGAACAGAATAGTGCTTAAGTGGTTAACACCCAATTTAGAATAACAACTTCATTAGACTTCTGTAGCATTAAAAATAAAATACGGGGAAACAAGGCACCACATTAGTGCTCTTGAAGACTCCTTGGATACTATGATCGTCTCCCTCTGGATAACTTTCTCCAGAAGCCATTAAGCCTCTCAGTATTCCCCTCTTGCCTTAAGCACTCTTTGTTATATGGGTATTGTGGGTTGTTAACACCCTCTTGGCTTGGGTAATGATAGTAAGCGTTAGGACCTTTTCCAGCTTCCCATGGGTTTTATGGGCTTTCCTTAATCTCATGCACTTATTTACACAGTCACTTTGTTCCAACAGGTATGACTTTTGTTGGTTTTGTATACATTGTGATATTTAAAAATACAGTTACTGCTTCTTTCACTCACACGCATGTGAAGCTGTCTGCCCTGAACATGTGGGCAGCGTTGGAGCGCTCCGGAGTCACATGCAAGCTGTGAACTCATTGGGTAAGTCACTCGATTTTGCTCTGCTCGGTGTTCACAGGCCTCCTCGCCGTTGGGTGGACAGTCGGCATCAGAAAACTGACGAATATTCCATTCGCCCACAGATCGGCTGCAAGACCGTTCTTCCCGCAATGGAAGTGCTGGCACGGCTTGTTGCCATGGAGATGCTATGCTACCTCTGCACGTAGCACGGTAACGTTGCGTTCCAGACAAGCATTCTGATCACGTGACTTATATCCTGTTGCATCATGGTAGGCTGCACATGTGCGTCTATTTAATCCATCTAGTTCCTGACCAAGGTGCTTCTGATTACGGATTTCTCCTGAAGCGTTTTCGCTGTCACACCATTAGGCTGTATTATTGTGATTCTTGTTGCCAACCTGCCTTTCTGCCCATGGACTCCAGTGTTTCCAATTTCTGACTTTGCTGTTCTGCCCGCACGTTGTCGACCTCAGCTTGATTACTGGACTGCCTTTCTCCTGCTGAATGGTACCTCCTCCGCCCTCACGTTACCAACCTTGGCCCGCTCAATGGATTGCCTTCTCCTGCTGATCTGGTACTTCCTCTGCCCGCACGTTACTGACCTTGGCCCGCTCACTGGACTGCGTTTATCTTGTGGAGTTAGTGCCTCCCATTCTAGACACAGTGCTTCAAGGGTGCACCAACCCGACTCTAGCGTGACCCTCGTGCTACCCAGGAATAGCCCCATGCTAACCTGGACCCTTTTTCCCCGTTTTCCTCTCCTTGGATTTCGCTACCCGTCAACTCCTCCTCAACACAACCTATGGTAAGTTATATTATAGTAATACCTGGACTAAGGTTCAGGGGAGGGGCAGGGGGATAAGTACTGAGTCTCCCTCTCTAACACCGCATTCCGCTTCTCTTATTAAGAGGAAGAAGGAAGAGGTGTGCATCTTTTCATTCTGGAGTTGGATTCCGATTCCTATCAGGTTAGTTCTGCATAATTGGGACCTTCTGCTCCTACTTCAAACAAGGCCCTTTACTGATCCTTGTCGTTCTATTTTCAGCCTGGTGTGTTTCAGTTCTAATCCACTAAACTTCCAATTGATAGGCTCATCTGGCTCTTACTTCATAACAGGGTCGGACTGGAACAAGAAATAGGCCCGGACACCCAAAAAAGTGGCCCACCCCTCACCTCAAAAAAGAGACCTACCCCTCACCTCACGATCCTTGACCTCTGATGACATCAATGGACGTGATGTCGTTTGACCCCACCCCAAAGGGACATCTGGGAAGCAATGAAACTGTTTGAGTTAAGAAGGTTTGCAGTCCGAGACATGAAGGCAAGAGGCCCCAAGACCCATACAAAAAGAAAACTACTGTGCCGCGAGTATGCTGAATTCTGGAACTTGAAGTCAAAGTTCCCAACGACCCATATGAAAGAAACTGATCTGAAAACTGATTAATTCTAAAAATTGCAGTCAAAGTTTCTAGTGACCCATGAGAAAGAGACTGATCTGAAATCTACTGAATCTAGAAACTTGGAGTCAATGTTCCTAGCAACCAATGAGGAAGAGACTGATCTGAAAACTGCCAATTCCTGAACTTGGAATCAAAGTTCCAGATGACCCATGAGAAAGAGACTGATCTAAAATCTACTGAATCCAGAAACTTGGAGTCAAAGTTCCTAGCGACCCACGTGTAAAAGACTGATCTGAAAACTGCTGAACCCTGAACTTGGAATCAAAGTTCCTAATCACCCATGTGAAAGAGAGTGATTTGAAAACTACTGAATCCAGAAGTATGGAGTCAAAGTTCCTAGCGACCAATGAGAAAGAGACTGATATGAAAACTGATGAATCCTTTACTTGGAATCAAAGTTCCTAGCGACCAATGAGGAAGAGACTGATATGAAAACTGCTGAATCTTGAACTTGGAATCAAAGTTCCAAATGACCCATGTGAAAGAGACTGATCTGAAAACTGATGAATTCTGGAAATTGGAGTCAAAGTTTCTAGTATCCCAAGAGACAGAGACTGATCTAAAATCTACTGAATCCAGAAACTTGGAGTCAAAGTTCCTAGCGACCCACGTGTAAAAGACTGATCTGAAAACTGCTGAACCCTGAACTTGGAATCAAAGTTCCTAGCGACCAATGAGGAAGAGACTGATATGAAAACTGCTGAATCCTTATCTTGGAATCAAAGTTCCTAGCGACCCATGTGAAAGAGAATGATTTGAAAACTGCTGAAACCTGAACTTGGTAACAAAGTTCCTAGTGACCTATGAGGAAGAGACTGATCTGAAAACTACTGAATCCTGAACTTGGAATCAAAGTTCCTAATCACCCATGTGGAAAAGAGTGATTTGAAAACGACTGAATCCAGAAGCATGGAGTCAAAGTTCCTAGCAACCAATGAGAAAGAGACTGATATGAAAACTGCTGAATCCTTAACTTGGAATCAAAGTTCCTAATGACCCATGTGAAAGAGAATGATCTGAAAACTGATGAATTCTGGAAATTGGAGTCAAAGTTCCTCGTGACCCATGAGGAAGAGACTGATCTGAAAACTGCTGAACCCTGAATCTGGAATCAAAGTTCCTAGCGACCCATGTGAAAGAGAATGATTTGAAAACTGCTGAAACCTGAACTTGGAATCAAAGTTCCAAATGACATATGTGAAAGAGAGTGATTTGGAAACTACTGAACCCAGAAACTTGGAGTCAAATTGCCTAGCGACCCATGAGGAAGAGGCTGATCTGAAAACTCATGAATTCAGAAATTTTCACTCAATGTTTCTGCCATGCCAAGCTAAAGGGACTGATCTAAATACTACTGAATCCAGAAACTTGGAGTCAATGTTCCTAGCGACCAATGAGGAAGAGACTGATCTGAAAACTGCCAAATCCTGAACTTGGAATCAAAGTTCCAAATGACCCATGTGAAAGAGACTGATCTGAAAACTGATGAATTCTGGAAATTGGAGTCAAAGTTTCTAGTATCCCAAGAGACAGAGACAGATCTGAAAACTGCTGAATGCTGGAATTTGGAGTCAAAGATCCTAATGACCCATGCGAAAGACACTGATCTGGAAAGTCATGAATTCTGAAACTTGAAGTCAAATTTCCTAATGACCCATGTGAAAGAGAATGATTTGAAAACTACTGTATCCAGAACCTTGGAGTCAAAGTTCGTAGTGACCCCTGTGAAAGAGAGTGATTTGAAAACTACTGTATTCGTAGTGACCCATGTGAAAGAGAGTGATTTGAAAACCGCTGAAAGCTGGAACTTGAAGTCAAAGTTCCTAATGACCCATGTGAAAGAGAGTGATCTGAAAACTACCCAGAAAGTTGGAGTCAAAGTTCCTAGTGACCCATGTGAAAGAGAGTGATTTGAAAACTGCTGAATCCTGAACTTGGCATCAAAGTTCCTAGTGACATATCTAAATCCATCACCTTTTTCATGGATCATATTAGAGTTTGCACAAGCAACGTGAGGGTGATGCAACTGAGATTTTGGTGTAGCAGCTCTCCTCTGAATAGCTAAGCACATGGGGATGGCTTGTGGCAGACTGGGTAAACTGATTTAAGCTTTAAGTCTCTTTTCCACCCATAACGGAGAAGTGATATATTCACAGTGCCCCACCAGAATCCTGGAATCACAGCTTAGATATCATTAGATAACAGTAAGTGTAAAATGTATTTAAAACCCCTGCTAAGCTCTGATTGCTCCGCTTGTGAGTGTGTGTCTTAATTCTGCTATATCAGTTAAAATCCTAAATATGGAGGGTCTCGTGGCCTTGATTGTTTTGCAGAACATATCAGGAAGTTTTATTTTTTGAGAGATGGAAGTTGATTGAACACAGTTGTAAACCTGTGTAGCTCCTTAAAGGTGTGTGCAAGACTGTGTGCATGTGTGTTATTGGGCTCTGTTAACTGTCACTGTGGTGGACACCCATACTATGGGTTACCCAGAGTAACGCCATATTAGCATTCACTCGCGTGGTATCATTAGGCAGAATCATTGCCTCGAATGTTGGTCTTAAAGTCATGCATGTCAAGAGCATACTTACAGTCTAATTTCTAGACCCATTGAAATTGTAGGACCATGTAAACATCCCTACAGGCTTTTAGATCCTGCCACAAATTCTGATACCAGTTCTGAATTGCCTGACTCAAAGCCTACTCAAAGTTTTATTTACGAGTGGTGAAATGACACAGAACAGTTTGTGGTAGCTTAGCAATCATCATTGCTTTCAGAGTAGTTGTCAGTAAATGGGTATTTTTAGACTTTGCACTGGAAACACTTTACTATAAATTTGTTTGTAGAGTGCAACGGAATGCTTGGTTTGTGGATGAGAAATCCATTAGCCCATTTGCGCTTTAAAGCTGAAAGATTTGTCATAGTGCTATAAAAGAATTGAATTGTATATTTTGATCCAGGCTGTTCAGAGGCTCAGTGTGAAGTGGAGACCATTGAGGCACACCTTTACTAGCCCACGACCCGCATAATTAAAATCTAGTGTAGTAGAATCCATACCACTTCTCAAACAATATTGTATTTATCCCCAAATTTACAACAAATTGGATAGTCATGATTACTAAACACAGGGTTCATATTTCAATGCAGACAAATGTACTTGGTGACAAATCACTCAGGGTGGCTGAGCTCTCTGTGTAATCAGCAGAGCAAGACATCAGGACTCTAGAAACAGTACGAATAGAGGTCTCTCTATAACATTACGGCGGAAGTTATTTTCCTCCTTATATACATTTTTCGGGAACACACAAACACGCACACAGATACACCCACCCCTAGCCTAAGATACCGCCCTCCGAAGAACTAGGTATTGAACTGCAACCCTTTTCATGCAGATTACCGAAGACCCCTGCATATTCTATGTGACCCTGATATATTATTTTTAATTTTTCGGGACTTTAGTAATAAAAATACTTCGGATGTAGCATCATCAAACAGGGCCAGGTTATGCAAGGCTAGTATAGATAGAATATTAATCACAGGGACACCTGCATACTGGCTTCAGCACAGACACCCACCTGGCAGTCTTCTAACGCCTCTTACAATGATTAGGATCCATATTTGTGTCCTTTCTCGTCTATTTGCACCTCAGGGCCAAAATGTACCTTTGTAGTAACCAGCAATTTACACACTCAATAACGGAGCCTGATATCAGCAACTGGGGGGGACCAGGGACCCAAATCATCCACGGGTGCACAATGAATCGGCTTCGGCACCCAAACCCAACACTGTCTTCATACCATTTCCAAAGGTGTCCCTCACTCTACATAGCAGGTCATGCCCCTTTACTGCTCACGTCTTAACTTCTTATACATCGGAACTAGCCCACACCTCTGCTCCATCTAAAAACACGCAGGCATCAAGATCGACAGGGCGACCCGATGTAAGGGCCACCATCTTACCTCTTACCCTTTCTCAGATAACTTCTAGAAAGGTCAAATTCTCTACATCTCTTCTAGATCACTGTTAAACCAAACCCTAACCTTCACCTCACCTCAGCCATGAAATCTGCCCCGCTACGGGAGTTCTCATTTGACCACCACAGGCTTCCTTTTCCAGCACAAGGGTGCGACGATACCCTGCAAGACCCTGGTGGTACCTGATTGACATCATCTTGGCTCCACTTCTAGTAGATGTCATCAAATCGAAGATACGACCAACCCTGGAATACGCTCTTTCATATACTGCATGTGGCCTAGTCAATATTCTTGGAACCTCAGTCAGCCTTTATTTATATTCCAAAACCGCTAGACGCACACCGTAAAAACGAGACATTTTCCCCGCTTCAGCTTAGGTCGTATAGATGTGTACCCGGAGACTAATGATACATTGAACAATCAAGGGGCAGGAAATTGACCAACTCTGGAATAATGTCGGTGCGCGTTCTTCCTCTCGCTCCCTCTCCGGCTCCGCCAAGTCTGGCCAAGACGTGAAGTTCTAAGATTGAGGAATATCGATTAGAACTTCCCGGCCGCGCAGGGGGTCAAAGATATCATTAACCCCAACCGCGCAGAAGTGTTACAATTTTAAAAGGTTAATTAAAAATAAGAGTTCAGATAAATATGCCGGAGTGCGGTGCTGCGGTTAGGGAGAAGCGGAAAGGCGGGCAGGTCATTGTTGGTTTCCCGGGCAGACTCCATCAGAACTCCATCAAAGCCTGGAGGGGCAGTGGGGGCACGGATTCATTGTGTCCCCCAAGAGCAAACGTTTGTCATTTAATTACTGAGACGAGAAAGCAACCATATCAGGTCATGTTTGTGGGAGTCCCCAGTGTGCTAGAAAAGGACAGCAGTGCAGAGAGAGGGGGGCGGGGGCGCGGAAGAACATTAGGGGATGAGCAGACTAAGGTCTGAAGAGCACAAAGGAAAGAGGGGGTGAAAATGACTAGCATGAGCACATGTATGCACACTCTGACACGTAAACAACAATACTGAAAGCGACGCGCCCTGCACATTTGGTTACTCGTGGAGTGTATCTAACATGTGGTTTACTTTAAGAAAAACACACAGTGAACGGAATGTCGCCAAATACAACCAGACCCCTTTTCATTTGCAATGGCGGGGGTAAATATAAAAAACAACCATCTTTACTCACAAGCTGCCGCACACACAAACATTCCGCATTACACACATAGATAGTGCAAGGAGAGGTTTTCTGACTGCGAGGATGTTAGCCCGGGTTCTAAGTTTCTACACGGGGACGCCATTCAGACACAGAGTATGGGGCACCCCAGAGTCGCACATTGTGGCATGCAGTGTGATGCGAGAAGGGGGCGAGAAGGCTCCACTGGCCTTCTGAGAGTATTGCAAAGTCTGCAAGGGAACCAAGCATGGGGAAACCAGGCCCTCGAGCACCTTGGCCTCCAGGGGCTTTATTACAGAAAGCTTGCACCGGTGCAGCTGCAGGTTTGCATGGAATTAGCTCAAGGGCCATCATTGCCTGATTGCAAAGAACGCCGAGCTGCACCGCGCGCTTGCATCTGTTAATGTCCCATTAAAGTGGATGGTCACTAGGCACAATTGGAACTCTCGAAAGCCTGGAATTCATTTCCGCTCTTTATCCTTCCCCATGTCTGCCCCTCGCCCCACCCCGAATATGTGTTCCAAGGACTCCCTTTGTCATACCCTCTTCCAGTAGCAACCTGAGTGTACCCTTCACTCCCATTTTCAGCAAACGTGTCTTCTCCCACTCACACATTTCACTGTCACATGCTTATTCTTGGTAAAATGCATCCTTTGAAAACTCTTTCTAGAATTCCTCTACTCACTCCTGCCTCCTCCTTGGCCTTCCTGCCCATGGCTTCCTGTCCTTGTCAATTTATCCTAAGCTCAGCCATCTGTCAACTTTTCAAACTCCCATTTCATCCTCGCAACCCTCCCCCAACTGCCTTTCAGAACTGGATGTCCATCCCTCCCCAACTTCCCTTTCTCCTCTGGATGTCCAGCCCTCCCTCACCAGCCATCTTCCACTGGATGTCCATCCCAGCTTGCTTTCCTCTGCTGGATGTTCATCTCCCCCCACTTCCCTTTCTCCACTGGATCTCCATCCCTCCCCCACTTCCCTTCCTCTGCTGGATCTCCATCCCTCCCACACTTGCCTTCTTCTGCTGGATGTCCATCCCTCCCCCACTTCCCTTCCTCTGCTGGATGTCCATCCCTCCCCCACTCCACTTCTTCTGCTGGATGTCCATCCCTCCCCCACTTCCCTTCCTCTACTGTATTTCCTCCTCTCCCCCACTCCACTTCCTCTGCTGTATGTCCATCCCTCCCCCACTTGCCTTCCTCTACTGTATTTCCTCCTCTCCCCCACTCCACTTCCTCTGCTGGATGTCCAGCCCTCCCCCACTCCACTTCCTCTGCTGGATGTACATCCCTCCCCCACTCCACTTCCTCTGCTGTATGTCCATCCCTCCGCCACTTGCCTTCATCTGCTGGATGTCCATCCCTCCCCCACTTCCCTTCCTCCTCTGGGGGTGTATCCCTCCCCTGCTTGCCTTCCTCCACTTGATGTCCATTCCTCTCCCACTTGCATTCTACCACTGGATGTCCATCCCTCCCTGCTTACCTTCCTCCGCTGGATCTCCATCCCTCCCTCACTTGTCTTCCTCTGCTAGATGGCCATCCCTCCCCCACTTCCCTTTCTCCTCTGGATGTCCATCCCTCCCCCGCTTGTCTTCCTCCTCTGGATGTCCATCCCTCCCCAACTTGCCTTCCTCCTCTGGATGTGTATCCCTCCCCCGCTTGCGTTCCTCCACTGGATGTTCTTTCCTCTCCCACTTGCCGTCCACCACTGGATGTCCATCCCTCCCCCACTTTCCTTCCTCTGTCCGATGACCATCCCTCCCCCACTTCCCTTCTTCCTCTGGGGGTGTATCCCTCCCCTGCTTGCCTTCCTCCACTTGATGTCCATTCCTCTCCCACTTGCATTCTACCACTGGATGTCCATCCCTCCCTGCTTACCTTCCTCTGCTGGATCTCCATCCCTCCCTCACTTGTCTTCCTCTGCTAGATGGCCATCCCTCCCTCACTTGTCTTCGTCTGCTAGATGGCCATCCCTCCCCCACTTCCCTTCCTCCACTGGATGTCCATCCCTCCCCCACTTCCCTTTCTCCTCTGGATGTCCATCCCTCCCCCGCTTGTCTTCCTCCTCTGGATGTCCATCCCTCCCCAACTTGCCTTCCTCCTCTGGATGTGTATCCCTCCCCCGCTTGCCTTCCTCCACTGGATGGTCTTTCCTCTCCCACTTGCCGTCCACCACTGGATGTCCATCCCTCCCCCACTTGCCTTCCTCTGTCTGATGGCCATTTCTCCCCCACTTGCCTTCCTCTGCTGGATCTCCATCCCTCCCTCACTTGCCTTCTTCTGCTGGATGGCCATCCCTCCCTGACTTGCCTTCCTCTGCTGGATGTCCATCCCTCCCCCACTTCCCTTCCTCCACTGGATGTCCATCCCTCCCTGACTTGCTTTCCTCTGCTGGATGTCCATTCCTCCCTGACTTGCCTTCCTCTGCTGGATGTCCATCCTTCCCACACGTGTCTTGTTCCACTGGATGTCCATCCCTCCCTGCTTGCCTTCCTCCACTGGATGTCCATCCCTCCCTGCTTGCCTTCCTCTGCTGGATGGCCATCCCTCCCTCACTTGCCTTCTTCTGCTGGATGGCCATCCCTCCCTGACTTGCCTTCCTCTGCTGGATGTCCATCCCTCCCCCACTTCCCTTCCTCCACTGGATGTCCATCCCTCCCTGACTTGCCTTCTTCTGCTGGATGTCCATCCCTCCCCCACTTCCCTTCCTCCACTGGATGTCCATCCCTCCCTGACTTGCCTTCTTCTGCTGGATGTCCATCTCCCCCCCACTTCCCTTCCTCCACTGGATGTCCATCCCTCCCTGACTTGCCTTCCTCTGCTGGATGTCCATCCCTCCCCCACTTGCCTTACTCTTCTGGATGTCCATCCTTCCCACACTTGTCTTGCTCCGCTGGATGTCCATCCCTCCCCCACTTGCGTTCCACTTCTGGGTGTTGATACCTCCCCTGTTTGCCTTCCTCGGCTGGATGTCCATCCTTCCCCCACTTGCCTTTCTCCACTGGATGTCCATTCCTCCCCCACTTGCTTTCCACCACTGGATCTCCATCCCCCCCCACTTCCCTTCCTCCACTGGATGTCCATCCCTCCCTGACTTGCCTTCCTCTGCTGGATGTCCATCCCTCCCCCACGTCCATTCCGCCTCTGGGGGTGTATCCCTCCCCTGCTTGCCTTCCTCCACTTGATGTCCATCCCTCCCCCACTTCCCTTTCTCCTCTGGATGTCCATCCCTCCCTGACTTGCCTTCCTCTGCTGGATGTCCATCCCTCCCCCACTTGCCTTCCTCTTCTGGATCTCCATCCTTCCCACACTTGTCTTGCTTCTCTGATTGTCCATCCCTCCCCCACTTGCCTTCCTCTACTGGATGTCCATCCCTCCCTGACTTGCCTTCCTCTGCTGGATGTCCATCCCTCCCCCACTTGCCTTCCTCTTCTGGATCTCCATCCTTCCCACACTTGTCTTGCTTCTCTGGATGTCCATCCCTCCCTCACTTGCCTTCTTCTGCTGGATGTCCATTCCTCCCCCACTTCCCTTCCTCCACTGGATGTCCATCCCTTCCTGCTTGCCTTCCTCCGCTGGATGTCCATCCCTTCTCCACTTGCCTATCTCTGCTGGATGCCCATCCCTCCCCCGCTTGCCTTCCTCCGCTGGATGTCCATCCCTCCCTGACTTGACTTCCTCTGTCCGATGGCCATTCCTCCCCTACTTGCCTTCCTCCGCTGGATGTCCATCCCTCCCCCACTTGCCTTTCTCCACTGGATCTCCATCCCTCCCCCACTTCCCTTCCTCTACTGGATGTCCATCCCTCCCTGCTTGCCTTCCTCTGCTGGATGTCCATCCCTCCCTGACTTGACTTCCTCTGTCCGATGGCCATTCCTCCCCTACTTGCCTTCCTCCGCTGGATGTCCATCCCTCCCCCACTTGCCTTTCTCCACTGGATGTCCATCCCTCCCCCACTTGCCTTCATCCGCTGGATCTCCATCCCTCCCCCACTTCCCTTCCTCTACTGGATGTCCATCCCTCCCTGCTTGCCTTCCTCCGCTGGATGTCCATCCCTCCCCCACTTGCCTTCCTCCACTGGAAGTTCTTTTCTCTCCCACTTGCCTTCCTCTGCTGGATGTCCACCCCTCCCCCACTTCCCTTTCTCCTCCGGATGTCCATCCCTCCCCCACTTGCCTACCTCTGCTGGATGTCCATCCCTCCCCCACTTCCCTTTCTCCTCCGGATGTCCATCCCTCCCCCACTTGCCTACATCTGCTGGATGTCCATCCCTCCCCCACTTCCCTTTCTCCTCCGGATGTCCATCCCTCCCCCACTTCCCTTCCTCCACTGGATGTCCATCCCTCCCTGACTTGCCTTCTTCTGCTGGATGTCCATCTCCCCCCCCACTTCCCTTCCTCCACTGGATGTCCATCCCTCCCTGACTTGCCTTCTTCTGCTGGATGTCCATCTCCCCCCCCACTTCCCTTCCTCCACTGGATGTCCATCCCTCCCTGACTTGCCTTCCTCTGCTGGATGTCCATCCCTCCCCCACTTGCCTACCTCTGCTGGATGTCCATCTCCCCCCCCACTTCCCTTCCTCCACTGGATGTCCATCCCTCTCCCACTTGCCTTCCTCTGCTGGATGTCCACCCCTCCCCCACTTCCCTTTCTCCTCCGGATGTCCATCCCTCCCCCACTTGCCTACCTCTGCTGGATGTCCATCCCTCCCCCACTTCCCTTTCTCCTCCGG
This sequence comes from Ambystoma mexicanum, assembly GCF_040938575.1. Classification (NCBI taxonomy): domain Eukaryota; kingdom Metazoa; phylum Chordata; class Amphibia; order Caudata; family Ambystomatidae; genus Ambystoma; species Ambystoma mexicanum. The sequence goes on from NC_090937.1 coordinate 1,659,261,034, forward strand.
ATGTCCATCCCTCCCCCACTTTCTTTCCTCTTCTGTATATGATATGATATTTTATTTGTATTGCGCCCATACACAAGTGTTTCAGAGCGCAAAGAGGCAAGGGAGGGAAACCAAGGGAGGACAAAACTACGATCTCACTAGGCCCGGTGACATTGAGAATGTGCAAGTGAAGGAGAGAGGGAAGGGGGGGAAGTGCGAGAGGCAGGAGGGGGAGAGGAAAGTGCTGAACACGTGATAGAACAAGATGTAGACGAGTGTCTGATAAGTGCTGGAAGTGAAATGTAGGGTTGCAGCTACAGACCCAAGTACAGGGGTTGCCGGAAGGCAGTGTGGGTGTGTGGCTGGGAAGGCAGTGGTCTGGGCCCAAAATCAGAGGGTAACCAGGAGCCCGGGGGAAAAGTGGACAGATTACAAGGGGAGAGGAAGAGCGAAGGCAGCAGCAAAGAGGAAGATCTTAAGGTGCTTCTGGAACCGAAGATGGTTATCCTCAAGTTTAATGTCTATCCCTCCCCACTTGCCTTCCTCCTCTGGAAGTCCATCCCTGCCCCACTCCTCTTCCTCCTCTGGATATCTATCCCTCCCCCACTTGCCTTCCATCACTGGATGCCCATCCCTTACCCCCAGAGATGTTTTTATGGGAGGGCAAAATGGGCTTTTGCCCAGGGCCTCCACCTTGGTGGGGGCCCCCACAAGGCTTCCTGATCATTGTTCAATAGGCTTAAATAGCACACGCCAGGAGATTGTATGGCATGCTGCTGAGGCACTAAACCTATTGCCTGTCTGTTCTGACAAGTACATTCTGCCTTGATCAATTAATCATTTAATGCTTTATGTGTTCAGTGTGGAATACATAGTTTGTCTGTTCGTACGGCACAACTTCTGTAGCATTCTTTCCTTCTTGTGGGAATTCTGTTGATCATGTGCAATAGCCAAAGTTGAAATCCATATTGGTAAATTGAGTGCCACAATTGTTCAGCTCAGTGGGTTAAGCACTCATTGCAGAGATATGTGTTCATATGTAAGAATAGAAGAGCTCATTCGAGCAAGGCTGGCTGAACCTTTCCTATGTTTGAAGTTTATAAACCTATCTGCATATGTACTTAGTTTTGCAGCATAAGAGGTGCTATTACCAGTAATGTTCCTGCACAAGATAGGGGTTGCTATAAAAACTAACATGTCATTCGTATGGTGAAGGTCTAGAAATTGGTTTGTTCAGTTGGGGCGTTCTAAAACGTAAGCAACCCCTTCCAAAGATGAGCATAAACTATTAGTCCAAGAGGGGAATAAAAGACTGTGGAACCAAAGTGTTCATGCTTGTATCCTGGCTTTGCCAGCAGACGATACAGTGATCCTGGTCAAATCATATAATATCTCTTGCATTACTGTGCTGTCTTCTGTGAGGTTTGCCTTCTTGCATGCTGGTGGCATCGTTTAGCTCATTACTTGATCTTTCTTCTTATGCTGGCCATTTGAGTGGAAGGGGTGGTTATCAGGAGAGAGCGGACCAGATGCTGTAGACCTTGGGCAACCATATTTTAAGGTCTGCTCTTTTGACACAAAAAAAGGTTTTGCTTTTTAAAAAAAAAAGTCAAATGTTTTTCTGCACGTTTATGAATGACAATTTCACAAGCCATTGTTTTGGAAGTTTTTAAAGCTTAAAAGTACAAAATACACACCTATTAAATCTCATAAATCACACTGATTGGTATGCTGGTACATGTATACTCCCCCTGATGATGGAGAGAATGAAGCTAGAATCATTCCCATTTTGCGTAATATTTTGGTTTTAAAAATGGTCAGGTTTGGAAATGTGACTTGTGTACTTTGCAAGTCAGTTTTATAAAATGCGATTGTTTTAGTACATGGTAAGAGCTGGAAAATAAAGTGTTCAAATGCAGAAATTGCAGATTTGGCACAAATCCCAGGTTCACCCCTTAAGCAATGTGTGATCCTGTGCATCTCATTTAATCTTGTATTGCCTAACCTCTCAGAATTGCCAGTCACTAAACGTTTCAAAATTGTCAGCCCTTAAGAGTGATTTCTTTCTTAGGGTGTGCTCTTCATAAATGCCTCACTCATGGTTTCACGGGCTACAGGGTTGCTTCCACTATAATAGTGAGCATTGATATACTGCACACCACAGGCATTTGTTCCCTTGATCTCTAATGGCAACACTATTTGAAAACAACTTTCCACTTCTAATCTCAGCCTGGATAGAGACACCAACCTTATAGCTTCTAATCTGCATCCAGTATCCATGCTATGCCATGTGCTTTCTCCTTCCCTACAATTGGTCTCCTCTATTCATGCTTGAACCCCTTTGTATTCTCTGATGCAGCATATGTGAGTTATCTGCTTATTCTGTGTTATATGTACCTTTTACATACAATCCTGTATTAATACTACAGGCTGCATACCTTCCCGGATGCTACTGGTAAAATGTATCCTGATTCTATACTAGAAGAGAAGTAACCTCTTCGTAGATTGCTAATGTCGGCCTTCAAATGCTGCCTGTGTATCATTCTGATTAGAGCAAGAATGAAGAGGGTAAGGGGACTTCAAGGGAGAAAATATGCTTCTTTTGAATGCTGCGAGGAAGCATTTCAACATATAGGTTACGCTCACAGTGGGGGTGGAGGGTGCCACCAGATAATCTTGATCACTTCATTCCTTTGGTTTGGTGCAAGGGGGCCCAAAAGATGTCCATGCCCGGGGCCCCAACAATGCTTAAGATGGCCCTGTTAGGCCCTGTCCATCTAGCTTCACTCAGCCCTTCTTGTCTCCGCATCGTTACATTCCTGCCCATGCTGGACCATCTGACTTCTAATGTTAGATTGTTATGGGGAAGAAACCCGGGATGGTGATTAATCCAACAAATGAAGAATTGTGGCGACAGCATATCCTGGATAACTATCATGCAAGTAGACCTGTCCAAGAGGGAGGGTCTAGAATTGTCTGTAGTAAGAGAGGCTACCATTCCGGCCATGGGCAAGTCTAAGGCCTCCAGAGCCCCGGGTGCTGGCGGTCTAGCTAATGTTCTTGGAAGACAGGACCTGGATAAAGGGCAGCGTTTCTCAAAAAACTCTTCAAAAAGGAGAAGAGTGTGAAGTGCCAAAATCGCGCTGCTTTGGACTCGGTAGACAGAGGGAAATTGGGGCAGAAGCTAAACGCATATCATATTCCTCGCTGGAGAAGACCACGGTGCACGTGAGACTTAGTAGTGGCTGGGTTGCTACGTCTCCTATATGAACAAATATGGGAGTAAAACAGGGCTGTGTCCTGGCCCCGCTGCTTTTTAACTTATATATGGCGGATCTCCCGGCCCGATTAAAGTTAGTAAAAATCTGTACCCCTAAATTCAGTAAGGAGACCGTCACGTGGATATCATACGCTGATGATGTCATTCTACTTATCCACACCCATCTGGGTATGACGACATCAGTGATGACATTATGCCATTATGTGAAGGAAAATGGTTTGACACCAAATGTGGACAAACCCAAATGATGTATGGAAGTAACCGTAAATTGAAACATAGTACAAATTTGCCCGAGGGAGACACCTCCTATAAATATCAGGGAGTCCCATTCAATATTGGTAAAAATTACAGGGATCAAATTGCTTCTAAAAATTGAAATGCTGCATTCTCACCGCTACTGATCCATCAATTTGCTGAGCACAGCGGGCATTCTGCTATTGTACAAGCAAAGTGTTTCTCCTGCCTTTTTCTACCGATTGGATGGTATGGTGTTGAGAAATCTCCATTGGTTACAAGTGGTAGAAGGCAAATTCTGGAAGCGGATATTAAATTTACTGCCATCGGTCCAGATGGCAGTAACTAGACTGCAGACAGACCTGCTATCTTTCAGAGGTTTGGCGTCAAAGGGTGCAAGGAAACGTAAATGCCTGCGGCTACATCTGATGGGGACGGCCATGAGCAAAATACTGCTGGGGGATTCATTGATTTCAGTGAAACCATCTTAAAGGTGTTCGATACTATTGGTTGATCACCAAATTGAAATTTGGAAATTCGAGAACTAAAAGAAATGTGCAAAAGAAAATTGACTAAGGAAAGTGTAAAAAGAAAATTGACTAATGAATTATAGACATCTGCAAAAATTGAAATCGTATCCTGAGACGGTCAAGATCCGCCATATATACAAGGAAATGCAGCGGTATATGCCTTTATGCCTGTCCCCTGTATACTAATTGAAAAGTTCAATGGAACTAAAACACGTTATTAATTTAAAAAAACTAATTGTTAGTTTCACCCCTCCTTTTTGACAAAAGTGTTGTTTGAATCCAAGAAGAAAACGTATTCAGAACCCCAGTGCACCCTCTTCAGCTGTTTCATGCACCAGCCCCGGCGGCCTCGTGCACCCCAATTCCTTATAAATGCTTCACTAGAAAACCTTAATACACTCCTCCAAACTCATTAACAGCCTCCAGCTGCCACTTAATGCCCACATAAACGTCTGAAACATGCTCGGACTGGCATCTCACTGACAGCATTGGGTCTTTAATGAGCCGTCGTCAGCTCATGATTTGAATAGATATCATGTCATGTCGTTAAGTGGGGGGTGGTGTCCCTGCAATATTGGAATGCACCTGAGGTTTTCCATGAATCCAGCCTAAGGCTTAAATGATGGGTAGTCAGCTTGCTCTCTGCTCACCAGAAACTCAGCTGGCCTTCGGCTGTGAATAGAGATGCCTAGTGCTGAGAAGCCCACTACGTGCCTGCTAGTAGCACTCACAGGCTCAGATGCCCCGCTTCCTCTGTGGGCCGCTTCCTGGTTCCCTCTCAAGCTTTCACCCTGTCCTCCTCCTGGTCACATTGCTTTTGTGGCCCACCCATCTAATATGCTTCTGTTGTGGCTTAATTTCACCACACACCCTCTGATAAGTCACCAACAGCGCTTAGAAGGTCTGACTCCTGCTGCAGGCAGTGTCGGAGAAATCCCTGAAGAGAAAATCAAATAAACCATTCTACCCTGTCAGAAATTTACGGACTGATGAGAATCCCTTCCCTGATTGACTAGCTGACCTCACTAATCCATTTACAGACTGCCCCACTTACTTAGTTGCTGACTGACCTGCTTACTGACTCACTCATTCACTGACTGACTTATTCACTGACTGACTCACATTCCCTCCACATCCACTCTTCCTCGTCCCAGTACTTACCTCATGAGGCCCCTGCCGCCGACACAGGACCGTCTTTTATTTTTACTATCCCCTATAACTCCTCCCCTCCAACCACGTCATCCAGTTTTCTTTTCCCTGCTTCGGGCAGATTGGTCGTTCCCCGGGGCGCCGGGGAACGACGATTGCTGGCCCCCTGGTCGGGCTGTGTTGCCGGGCCTTTGGCTCCAGCAGGTGTGGCAGTGCTCCTGGCTTCCCTGCGGGGCTCGGGCCCAGTTGAGCTGGATTGCTTTGTCCGTTTTTTTTGCGGAGCTGTAGGCCGGCACAGGGCATCATAGCCTGGGTCCAACAGGGCCCCAGGTGAGTTTAGGTGCCGGGGACATGGGAGGATCCCAATGTACAAAGGGGTGGAGCATGGGCCCACCAGGGACAGCATGTTTTTATGTATTTTCTGTTTGTTGGCCGGTGTGGGCGTGCATTCCTGGCAACTTCCGAATGTTTGTAGTATTCACACGACGTTGCACCAGAGGCGAGTGGGCTCCGCCCCCGATGGTGTGGAGCGTGTTTCCTCAGAAACTGTTTGTTTGGGGTTTCCGATTGGTTATGACTTCTGGCCTCTTTTAAATGGCGGCTAGCTGTTTCTGTTTGTTGTCTATGTTCCCACAGTACAGAGGACTATGGTGGTGTACAAGGATTACTTTGGTCTCTGTTTGACAGAATTCTAGCAATGAGTAAACATTCTGCAAAATGCAGGCAACTTGTTCTGTCCTCTTCTTCGTCTTCCTCTTCATCTGAGTTGTACAGGAAAAGAAAGAAGAAGGCAAAAAGTTTTTCCCTGTCCAGAAAGACAGGGAAGGTGTAGAAGAGGTGCTTGCTCAAGTTTCGGACTACATGGGGTTTTCAGAGCCCCTGGTACCAATGGAGGAGGCTGACCCTTCTATTCACCAGAATAGGCATACCGCCAAGATGGGGTTGCCGTTGGTACCTGATATCCGGGAAGTAATTCTTCGGGAATGGAGAGACCCAGAGAAGATTGTGATGCCCTGCTTTATGTCCAAACTTTATCCATTGAAAGGGGGTGAGACATTATTGTATGATCCAGTTGAGGTTGACAATATCCTTCCCAGCCTGGTGGGTCGCTCCTCTTTGTCAGCAGAGGAGGTGGCTGTGCGGGACCCGGTGGGTCGCAGGGTTACTTCCGGCCTTAAAAGGTTCATGCGGGGGCAGCACATCTGTCTTGTAGGGCGAATATCTACGGTTCCTACGAGGCTGAAACTGTGCTCCATGCATTCAGGAAATTGAAAAAGGCTGTAGATGGGGGTTCTGATTGTGCCCCTTTGCTTTCTGAAAGGCAGAGACAGGTTGAACTGTTGCCCGACCTGGCTTTTGATGGAGTGCGTGGCTCGGCCATGGCCATGGAGGCTGGGGTGTCTGCCTGGAGACAGGTGCATCTGCAGGATTGGAAGACACTTCCAATTCAGAGTGCTCCCGTTGGGTTGGTTTCGGCCTTCAGAGTGTTCACCAAGCTGGTGGCTCCCCTGGTGGCGCATTTGCATCTGAGGGGCATTCAGATTTTTCCCTACCTGGACGATTGGTTGATCAAGGCGTCCTGCCGGCAGACTGTCCTGACTCATCTCCAATTGATCTGCCAGGCGTTACAGGACTAGGAATTTCTGGTGAACTGGCAGAAGTCTCAGCTGGAGCCTTCTCAGGATCTGGTTTTCATTGGGGCACAGATTTGCACCAAGATGGGGAAAGTGTTCTTGTCCCAGGAGAGGGTCCATCGCTTGTTGGCTGTTCTGGGCAGGGTTCTCAGGAGGCAGTATGTCCCGGCTCACCTATTGTTCAATTTGCAGGGGCACATGGTGTCTTACGTATTTCTGGTTCCTTGGGCCTGTCTTCATTTACGTCCTCTTTGGCTCCCAACATCTCAAGTTTACGAGGCTTTGATTCCGGTGTCCCGAGTGCTGCGGGACTCCCTGCTATGGTGGTGGAGGGTTCTGAATCTCAGGGCTGAGGTGTCCCTGGTCCTTCCTCCTGTGACCACTCTTACTAGCGACGACAGCAGAAGGGTTTGAGGGGCAATGTTGTGGGGTCTGTTGGAGTGCTGTCGTTCATCCAATTGGCGAGAGTTGTGTGCCATCCTCCGGGCTCTGGTGTAATTCAAGGTGTTTCTGGCAGGCCGACGGTTTTGGTCCGGACGGACAATACAACGACCTTGGCATATGTCAACCACCAGGTGAATGCTCTGGCAGCTCAGATTGGTTCCTGAGGGGAATCACATCTGGTGTCCCTGGTGACCTCACATGTCAGGGGGGTAGACAATGTTCGAGCGGATCTTCTCACCTGCCGGTTTCCCTCTGCAGAACTGGTTCTGTCGGGTCTTTGCAGAGATCTGTGTCAGATTTGGGACCCCTGTTCTAGATCTGTTTGCGTCTCCGGCCTCAGTGAAGGTCCCCCGCTTCTGCTCTCGGTTTCAGGCCGAGGTGGCTTGGGGGGTGGACGCCCTATCAGTACGGTGGCCTCGGGTTCTCCTTTATGCTTTTCCACCTCTTCCCTTCTGCCCCGGGTGGTTCAGCGCATCAGAGTGTGCAGGGTGTCTGTGTGGTTGGTAGCTCTGTTCTGGCCCCGCCAGAGTTGGTTTCCCTCTCTGTTAGATTTTCAGTCCCGAGACCCTTGGCTGGTTCCGAAGTGCCCTGTTACCTTCAGGAGAATCTGAGGTTGGGAGTCCAACAGATTCAATGGGCAGTGTGGCTATTGCACAGGCTAGGTTGATGTCTCATTTTCTGGTCCTGTAGTTGGGTCTATTATGAATGCTCTTCGACCCGCCACTCTGAAGGCGTATGGCAGCCATTGGGGCCATTTCCGGGACTGGTGTGGGCGGTCTGGGTCCCTCCCCTGCGTTCTGGCCTCCCCGCCATCCTTCAATTCCTCCAGGAGGGGTCTGACAAGTGCCTGGCGGTTTCCATGCTTCGCTCTCAATGTGCCTCCATTAAACTCCTTTTGGGGGACTATGATGGTAACCTGAATGTGGAGGTGTTGGTGGGGAAGTTTCTCCGGGGTCTTTCTTCTTCCCGTACTTGTACTTATAAAGGGCTTCCCCCTTGGGATCTCCCTCTTGTCTTCCGGTTCCTTCAAGGGCCCATTTCCGAGATTGATATCTAACATCTTACGATGAAGGCTGCTTTTCTTATCGCCATCACTTCTGCCCGTAGGCTTGGGGAGATTGGGGCTCTGTTATGAAACCCCCCCTTTCCTGAGGGTGCTGGCGGACTCTGTGGTGCTGAGGTGTGATCCGAAGTTTCTCCCTAAAGTTGTTTCTCGGTTTCACCCCTCTCCGGATCTGGTTCTCCCTGCCTTTTTTAAGGACCTGCTAATGCCATAGGAGGTGGCTTGGCATCAAATTGATGTGCGGTGGGCACTGTTGGAGTATATGGCTAGGACTGCCCCTTTCCGCCAAGCTCATAGTCTTCTGATTACTTTTGGCCTGGCTGGTGCTGGGCGTAAGGCATCTGGCGTGTCCATTAGCCGGTGGATCTGTGTTGTGGTCTCCATGGCCTATGTGGCTTCTGGCCTGCCTGTGCCTGCGCACGTTCAGGGGCGGTCCACCAGATGTTTGGCGGCCTCCTGGGCCGATGCAAGGGGGGTTTCTCTGCAGGAGATTTGTAGGGCTGCCACTTGGGCTGATCAGAGCACCTTCATCAACCACTATAGGTTGAATGTCTCCCACTCGGGGGTTGGTTCCTTCGGGGTTGGAGTTTTGTCTGTGGGGATGTGGATTTGGAGTTATTAAAGGTGTGAGTTTTTCTGCACTGTCTTTGGCTCTGTGTCTCATTGGGAACTTTTCCCCGTTGCTGCTTTGGTATACCTCATGAGGTAAGTACTGTGACAAGGAAGAGTGGACGTGGAGGTAATGCTCTGATTACTTACCGGTAATCTTCATTACCCTTAGTCGTACTCTTTCTCGTCACAGTACTGACGACCCTCCTCTCCATCCCTTCAGGAAAGGTCCCATGCTCCGGCTTGGATATATAAACTGGATGACGTGGTTGGGAGGTAGGAGTTACAGGGAATAGTAAAAATAAAAGAAGGTCCTGTGTCGGAGGCAGGGGCCTCATGAGGTAAGCAGTGTGATGAGGAAGAGTAGGACTAGGAGTAATAAAGATTACCCATAAGTAATCAGAGCACACTCGCTCACCAATTCATTGACTGATTGAATCTCTGAACAATTCTCTAACTGATGCAGCCATTCACTTTACAGACTACCCCATTCACTGATTATTTGACTAACTTACTAATGCACTGACTAAGTCACTAACTTGATTGCTAATTAACTGCCCCGCTTATTTAATCACTTGCTTAGTCACCCAGTCAACGGCTGATTGGCTGTCTGGTTCGCTCTTTCACTGAATAACCTGCTTACTCATTCACTGATTATATCACTGACCGACCAATTAATAAACTGACTGACCACTTGTCCGATTCACTGACTGGCTGATTGTTTAGTTACTCAATGGTTCACTGACTGGCTCATTCACTGAAAGACTTACTGACTCCCTCACTCACATTCAAAGTCATTGAACTACAGCCCTAATTAAACGCCTGGAATCTCAGTTGTAATTTGAAGTGTTATAATGAGTGTAACTATCATCCCAAGTGCATCCGCCCGTCAGCCATCAAGTCTACAGCAAAAGAGAAGTAACCCCTCAGGCAAATGCAAAGGCAATGCATAGAAAAGAACCCCTTGTACAATACTAACTTCAAGTAGTTGACTTTTTAAAGCTTTGAAAAACAGAGATATAAATAATTAGGGATTTGTGTGCTTCGGGCTCCAATTAGGCAACTGAGTGAGGAGAGTCCTCGGGCCATAAGAAGCACAGGGTCAGTTGTGGGGAGTCCCCACCCAGAAAGTCGATAATATGCTCAGAAGGATATTTCCCAACAGATTGCAGCAAATCACAGCAAAGAAGCGCCTGGCGAGCAGCCAGCATAAGAAGGGGCTTTCTGGCGTCCTTCTTATGAGGCCCCAGCATTATCTGCTGCCTCTTTTGGTTTCTCCTGATCCGTTTTGGCAAGTGCGGTGCCTATGTAAACCAAGGCACCTGTCAAGTACCGGTCAGCTCCGAGGGCGACCAGTGGGAAGCCGGCTCCCCACTCATGCCTTTTTTGTAGCCCCACTAAATCCCTTATTGAGACATGTTTAGGGCTCTCTGCACTCGATGTATGCCTTTTGTGTAGCCCCACTACCTCCTTTATTGAGACTACTTTAGGGGACTCTGCCCCCAATTATGCCTTCAGTGGAGCCCCACTACCTGCCGTATTGAGACTAGTTTAGGCCCACTTATGTCTTTTGTGTAGCCTCACTACCTTCTTTATGGAGGCTTGTGTAGGGATCCCTACCCCTCCACACATGTATGTGTAGCCTCACTACCTCCCTTATCAAGGCTTGTGCTCCACACATGTATATGTAGCCTCACTACCTTCCTTATGGAGGCTTTTGTAGGGGCCCTAGCCTCCCCGATGTGTGCATTTTGTGTATCCTCACTAAATCCCTTATCGGGGCTTATGTAGGGAGCCCTACCCCCCATTTATGTATTTTGTGTAGCCTCACTACCTCCCTTATGGGGACATGTGTAGGGAACCATTAAAGCATGTTGCATGGCACCACTACTTCCCTTATTGAGACTAGATTAGGGGACTATTCCCCCCACTTATGCATTTTGCATAGCACCACTAACTCCTTTATTGAGACTAGTTAAGGGGACTCTGCCCCCCACATATGCATTTTGTGTAGCCTGTGGTGTGGAATAGCCTCTGGATGCCAGAAATCAAGAGGCCAGAGTCATTGGTGGGCTCACCAAAATAAAAGGCCAGCATAGAAATGATGCCAGACATAAGGCCTAGTGAATCCAAAATCAAAAGGAAAGAAAGTTGGCCTCAACTCCGAGATGCCAAAATGTGTGCAAATGCCTTTAATGAAGGAAGAGAAGGACACGTGGAAATGATGTGTGACAAATCCACGAAGAGCTGCACTGATATTCAAGAAACAGCAGTGCACAATATCTTAAATGAAATACCAGAATTGTGTTTCAGGCCGCCACAGTGAAACGATGCATTTTGCATAGCAAATAAATAAAAATCATGTCATTTTGTTTTGCCCTCTAAGACTAATAATATGCTCAGCAAAATGTTCACAAGACTTTCAAAATGTGAACTTGGTTTCTGCCTATCATAAGCTCATTTACAAGAACAATTTAAAAAAAAAAAAAAACTTGCAGGGATTTGTTGCAATTGTGTACCTTATGAGAAGTCATTTAACATCCATTTATGTGTGAGTTTACAGGCTGTTTGCTGCAAGAGACAGGGACAGTGATTTTTTCAGAAGTGAAACCTGACTCCATGGCCTCCCTGTTGCCCTGGAGATGCAGGCCTGGCTTCCTTCATCCATTTGAACCATTCCTTAAATATACAAGAACATAATTAGTTCTTAGATCAGAAATGCAGGGAAGACCAGACAAGAATGGTCTGTTCTGCAGCACTTGTCTCATACAAAAGTTCTTTAGTATGGCTATTAGTGGGCATTAGACCTTGAAGGGGTAAGTTAATGTAAACACAGATCCCTCTACTTATATTATAGGCTTGAAGCGGGGGAACTGAAACTTAAAAAAAGGTGGGGACCAGAGAGACAGTGGGGCATGATACTGCATAGACTTAAAATGAGAGAAATGTACTGTGTTTCATATACAGCGAAGCGTACATTGCACTGGAGTAATTTCAGGCTTTTATGAAAGGTTACTGTCAACCCCTTCTAACCATGCTAAAACAATTTTGGTGGGATAAACACAACTAAAGTTATTAATTAAAATTTGATTTGGGCCTTCCTGTTATCCCCAGAGAGGCAAAGAGTTGATGAAGCATAATAATTATAATTCATGTGATGCCCGTAAAATGGCATATTTTTCACTGATATGGTTTGAGAGCAAATGAAGAAAAACTGTATCCCTGCACAGAAAGGATGTGCAGAGTCCATCTTAGTCTCATCTGATTCACCTTAAAATATAGCTGTCAGAAATGTATTCATACATTTAAAGTTTTGGAAATGAAGGGTACTTGCCATGTGGAGATATTTTAAGTGCAAAAACATGACAGAGCCCACCTGTCAAAGTGGGATTATGGTGTTCTCTCCTCCACTGCCAACCCAAAGCACTCCCCCATCCCCTTGTCCTATCAGCACACAAGTGGGAGGGGGGTAGTGACACTCCACCAATCCCTTTCACAGGAATCATGACAAGTGATGTCTTTTGCCCTATAACTAAGCCAGCTTGCCTCAGATCTGGACTCCTCCCACTAATTCCAAGTGGGGACCTGCTGCCAAAATCTGGCGCAAAACATCCCAGCATAGAGAGGGCTAATCTTGCAGTGGAGCCAGGAGACGTAGAAGCTGATTGGGCCCTTTAGAGGAAAGAGAGGAGACCCTTGAATGACCCCAGAGGCTGCCCCAGCAGTGATGCCCTGACTCTCCCTGATGCCCAGTCCAGACCCCTTGTGTAAGTAGAACAACCCCAAGCCATAGAGTGTATAAGCCTGATATTTTTCAAGCATTTTATTAGTTATTTCCCCATTGAAAAATCCCCTGTTTGCCGGTGTAGCTCCTTAGCATATTTATCAAAGTAAATCAATGAATGCCCCAATTTAATTCATCGGATCGGTATTGTTGGCATCCAAAACTAACAGTCTTTTCCCAGTGTGTAGTGAGCCGGTGTAGTCATAAGAATTTGCCAAAAGAATTAACCCCACAGCCCTGTTCCACGAGTCTGTACAGGGTGTAAAAAAACAAAATTTCCCATTGATCCTTTTCATGTTAAATCAGAAGTGGGAAGCCCAGTAGTGCCTCTAAATATGCAAGATGCAAAACAAAATGGTACCTGTGCTCCCATTGTGCTCTGCAAAACAAATTTTCTATGTGCAATTTCTTTCTCACATTGCATCTGTGATTCCAACCCAAAATACGATGTTCCCATTGTGTGCTCACTAATATCCCAAACCCTGCCTGTCCTTTTTAGCTGTAGAACAACCAATTTCCAATTTCTTTCTATTCTTTCCCATTGCAGCTGTGCTAAATAATTCAAAACCGATTTTCCCATTGTGCTCTGCCAAACGGATTTTGCCATTACCTTTCTGTCTCCCATATGGTTTCAGTGTCTCTACCACAAATCCGATTCTCCCATCGTGTTCCCACTCCTTGCCACTGCCTTCCATTCACGAGAATCAAGCCTAATTGTTGTTTGGGGGAGAAAAGCATAATCCTGTTTGAAATTACACTGTGCCTTGAAATGTTCTTTTCTTGAATTGATGGGTGACTCAAAAAGGAAGCAATTGCAACTCCATCTTTGAGTGTCGTCTCTGTGTGGGTACTCCACACAATTCATGGTGGTCTTGTGTTGCCACAACATTGGTGGCTGATTTAATCTATTGGTGATATTCTGCTAAATAAACAATGTAATGTTCTTAATGCACACCGGCCTGGTTCCTAGTCCATTGTGGCACCAGGCATTTGTTGGGGTTGTGTGCGGGACAGGAGAAGGCCTTATCAAAAAGGAGCTGAATGATATAAATAAAAGCGTTTTTATTTTGCGTCACATTGATTGTAGGCAAAGGAGCCCCGTGACTTGGCTGTAACCGTGTAATAAACTGTGACAAGCCTCACTACCTCCCTTATTGAGACTAGTTTGGGGGACTGTGCCCCACACTTATGCCTTTTGTATAGCCTCACTACCTCCCTTATTGAGACAAGTTTGGGGGACTGTGCCCCACACTTATGCCTTTTGTGTAGCCTCACTCCCTCCCTTAATGAGACTAGTTTAGTGGAAATCTGCCCCTCACTTATGCCTTTTGTGTAGCCCCACTTTGTTTAGCCCCACTACCTTCCTTATGGAGGCTTGTGTAGGGACCCCTGCCCCCCCACTCCTTTTAGGCCTTTTATGGAGCCTCCCTCACTAGCTTCCTTATGGAGGCTTGTGTATGGACCCCTCCCCCACACATTTATGATTTTTGTGTAGCCTCACTAGCTCCGTTATGGAGGCGTGTGCAGGGAACCCTGCACCCCCATTTGTGAATTTTGTGTAGCACTAGTAGCTCCCTTATGGAGGCTTGTGTAGATGACCCTGCCCCCACCACATTTATGCATTTTGTGTAGCCTTACTACCTCCCTTATGGAGGCTTGTGTAGATGACCCTGCTCCCCCACCCCCGCACATGCATGCATTTTGTGTAGCCTCACTTCCTCCCTTATGCAGGCTTCTGTGGGGAACCCTGCTCCCCCACACCCCCACTTATGTCTTTTGTGTAGGCACACTATCTCCTTTATATGTAGCGCCACTACCTCCCTCTGGAGACCCCATCCCCATTTATTTAGATTAAATATGAATTTTGACTCTTGACAGAGTCTTCCCTATAATCTAGTGGCAAAGTAACCCTTTAAAATATATTTTACTGGCGCTTTACTCTGCACCTTCATTTTTATGGCAAACACCCCTTTGGGCTACTATAGGGGCCGACATGGCTACTGTGTTGCTTATACCCTGTCTACTCAGCCCCACTGCCTATGTTGGTCTCCTTCCTCCTCTTCAGGGGTACTATGGCAATGGCTCCTCGCGGGTTCTGCCCACAGCCTGGGAAGGGCAGCTGTATGCATGGGGCTGCCTTGGACTGCCACAGAGTCTAGGACACCTTAATTCACATGCTCAGCTTGAACGCCCTTACTCGTGTGGGTGAGCTAGTTATCCAGGAGTGGGTAACCACTGGCAACTTGAATGGTTCATGGTTTCTGATGAGTGGGTGTCTGTCGCAACCAGCCCAGCATTTTGTATATCTGAGGAGGTTTTGAGCTACTCTTTATGTGACCACAGGAAATCCAATCAGAAGCACCAGATGGATCCTGGCGTACCCAGGCACTGCCACTGAAACTGCCATTGCTAGACCCAACTCCTGCGCGGTGTATCTCTGTCCGGTATAGGGCCCATAGACCTGCCCTGGCCGGAAAGGTCTGCGTGTCCTAAGGGGGGTCCTGAACACCTTACTTACTGTGCAGCCTGGAGCAAGTCTCTATGGTTGCGTGTGGCCCCCAGTGGGCTCACAGCGATGAGTCTATTGCCACTCCTTGTTGCCGGCAGGCCCTGGCTGTCACACTCGTAGACCAGCTGCATCACCCGTTCTTCTCTAGCTTTGTACACACACCAGGCAGAGTTCTTCCTTCATTGGAACCTGCATCCCAGCTATAGGAACCGTCTGCCAAACATAGACCAGAAACTCCACGAGTTGGGCCCACGCAGGCCTGCAAAACGCACATAAGGACGCAATAGAGCACTTTACAATCATAGGGGGAAGAATACGATGAGGGGTGCAGCCATACATGGGAGCAGGGAGCTAACGAGCGGGGAGAGGCAGGCAGTTTGGCAGAAAGGGATTTACAAGCAACCAGGGGAGGAAACAGGTGGGTGCTTATTGCCCAGTCTCAGGTGGGGTGGGGAGTAGAAGGTGTGCATACCTAAGTCAGGGAAGAGCCATTCTTTGAAGAGAACTTTCATGAGCACGTTTCTGAAATGTAAAAGTGAGGTGTTGGGGCGTAGACAGAGAAGGCCTGTCTTCTGGTTCTTTCCTGTCTGCACATGTCCTTACCGCTGGTGGATTGTAGGCCGTGTGGACAGTGTTGGCCAAGTGTTCTGACATCGCTGGAATCACAGGTCATCTCTGTGGCAGAGGCTTTTTGCCCCTACCCCTCACAGCCCGCACACAACTTCATACAGCACAAGGGCCTAGCCTTGTCTTGGAATCTGGTATCTTGTGTCGAGTGCGCCCAAGTTGCTCCCTACCTTCCCCTGGCACCAGTTTTCCAGCATAATTTGCAAGTGGTCAAAGTTGTGAATGAATAAAAAACGACAGCCTTTTTTTTTCTCTGTGAATCGTGTTTGCGCCTGCTATGCTCTTATACACAGCGAAAAGACCATATTCAAATCAATATTAGTTCCACTCCCAAAAGGGCCAGTCCAACCGAACTTCTATACACATCCCTTCTGCACAGGACACAAGCAACCCCAGACAGTGCCAGCATCATGGGGTGTCCTCTGCGATGTGCAGCATGGGTCCACAAGCACAGTAGGGTTGACACCCATTACTGGACCACCAGTAAGATCCAGGATATGATATGCAGGAGTGAAAAAGCCTGAGATTTTTTAATTTCTATTAGTACCCGGGGCATGGAAGCCAATCAATCAGGTTGCTAGGATGCCAGGCTGAAACGTAACATTCCGAGCAGCCTGACTGCTGTTTCCCAGCCATCGTGTCCTCCCTTCCCCACCCTCCTACCCCACCCACCTTATAATTTTGGGCGCCGCTCCAGCCTCAGTCCTGGCCCACCGGCCACCATGGGAATAGAAGAGGGGCTCCATATGCCTTCCATCTCCTTGGCGGCCATTTTAAGTAAGTATTTTGTTTCAAACATGCGCCTGCCTTTTAAATGGCCGTCTCCCACCATGTTGCTCATTACTGTAGACTTTTTGTATAGACTGTTAGAGGAAAGGGCCCTTTTATATTAGAACAGAGTTGGTACCTCGAAATTGAACGTGTCACAAACAAGGGCACACACTTGAACAATATAATTGTTATAATACTTTAGATACTTCCCATCAAATAAAACAGTCTTTTTATAAAAAGTTGTATATTAGAAATTCAAATCCATGAAATGTACAGTCTCTTGTCAAAATTATAAATTAATCATACAAAGCAATTATTAGCATGACTGTGTACATGGCTCATTAGTACATTTTCACTCTTGTTCAACAATATCTTGTTTAACAAATATTTCATGTATATTACAGTTGCTTCTCTTCCTATTACAAACACATTTCCAAAATATAAATGATTTCAAATTTGTTAATCCTGATATCTCGATAGGAGTAGTTTCAAATGTGCGGACAGACGTCCCCTTTCTGCTACTACGCGTTTCGGGCTTGCTAGCCCTTCTTCAGGTATAGATATCAGGAGTAAAGCTGTTCTGTAAATAGAAACAATACTATTTGAGTATACTTAACTTTAATTCTCTTGGTATAGTACTTACAGGGATCGCTTGGTCTTTGTGCACTGACCTGGTGTAATGGGCCAATCAGGTATAGCGGCCCTTCACTCTTGTGACTGTACTCATAAGCCATTTCTTTAGGTAAAAACACTAGATCACTACGCTATAGATATTTACAACAAAGTGGTCTCCAGTGGGACAAGTCGCTGAAAAGAGTGCCGTGTCCCACTTGTTTAGACTCATCTAGATTTCTCCAAGCACGTTGTATACGATCAGTTTGCTCATCCACTGTCATGTGTGGTGGATCATTCACGTGCAGATTGATTTTAATTACTGCAAAGGTATGTTCTTAATTAGATACTGTCTATGTATATTACATGTACTCTACTCTTGTGCCATTTATTGTGTTTTAAAATTGGAAGATAATACCTCTTAGCAAGGAGTATCTTTGTTGTCATTTCTCGATATCATTTGCTCAATGGTCTTGCAGTCAAGTCCTTGCTGCCAGTATAGATGAATCCTGAAATATGCTTGTTAGAACTCTTATGTATTACATGGCCTGTGGTAGCAGCCATGTAGTTATGGTTAAGTTGCTAAACCGATAGGAAGAGCACTTTTCGGGCAGCTTATAACTTCGCTCTCCCTAGACGAATCTTCACCAAACTTTGCAAAAAAAAGTATATGGGCCACTGAATTTGTTTTGCAAAAGTTGGTAAGGTTTGGTCAAAGGGGGGCAAAGTTATAGGGAGGTCCCAAAATTTATTTTTTTCCCATAGACCGAATCAAGAAAAAACTTTGCTCACGCCTACAGCCCAAACCGCTGGACGAATTTTCACCAAATTTGCGGCAAAAGCGGCGGCTTGGTCCCGAAAGCATGCTTTTGTAAATTTGGTGGAAATCCGCCAGTAGTTTTTTTTAAACGACCAAAAAGTAGGTATAAAAAAATTAGTGATATCTATGTCCGCTTAGCGCACTCACGTCCCCGTTTGGTCCGCGGACAGGACACCGATTGGCGTAGAGGGCAACGTGGATTCCGCAGACATCGGACGTGCCCACTAATTTGATGGTGAAAAGCGTGAAGTGCATCATATTTTTGGAAACAGCTGCCATCTTGGATTCGCAGACAGCGGCCGGTGTCCGCAGACATTGCAATAAAAACATATTAAAAAAGACAACATTTATCATTTATCATTTAACATTTATCATTAATTTATCAAATAATCTCTGGGGAGGTGAAGGTGATGAGGATGGGATGGGATATGGCTGAAAGAAGCCAAAAAAAACAGTGTTTTGCCGCAAAAGTCCGCAAACAGTTTGGATGTTCACGAACAGTCCTGAGAAGTTCGGGGACACTTCAGATGTTTTCGAGCAGTTTTTGGAGGGCATATAACTTTCTCACCACTCAATGAAACTGCATGAAATTTTGCAATTATATTCCTGACCTGATTCCGAATGAGTTTGCAAGGTTTGGTGGGATTCTGTCAAGAGGGGGAAAAATTAGAAGGGGGGGGGCCAAAATATTGTAAATGCTTATAAATGTGGTGCCATTTGACAAATCTACACAAAGGTTTGCAAAAAGATTATAGATCTAGATATAAATGCCTTTATAAAGTTTGAATGGATTTTGTCAAGTGGAGGCTAGGTCATATGACGATTGTATGTGCATACATTTGACACTTTTGAAAAAATAAAACGTGGGTGGATTTCCAGCAAACTCGAGTAAGGAGCATTGGCAAGACCTAAAAGCATGGTTTTGCAAATGTGCCTGTGTTTTATTCTTTGACAAGTCTCATAATGTAGGTACAAAAAATAATGATACATATTTGGTGACTGAGGTGTAGCCTGTGGCCACGGGCAGTGGCCAGATTGTCCGGGTCATGGAATAAGGTCATGATCCGGACAATCTGGCTACTGGCCATGACCACGAGGGACAACACATGGGTTTAAAGTGGCCATGTCCACCTGGGACTGGCTTTGTGGTAAAGTTATTTGAAATTGGGGTAGATTTGAAAGGGAAGAAAAATGTGCTCGTGGTGATAAGGTCATAGGGTTCTCTTCTCGCCTTCTACAGGCTTCCACGAAAAGTGAAGAGGGGCCCTATATGGAACCCTGCCTTCTCTTTCCATGGTGGCCATCTTGGAAAAGGAGTTTTCTTCCTCCATTGGCGTCCCGGTGTAGGAAGAAAAATCCTTTTTTTAGAACCCTGGGTTCCCGCTTTGGGAATCTAGGGTGCAAATGGCCTTCATCCCCCATTACCGGGGCTGGAATGTGGGGATAATGGTCCAGAGACCTTGTTTTCAACCTTTGCTTTGCTTGGGCTGATAACTTGGGCTGCCGGGCCGGTATCCACCATTCCAGTCCCTGGAACGGAGGATGAATGCCACAATAGTCCCATTAGCATAACACAAAATGCAAATGGAAAAGTTGGAAAATCTTATTTAGTCTATGTACTTTACTTAGAAATATAAAGTAGATGGAATCTATACGTTATTTTTAGTTGTTTTTGGATGTATTTCTTTTTTGGCAGGAGAGCTAAGAACGAAAGGTGGTTAGGAAATGAGGGAAGAGGCACCAAACCCTAATATGGAGGGGTAGATGGACAGGGGAAAATGTTGCGCGTGTGTTATTTCTAAGGTACGGGGCAGTATTTCTCATGCTCCTTGATTACAGCAGTGATGGTGGCTCGTGGGGATGAGGGATGGCATTAGCTGAAGCCATTTTAAGATAAATAGCAGTTTTTCTAAAAGTATGTACTGTGTACTAGATTGTTAATGGATAATGAGTTGGAATAGGTGTTGGAGCCGTACAAGGGAAATTTTGAAGTTGAAAGTTCCTAGATCAGTAGAAAATGCAGTTCCAAACTGTCTGCGAAGCACGGATCTTATCGTGAAGTGCAGATGGGTTCTCGGACACCTCATCATGCCGCGCGCAAGCGTATGGTCATGTGGCACTGTCTGGAACATTTGCAATGAATTCAGATGTTCGTAGACGTCTACGGATGCAAAACTAATTGAAATATTTGCAAAAAGTGTATAGAAGTGTTAAAAATGATTCTGGAAGGTGGGAAATGGTAGAGGTTTAAGGTGACACTTTGTAAATTGGACACAAATATTGCTATATTGGTAAGTATGATATTAGTAAGTTGTAGAAAAATAGCACACACTGGTAAAATTCACTGAAAAAACTTTGTTAAAGGGACGTTATGGTTAAGTTGGACTAGTAAAAACCTATGAAATTCACTGAAAAATCTTGGTAAAGGGACGTTATGGTTAAGTTGCACTAATAAAAACCTTTGAAATTCACTGAAAAACCTTTGTTAAAGGGACATTATGGTTACATGTAAAACCGAAACCCCTGAAATTCGCCAGTTCTGGTAAGCTAAGCAACCATAACTTGCGCCACCACCGTGCACTGCTAAGACTAACATCCAGGACATCAAAGATGATATCACAGATGTCATTGACGACATCCCTGATGACATCACATGTGAATTAAATTTTGATGAAACGTCCCTACAAGGAGTTGTGTTTATATTGTTGGTAAGAAGATGTCAGGGGTGATCGGGAGACCTATCATGAACTACTTAATCTATTAAAGAATGTGCTCATCTAAAATCATTGTATTGGAGTGTTGTTGTTAATACAGAAACCTAATCATATATCAACATAGGCAATGACTGCAGCATGCACCATAGAGGTACACTGTTTATAATCTTGTCATTTTGGATAGTAAAATAATGAATGTTACCTTATCAGAATTTTAAACATGTAATTACTAGATAACAATTCAAGACTTACAGCACTTGTGCTGGTACAAACAATACATATGAATAACCACAATGCATACAAATCAGAGGCACATACAGGGAAACTAAAGTAAGGAAGAAAGAAACAGCATCATCAGAAAATGTTAATGACATTAAAGTATATCTTCATGTATACAAATGACTTGTGTGTTTGCGGCCTGCTCATTTCCCCATGTATCCGCACCATGAGCTGAGACCAAACCCTAAGGAAAGTACTTAAAGAACATATGACAAGGTTAACGTCTAGATATACAGCACCTGTTCAATTTTAATATTCTGTCAGTGAACAAAACCACCTGGCTTATATATATCAGTGAACAAAAATCAAGTGGCCCAGATATGTGATGTCATCAGTGATGTCATCAATGACATTTGTGTTGTCATCTTTGATGTCCTGGGTGTTAGTCTTAGCAGTGCACGGTGGTGGCGCAAATTATGGTTGCTTAGCTTACCATAACTGGCGAATTTCAGGGGTTTTTTGGTTTTACTTGTAACCATAACGTCCCCTTAACAAAGTTTTTTCATTATATATATATATATATATATATTCAAAAAGTCCCTGTACCGAGGTACAAAGAAAGTGGGTGGCACTCCAGGAAGAAGTATATATATCTCTTCAAGGCGATGATGAACATCATGCAAGGCGAGTAGCACTCTCCACATCCATAAATGACGAAATCCGGAGACCAGAAGATGGTTATTGTAAAAATGTACCATCTTTATTGGTGCCTTACAACTTGGCTAAAAAGTAAAAAGCCATCAAAATATGGCACTCCCAAAGTGCATAGTAAAAGTGCGCGTTGAAGACGTTAACGCGTTTCGTGGCTCAGCTGGCCGCTTGATCACAATATATATGTGTGTGTGTGGATTTAAGTTAGTAATCCGCATGGCACAGCAAAATCACAGTTGTAAATTATGTTTATGTGCCATAAGTTATATAAGTCCACGTGTGTGCTAGTGTTATTTCTCTCTTACCTCTATTCTCGCAATTGCTGTAATGCTTGGATTCCTAAGCGGTTCTGACTGCTGTATTCTTTCGTACAGGACGTCTCAGCGTTTACTTTAATAGCGAATCTGTGAGCTGATCGCTATGAGCGGTATGGCTTGCTATCTGCGTATTAAGTGTAGGTTGTTATTAGAACTCTGGCAGATCCCTGCATAACATTCTACTTGTAAATGAAGTACGATAACTCACTAAAATCGAAAATCTACTTACATGGGTCGGATACAGTAGCGGCTGCATCCACGCAGCGAAGTGGGTCGCGCACCTCTCTCGCACCGGGACGTTGCTAAGCAACCATCCTGCTTGTGTCTTCTTATAAAAACATTGCGTTCGTGCCAGCGTACACGGCTGTCATCTTGAATATATGTTTGTTTATGTATATACATTACAACCGCTGTCAGTTTGCCTCACTAGGATATTGTATAGTAATTTGTCGTGCCGCTCCATTTACATTATGGATTTAAATGAGTCGCATTTCCATGTTGGAAACCTGGTCTTTATTGATTCTGGGTGTTATAGAATCATACATTTAGATTGTAACCCATAGGTATTATTTCGCGATAACCTGACTTTACTCCGCAGCCTATTTATAAACTATTACCGCATGTGTTGGTCCATATAGAACTTCAAGCATGTATAAGTTACGGGTAGAGGTTGGTGTCTAATGTTTATCTAAGTAGGGTTCCTAGTCTACATGATGGCTAGGCATCATGTATTCATCATGTAATAGAGATCTAGACAATTTCCAACAGTAATAAGTCACGTGATTCATGTCATTATTAGTCAGCAAAAAACTTCATATGTGTATACTTGGGAACATGCATATTTTTATACATGCACATAGATGGTTCTAAATTAGTTTACAAAGTACCTATTCCATGTACATCTCCACGGCAGTTTTCATCGTTATATAGTACTTTGAACAGTATCTAGATTTACCAGAGTTTTTAAGCCAGTTTTTGAATTTACAAGAAGCAATTAAAATCCCAGTCCAAGAGATCTCAGTCCAAATTCATCCCTCGTGGATTCATAGTGTGAAGTTTATCGATCCAATACATTTCCCACTGTTGGAGGAGCTTTATTAAATTGCCTCTTCTGCTAGGTAAAGTAACGTGTTCTAAGATCAGAAACTGAATGTGTGCTATTGTGTGCCTCTGTTCCTTAAAATGTTGTGCAACTGGTGATTTTGGTGATGACAGGCGGTTATTAGAATGTATGTTCCCCATCTGGTTTTAGCCTTTCTGCCTGTCAGTAAATCACATTTTTGGTATCACAGGTTGATGTGTGCGTCAGTGGAATTTGATGACCCTTGTGTGGGTGGTTCACAAAATTGCCCCTAATTATGTTGTGACAGCAACTACAATTATTACAAGGGACTGTCCCACTAAAAGACTTCTTCGTTGATTTCTTGTGGCTGAAGTCAGATTTAATCAGATGGTCCTGAACTAAGCTACTCTTGTTATAGGCAAACAAGGTTGGAGTAGGGAAGAGTTTTGCCATTGTTGGATCTAGAGATAACATTTCACAGTTTCAGGTTAATTATTTAAACTGATTTAATCCAAAAGGAAACTGATTGCACCTCTACACCTCACTATGACTTTTATATTAGCCCACTACTAAGATTCAGTCTAGAGATGGGTCTCATCATCTTCGATTTTGCTGGGGCTCCGAAAATGTCCTGTCTCCTTCTGCACTTCCTGCAGATAAGGCACCTTGGGTATGACATCAGAAGCTGAAGAACACTTGTCACCGCAGCGTTGACATGGTATTTGCTTGCTGTATAGGTGCCTAACAAGTAAACAAATGAACAACCGGCTTGTTGTGGACCAATCCACTCTAGCATTTTGCCCATATAAGGTGGGGGGAGGACCTCATATTCATTGATTCAGCTTTGGAACACTCTTGAAGAAGGAATCGCCTGGTGTTCTATTGGGGTACAGTCAAATGAAACAACCTCTGCCTTAGAGGTGATGATGGAGATCTCCAAGGAAGAGACAAGCTCTTCTCCTCAACCAGCCCAAGGGCCTATTTGGGAAGGCTAGCTGGCTGGACAAGGACTACTGCACAGAGACACTGGTACACATGACCCCAGTCACTGGAGGTCACAGGACCCGGCAAGTGGTCCCTTTCAATCCTACTTGGCAAGAGCAGAAGAAAGGACCCCTGAGATCCTGGGTTTTATAGGAACCATAGAACCAAGGAAGTGACCGCTGTGTCTCCTTGCATCTGTCAACCACCTCAACACTGCTTTGGGCACCTACATCACAGTCTAAGCGTCCTTCAAGCTCAACCTTGCACCACCTCTGAGATTCACTCAGTGCCGACGCTGCAGTGTGGAATGTCTTTGCATCTGAAACCCAATAGTTTTTCTAGCATTCCTAACCCGACCCTTCCTACCTGGGACTAACTACTGTGGGCTCCAAGCAGACACTGCTTCAGTACCACAATGCTGTGTTGGGCCAGTTAAGCCGGCTCACCACCCATGGCATGTCTCCACTTCTCTGTTTGTATGGCCGCCCTGTCTTCCAGCATTGCCAGCCCGGCATTGCCTGCTGCTTCTCAGTGTCTTCGATCAGCAAGCTGGCATTTCTGCTGAGCCGCATTGCATTATGGGAGACAGTCAATGGCACTCCCCGACTTGATCTCAGGTCTGCATCAAAAGCACCTGGACTCCCACTTTGATGCTGACTAATCTGAAAGACAGAAGTAAAGGTATTTAAAGTGGCCTTGTGACCCCTGTTCACCTAAAAGGACTCTAGTGACGTCTAAAACCCCTTCTCTACCTTTTGAAATAAATATTCAATAACCTTCACACTTTACTGGTGGAATCGTGTGCTGCGCCCGCCTATTTACAACCCCAGAGGGGCCCTTTGTTTTAATCTCTGACTTCTCTGTGTTTCCCCCTATCGGGAGGACAGAGGGGTCAGTATGTTATGTCATCAGCAGGTGCATGCTTCTTGGTTAATTTAAAGATCTTTTTTTATAGATCTTTTTATTTTTGTGCGACAGTGCTATAGTTGTTTGGTTTGTTTTGTCCCAGCTCACGCTGCTCCTGAGGTGTATAGCCAGCCCCCGGCCCCATCACAGCTACAAGAGGCAAAGGAGGTTTACTTGTCGGGCGGTGCCTGTTTCACCTTCATGATTGGGATCACTGCGGGTTTAGAAACAGCGCATTTGCCACTACTCGTCCCTGTACTGCTGTGCAGAAGTATTCACTTCGGCTTTTGCCACTACTCATCCCTGTACTGCTGCGGAGTAGTACTCACTTCGGCTTTTGCCACTACTCATCCGTCTGTACTGCTACAGAGCAGTATCCACTTTGGCTTTTTGCCACTACGTGTCCGTGTAGTGTTGCAGAGCAGTGTTCACTTGGGCTTATGGCACTACTCGTCCCTGTACTGCTGCAGAGCAGTATTCACTTGGGCTTTTGCCAGGGACGTCATTTGGGGGTCGCCACGGGTCGCAACCTCTACCCCTGAGGTTTCCCTTGCTACCCATGTGGTCTCTCTTGCTACCCCAAAAAAATTAAAAGATACATTTTTTTTGGTTTTCTTTTTTTTAACATTCAACCTCCTGGGCTGTGGCCAGTGCCATGTGGCTTTGTTTTTGGAGTATTGGGAATTTATGTTGAGGCCTCTTTAAAAAACAGGGGGTTCCACAACACTTTGGGTAGTGACCCTAAACAAGAAAGAATAGGAATAACAAATGTGTCTTTCTGGAATTCTATACAATAATTGCTAGGCTCATTAAAGGGGTAAAAGGTCATGTTCTATCGCTTCCCATGATGTCACTTCGGAGTGGGGTCAAAGGACATCACTCCCTGTGATTTAATCGGAGGTCAAGGTCATGTAATGTCACTTCCGCTACCACTGGCATTTGGTGAAATGACGTCTTTTTTTGCCACTTCTCGCCCCTGTATTGAGGCAGAGCAGTATTCACTTCGGCTTTTGGCACTACTCATCCCTCTATATTGCTGCAGGGCAGTATTCACTTGGGCTTTTGCCAATACACATCTCTGTACTGCTACAGAGCAGTATCCACTTTGGCTTGTTGCCACTACGTGTCCGTGTAGTGTTGCAGAGCAGTGTTCACTTGGGCTTTTGGTTCTACTCGTCCCTGTACTGCTGCAGAGCAGTATTCACTTTGGCTTTTGCCAATACTCGTCCCTGTACTGCTGCGGAGCAGTATTCACTTTGGCTTTTGCCACTACTCGTCCCTGTACTGCTGCAGAGCAGTATTCACTTCAGCTTTGCCACTACTCATCCGTCTGTACTGCTGCAAAGCAGTATTCACTTCGGCTTTTGCCACTACTTATCCCTGTACTGCTGAAGAGCAGTATTCACTTGGGCTTTTGCCACTTCTCGCCCCTGTACTGATGCGAAGCAGTATCCACTTTGGCTTTTTGCCACTACGTGTCCGTGTAGTGTTGCAGAGCAGTGTTCACTTGGGCTTTTGGCACTACTCGTCCCTGTACTGCTGGGAAGCCGTATTCACTTCGGCTTTTGCCACTACTCATCCCTGTACTGCTGTGGAGCAGTATTCACTTCATCTATTGCCACTACTCGTCCCTATACTCCTGTGGAGCAGTATTCACTTCGGCTTTTGCCACCACTCGTCCCCGTACTCCTGCGGAGCAGTATTCTCTTCCGCTTCTGCCACCACTCGTCCCTGTATTCCTGTGGAGCAGTATTCACTTGGCTTTTGCCACCACTCGTCCCTGTACTCATCCAGATCAGTATTCTCTTTGGCTTTTGCCACTACTCATCCCTGCACTGCTGCAGAACAGTATTCACTTCAGCTATTGCCACTACTCATTCCTGTACTCCTGTGGAGCAGTATTCACTTCGGCTTTTGCCACCACTCGTCCCTGTACTCCTGCGGAGGAGTATTCTCTTCGGCTTTTGCCACTACTTGTCCCTGTACTCCTGTAGATCAGTATTCTCTTCAGCTTTTGCCACCACTTATCCCTGTACTCCTGCAGATCAGTATTCTCTTCGGCTTTTGCCACTACTCATCCCTGTACTGCTGCAGAGGAGTATTCAATTCAGCTTTTGGCACTACTCGTCCCTGTACTGCAGAAAAGCAGTATTCTCTTTGGCTTTTGCCACTACTCGTCCCTGTACTCCTGCAGATCAGAATTCACTTCGGCTTTTGCCACTACTCCTCCCTGTACTCCTGTGGAGCAGTATTCACTTTGACTTTTGCCACTACTCATCCCTGTACTGCTGCGGAGGAGTATTCACTTGGCTTTTGCCACTACTTGTCCCTGTACTGCTGCAGAGCAGTATTCTCTTTGGCTTTTGCCACTACTCGTCCCTGTACTCCTGCAGATCAGTATTCACTTTGGCTTTTGCCACCACTAGTCCCTGTACTCCTGCGGAGCAGTATTCTCTTCGGCTTTTGCCACTACTCGTCCCTGTGCTCCTGCAGATCAGTATTCGCTTTGGCTTTTGCCACTACTCATCCCTGTACTCCTGTGGAGCAGTATTCAATTTGGCTTTTGCCACTACTCACCCCTGTACTGCTGTGGAGGAGTATTCACTTGGCTGTTGCCACTACTCACCCCTGTATTCCTGCGGAGCAATATTTTCTTCGGCTTTTGCCACTACTCGTCCCTGTACTCCTGCAGATCAGTATTCACTTCGGCTTTTGCCACCACTTGTCCCTGTACTCCTGTGGAACAATATTCACTTCAGCTTTTGCCACCACTCGCCCCTGTACTGCTGAAGAGCAGTATTCTCTTCGGCTTTTGCCACTACTCGTTCCTGTACTGCTGCAGAGTAGTATTCTCTTGGCCCATTGCCACTACTCGTCCCTGTACTCCTGCAGATCAGTATTCACTTCGTCTTTTGCCACCACTCGTCCCTGTACTGCTGCAGAGCAGTATTCTCTTGGCCCATTGCCACTACTCGTCCCTGTACTTCTGCAGATCAGTATTCACTTCGTCTTTTGTCGCCACTCATCCCTGTACTGCTGAAGAGCAGTATTCTCTTCGGCTTTTGCCACCACTCGTTCCTGTACTGCTGCAGAGCAGTATTCTCTTGGCCCATTGCCACTACTCGTCCCTGTACTCCTGCAGATCAGTATTCACTTTGTCTTTTGCCACCACTTGTCACTGTACTCCTGTGGAGAATATTCACTTCGGCTTTTGCCACCACTCGTCCCTGTACTCCTGCAGATCAGTATTCACTTTTGCTTTTGCCACCACTCGTCCCTGTACTGCTGAAGACCAGTATTCTCTTCGGCTTTTGCCACCACTCGTCCCTGTACTCCTTTGGAGCAGTATTCTCTTCGGCTTTTGCCACCACTCGTCCCTGTACTGCTGAAGAGCAGTATTCTCTACGGCTTTTGCCACCACTCGTCCCTGTACTCCTGAAGAGTAGTATTCACTTTGACTTTTGCCACGACTCGTCCCTGTACTGCTGAAGAGCAGTATTCTCTACGGCTTTTGCCACCACTCGTCCCTGTACTCCTGAAGAGCAGTATTCACTTTGACTTTTGCCACGACTCGTCCCTGTACTGCTGAAGAGCAGTATTCTCTTGGCCCATTGCCACTACTGGTCCCTGTACTGCTGCGGATCAGTATTTGCTTCGGCGCACAGTGACCTGCAACACTGAAGATGGATAGCTGGAGGTTTCAGGTTGGAGTTGTTAGAAAACGCATTGGGCTTCAGACAGAGAGACACTGAGACCTCGCCGTTGGCATTGAGTGAATCTCAGAGATGTGGAGGCCGTAGAAGTTTGCTTGGCGGATCTAGTGGATCTATGTTTGTATTGGCTTTGCTGCACCCCCCCCCCCCCATCCCCCACCCCGGCGCTTCTCCTCTCCCTTCCCCATGCACTTTCACGATCCGCATGACACAAGACCTAGTGAGATCGTAGTTTCGTCCCCCTCGGGCTCCCTCCCTTATCTTGTCGCGCCTAGAAACACTTGTGGTCAGGCGCATTATAAATGACTCATTATATTATATCATGTAGTGTGTTAAAATCACCCGTCTGACAGGATTGTAGTGTAGCGACACAGTATGCCGGCCATGGCAATGTCAGGCCAGCTGGTACCTCGGCCACATTATTTATTTATTTTTGGTATGTTGTATGGTGTGGCGTAAACACATTCAACTTCAGTGCAGTGTTAGTTAATCATCAACACACGCCCCTTATTCCTCTCCCAATAGGCCATGCTCCTTTTCGAGGCTGGCCTGGCCTCGGCACGGGGTGTACCTAAATGTGCACGCCTGTCACCCCTTTCTCCGGTCCTTGCTTGCTCTGCCTCTCTTCTCGTCAGGCACTGAGGGGTTCACTCTGCCACCCCTAAACCAATCCCTTCCGTTATTAAAGCCTGTGCGGGAGCAAATGAGATCTGACATCTAATAAAGTGTTCGCGCGCCGCCTGCATCCGAGAGCTCAATTATTCATGGCCCGCTGTGTTCAGGCAGCGCCCAGTCCGCGTGATTGGCAGGCGCTCAGGCCGTTATGTGGGAATAAATCACCATTTCTGGAATTAAGAAACTAATAATCGCTGCGTGTGAACACAAGTGATAATCTCCGGTGCGCCAATAGAAACCCCGGAGTCAGAGATTCAGTGCAAGAAGGAAGCAGAAAGAGCCAGGAGTGTAAGAAATCAGGACTGGGCACTGCACTCA
Source organism: Ambystoma mexicanum (assembly GCF_040938575.1). Taxonomy (NCBI): domain Eukaryota; kingdom Metazoa; phylum Chordata; class Amphibia; order Caudata; family Ambystomatidae; genus Ambystoma; species Ambystoma mexicanum. Next base: position 1,659,290,699 of record NC_090937.1, read on the forward strand.
GGACGTAGTGTGGACACGCAGGCCCGCCCGGGAAGTAGAGTGATGAACCAGTCAAGGATTTAAGACCCAAGCAGTACACGGAGGAACCAGGAACTACTATCAGTGCCGGAACAAGGCTAGGAAATCATATCAGGGCAGTGCACTGAGGAACCAGTCTATATATCAGGCCAGTACACTGAGGAACCAGTCTATATATCAGGCCAGTACACTGAGGAACCAGGCTAGGAATTCACACCTGGCAGTTCACCGAGGAACAAGGCTAGAAATCATACCAGGGCAGTGCACTGAGGAACCAGTCTATATATCAGGCCAGTACAATGAGCAACCCGTCTATATATCAGGCCAGTACACTGAGGAACCAGTCCATATATCAGGCCGGTACACTGAGGAACCAGGCTAGGAATTCACACCTGGCAGTACACCGAGGAACAAGGCTAGACATCATATCAGGGCAGTGCACTGAGGAACCAGTCTATATGTCAGGCCAGTACACTGAGGAACCCGTCTATATATCAGGCCAGTACACTGAGGAACCCGTCTATATATCAGGCCGGTACACTGAAGAACCAGGCTAGGAATTCATACCTGGCAGTACACTGAGGAACAAGGCTAGGAAATCATATCAGGGCAGTGCACCGAGGAACCAGTCTATATATCAGGCCAGTACACTGAGGAACCCATTTATATATCCGGCCAGTACACTGAGGAACCAGTCTATATATCCGGCCAGTACACTGAAGAACCAGGCTAGGAATTCATACCTGGCAGTACACTGAGGAACAAGGCTAGGAAATCATATCAGGGCAGTGCACCGAGGAACCAGTCTATATATCAGGCCAGTACACTGAGGAACCAGTCTATATATCAGGCCGGTACACTGAAGAACCAGGCTAGGAATTCATACCTGGCAGTACACTGAGGAACAAGGCTAGGAAATCAGATCAGGGCAGTGCACCGAGGAACCAGTCTATATATCAGGCCAGTACACTGAGGAACCAGTCTATATATCAGGCCGGTACACTGAGGAACCAGGCTATATATCAGGCCGGTACACTGAAGAACCAGGCTAGGAATTCATACCTGGCAGTACACTGAGGAACAAGGCTAGGAAATAATATCAAGGCAGTGCACTGAGGAACCAGTCTATATATCAGGCCAGTACACTGAGGAACCCGTCTATATATCAGGCCGGTACACTGAAGAACCAGGCTAGGAATTCATACCTGGCAGTACACTGAGGAACAAGGCTAGGAAATAATATCAAGGCAGTGCACTGAGGAACCAGTCTATATATCAGGCCAGTACACTGAGAAACCCGTCTATATATCCGGCCAGTACACTGAGGAACCTGTCTATATATCCAGCCAGTACACTGAGGACCTCATCTTTATATCAGGCCAGTACACCGAGGAACCAGTCTTGGAATTCATACAAGAGCAGTACTCACAGGAACCCGTTTAGGAATTCATATCAGAGAAGTACACAGAGGAACCAGTCTAGGTATTCATACCAGGGCAGTACACTCAGGAACCAGTCTAGGAATTAATACAAGGGCAGCACCCTTAAGAAACAGTCTAGGAATTCATACAACAACTGACATGGTCCACAGCTCCAAGGCGCAGGAGTGGCACAAACCAACCACCCGCACTGCGGTTTTGGCGCCTGCAAGTCTGGGCTTACACAGGCCTCCGCAACCCCGACAGGGAAGGAGGGTTAGGTAACACTGGTTGGATAGGTATGGGTACTGAGGGTAACCGGGAAGAGGGTTAGGAAGAGTTTGTCGATGGGTAGGGGGACATAGGGAAAGTTGAGATCCTGTACATGAGGTAATACCCAATCACGCTCATACCCCTACATGCATACATTCCCTACAGTGCATAGATAGCCACATTGACACTGGCTTGCACCATTAAAAGGGCACTTAGCTCTGGTTGTGGTGGCTGGCTGCGGGAGTGTCCCTTGTTGCCTCCTCGCTGCCTGCTCTCTGGTCCAGAATCTATGTATCTATGCAAGGGCAAATCTCCACCGTGCTCCTTCCTAGTTTATGGTTACAATATTTTGTTTGGCCATACCGCTCTGATACCTATGGTACAAGTTTTGCTGGAACCTTCACAGTGTAACACAGCGTACCATCCACTAAATGTAACAATACTTCAATGGTCTAGTCTGCTGTGCTTTGCTGCCACAGGTGAAAGCACTTTTCTCAATCACGGCACAAGCCCCCACTTTGTCATGGTTTATTAAACGGCGCACGCCAACTAGGGAACTCCTTCCCCTTCAATGGATGTGTAGCACAATAAGTGCTTTTTATTTTTAATATACTATGGATTCTTTTTTGAGTAGGCCTATAACGCGTCTCGCGCCCAACCTCCACAAACACCCCGTGCCACAATGGACTAGGACCCAGGCCGGTGTGTCTCAATAAGATATTTATTAATTTATGATTTAATGAAAAAGGAAAATTATCAAAATACAGCAGCCACCAATGCTGTGGCACACAAAATGCAACGATCTCTACAGAACAATCAGGTTAAGATATCCTATTACAGTTCACACATGTCTTTAATTGAAAAACAGAAAAAGAACAATTTTTACAAAGTGATAGCACCAACGGTTTAGCACTCTCCCCTGCAACACTCACCCCTAATCATCAGATAAACTTGATTCCTTTGAATGGAAGGCAGTGGCAAGGAGTAGGAATAGAGAGATAAAATCAGGTTTGGGGTATAGCCCACCACCACAAGATTGGAAGCCAGCAAAGAAAAGGAAAACCTGTTTTGGGAGCAAAAGGGAAGAATGGGGTTTTGGTTATTTCTCACAACTGCTAGCGGGCAGAATAAAAGGACATTTGTATTGCTTACACTTAGGAGATATGAAAGTTTAGAGAATAATGATCAGCGCACCAGGGCAAAAATAGAAATGAAGTGGGAAAATCAGTTTTGGGAGGAAGCAAATGCAAAGGGAAAATACAGTGGCAAATGGAAATTCGTTTACACTGGGCTTACAATGACAGGCAGCTCAGGGAAGGGGTTTGGCTTACAATAGGAAAATCGGTTTTCAGTGACAAGGACAGAGGCACATAACAGGCAAAAGGGATTGCTCACAACGGGGACAAAGGTTTGGGTTTAACAGGACAGATGCAAATGGGGATTTGTTTGGCAGACAATACATGGACAAATTCAGTTTTTAGTTACAAGGACACTAATTCTTTTGAGGCAACACTTTAATGACTATATAAATTAGATACACACACCAGGAACAAGAAGGTTGATTTCAAATTTCAACAATCTTAAACCATGAATTTCAAACGGGGAATTAATGTAGTTACTTAAGAAAAATACTGAGGACTTACACAGAGAACTGAGAGGTTTTTCAAAGGAGATATGCTAACATACACAGGCAAAGAAGAGATTATTCTATGGGGAGATGACTGGATTTAACTGGCAATTTGGGGTTTTCAATGGGATATTTGATTAAATATACTACTAGCAAAAATGAAGGGTTTATGCAATTCAAGGCTGGGTTATATGTTACTTACAATGCAAGTCTTGGTTTAAGATTCAGGAAACCCAGCTGGCTCTCAGGACACGCTGGAAAGAAATGGCAAGAGGTCTGGTCACTGCACTCTGAAAGATGGAAAGGTTCCACAGCATTCTTTCTGTCCTCCTTTTCTGTTTCCCTGGATTGTATTATCTGTCCAAATTCCTAGTACAGCCCCCTTATATAGCAGAAATTACATCACTAATTTTACAATCTAAGGGGAGTACCCTGTAATTATCCGTGCTGCCAGGATTGGACAGTTTCTCTCTGTCTCTCCACCCCCAGTCAGGATTGGATCAGGGATTTTAGAGCACCATCTGTCTTTCTCCTTTATTAGCCTGCTTTATTCTCAGCTTAACTTTCTAGCAACAATAAGTTATGTATCATAACTTTATCATTACACTAGACACTGCCATGTGAATCATATATTCGGTTTTAGCTGGTCATAAGGAATTAGGTGAGCCGATCGCCAACTCTGTATGCTGTAGCATGGCCATTTGGCACATTTTTGTTCTTTTCATAAAATGTACAACAGGTATGAATCTGCAAATGATCAAGCATGTTCCTAATTTAATTTTCCATCTTTTCACCAACTGTCACGTATGTCATCTGTTCAGACCAGCCAGAAAACTAGTCTAACTGCCAATTTCAGTCCACAAAGTCCAAGGTAAATACAATTTATGTCCTAAAAACCACCTGGAAATTACAAGAAAAATTGCCTGAATTTGAAATATATCCTTAGTCTATTGGCTGTGCAAAATGCCTAAAAGGGAATAGTCTTTTATGTTAATTGGAAGTGTCTTGTTCCACAAGTGGGAGGACCGCTTTATCCCCCACAGCCATCTGTTCCCCTCGGTCAGCCGGTGACCAGAGGGTTTATTTATGAGCCCATTTGAAATTGGCAGTTTGCTCTTTGAAGTGGATGCTCCAATGACACACCTTCTTGTCATGCTTCAGCCACATTTTGCCTTCTTTGAAATCTCTGAGCCATCATGTCTGCATAACAGGGAATTATGACACCCTCAGCACCATCACATTTTATTGCGGGATTGTTATAGTATATGTGTGCTATCCAGTGGGAAGTGGGGCTTTGTCATTATGACGTTCCTGTCTCAGCCGAACTGGTTTTTCCTGCATTAAGTGTCTCTTCAAAGGTGACTGGAAATATGTCGGTTGAAACAGAGTATACATTTATTTTGGTCACCCCCACATCATATTTCCCTAACATTTTCTGTGTGAGCAGCGCTATCTTTTCCCACTGGGGCTTTTTTACAGCCATTTTTCTTTTCACACATGTGCAGGCCGTTTTTGCTTTTAATTTTTAAAATCCTGTCTGTCAGGTCACAGGATTCTTTGATTTCTCCTTCGTGGGTGAATTTACATTTGCTGTTTATCCATAGATGATAAAAGGTAGGTCCCTTTCCACATGGTTCTTTAATTTGACATGAACACAAAGAAAAAGCCAGGCCGTTTTTGGTAGCAGTGTTTAAAAGGCTGTTGTTCATGTGACAGGAAAAGCTAAAAAGACGTTTTTGGTTGTAGCATTGAAATTCTTGACCTTCATGTGAAATAAAAGTAAAGCAAATCTGCTTTTGGTTGCAGTGTATAACTTCTTGTCATTCATGTGAAATAAAAGCAAAGCAAGGCCGTTTTTTCTTGCAGTGTTTAAATGCTTGCCACTCATGTGACAGGGAAAGTAAAGCGAGGCAGTTTTTGGTGGCAGTGTTTAAATGCTGCTGTTCAGGTGAAAGGGGCTTCTATTTGGGTCCTTTAAATGCACCCCACAAGAAAAAGGTGAAGAATTCCAGTGTTTATACTTAGCAGCGAAAGGTGAAGAGTTCCAGCTTTTAAACCTAGTAGCCAAAGGGGAAGAATTCCAGTGTTTAGACCTAGCAGGCAAAAGTGAAGAATTCCAGTGTTTAGACCTAACAGACAAAGGTGAATAATTCCAGTGTTAAGACCAAGCAGCCAAAGGTGAAGAATTCCAGTGTTTAGACCTAGCAGCCAAAGGTGAAGAATTCCAGTGTTTAGACCTAACAGACAAAGGTGAATAATTCCAGTGTTAAGACCAAGCAGCCAAAGGTGAAGAATTCCAGTGTTTAGACCTAGCAGCCAAAGGTGAAGAATTCCAGTGTTTAGACCTAGCAGGCAAAGGTGAAGAATTTCAGTGTTTAGACCTAGCAGACAAAGGTGAAGAATTCCAGTGTTTAGACCTAGCAGACAAAGGTGAAGAATTCCAGTGCTTAAACCTAGCAGACAAAGGTGAAGGTTTCCAGTGTGACCTAGCAGACAACAGTGCAGAATTCCAGTGTTTAGACCTAACAGACAAAGGTGAAGAATTCCAGTGTTTAGACCTAGCAGACAAAGCTGAAGAATTCCAGTGCTTAAACCTAGCAGACAAAGGTGAAGATTTCCAGTGCTTAGACCTAGCAGACAACAGTGAAGAATTCCAGTGTTTAGACCTAGCAGACAAAGGTGAACAATTCCAGTGTTTAGACCTAGCAGACAACAGTGAAGAATTCCAGTGTTTAGACCTAGCAGACAAAGGTGAAGAATTCCAGTGTTTAGACCTAACAGACAAAGGTGAAGAATTCCAGTGTTTAGACCTAGCAGACAAAGGTGAAGAATTCCAGTGCTTAAAGGTGAAGATTTCCAGTGCTTAGACCTAGCAGACAACAGTGAATAATTCCAGTGTTTAGACCTAGCAGCCAAAGGTGAAGAATTCCAGTGCATAGACCTAGCAGCCAAAGGTGAAGAATTCCAGTGCTTAGACCTAGCAGACACAGGTGAAGAATTCCAGAGTTTAGACCTAGCAGACACACGTGAAGAATTCCTGTGTTTAGACCTAGCAGGCAAAGGTGAAAAATTCCAGTGTTTCGACCTAGTAGCTAAAGGTGAAGAATTCCAGTGCTTAGACATAGCAGCCAAAGGTGAAGAATTCCAGTGCTTAGACCCAGCAGATACAGGTGAAAAATTCCAGAGTTTAGACCTAGCAGACACACGTGAAGAATTCCAGTGTTTAGATCAAGCAGTCAAAGGTGAAGAATTCCAGTGTTCAGACCTAGCAGCCAAAGGTGAAGAATGCCAGTGCTTAGACCTAACAGACAAAGGTGAAGAATTCCAGTGTTTAGACCTAGCAGCCAAAGGTGAAGAATTCCAGTGCTTAGACCTAGTAGCCAAAGGTGAAGAATTCCAGTGTTTCGACCTAGAAGCCAAAGGTGAAGAATTCCAGTGCTTACATCAGGCAGCCAAAGGTGAGGAATTCCAGTGCTTAGACCTAACAGACAAAGGTAAAGAATTCCAGTGTTTCGACCTAGCAGCCAAAGGTGAAGAATTCCAGTGCTTAGACCTAGCAGCCAAAGGTGAAGAATTCCAGTGCTTAGACCTAGCGGACACAGGTGAAGAATTCCAGAGTTTAGACCTAGCAGACACACGTGAAGAATTCCAGTGTTTAGACCAAGCAGTCAAAGGTGAAGAATTCCAGTGTTTAGACCTAGCAGCCAAAGGTGAAGAATTCCAGTGCTTAGACCTAGCAGCCAAAGGTGAAGAATTCCAGTGCTTACATCGGGCAGCCAAAGGTGAGGAATTCCAGTGCTTAGACCTAACAGACAAAGGTGAAGAATTCCAGTGTTTCGACCTAGCAGCCAAAGGTGAAGAATTGCAGTATTTAGACCTACCAGCCAAAGGTGAAGAATTCCAGTGTTTAGACCTAGCAGACAAACGTGAAAAATCCAGTGTTAAGACCTAACAGACACATGAAGAATTCCAGTGTTTGGACCTAGCAGACAAAGGTGAAGAATTCTAGTGTTTAGACCTAGCAGACAAACGTGAAAAATCCAGTGTTAAGACCTAACAGACACATGAAGAATTCCAGTGTTTGGACCTAGCAGACAAAGGTGAAGAATTCTAGTGTTTAGACATAACAGACAAAGGTGGAGAATTTTAGTATTTAGATATGATATGGGATGAGAATGAGCAGAATTGAGAGAGCGGAGAAGGGGGTTCAGAACAGTTAGAAGAGAATGAGAATCAGAACATAATAATCGAGAATGTATATAATAAGTAGGGGTGTACTGAATAGCACATTTGTATTTGTTTGGGTGTACTGAAAGCCACTCAGCCACTCCCATGGCCCCACTACTAGTGCCACCATGCTTAACCAGAGACAAAAAGAGCATCACAGCAGAGAAAGTAAGCACTGCTATCCTACCCACTCTTAATGCATTGTCAGAAAATCTAGATCCCAGCATCCTAGTCCATGAATTTAACAATATCATGCTCACTACATTGGACAAAATTTCCCCTCTCAAACTTAGATCGAGTAAACCCAAAGCCCATCTAAACAAATGGTTTACGCCACAATTTAGAAACCTACGCCTCCTGAAAAGAAAAAGTGAAACTAATTGTAGGCTCTGCCCCTCTAATGACAATAAGGCAAAATTAACCTCTCTCTTCTCGCATTATAAGAATTAGGTTTGCCTCGTAAAATGTAACTCTTATGACGAGCGCATAGCCAAATCCAAGTCTAGTATGAAAGGACTTTTCTCCATACTAAAAGAACTAGAGTCACCAATAGCCATAACTCATATGTGTACTAAGTATAGGTCCTGGTGTGAAGACATCAAGCATGCACTAGCCAATCAATCTAACATTCTCCAAAATAGAATACAGCAAAAAAAAGAAACACTGAATCTACAGCAATCGCCTAAAACTCCTGCGCCCAGCAATCCTCCTACGGCACATAACAACAGATTTCACTTCACCAAATGTCTACCCTGGAAGTAGAAAAAAACATCCTCTCGCTTAAACCTTCCAATTGCAAAGGCGACACCTGCCCTGCGCAATTAATAAAAGATGCTGCCAGAGAATTGTCTCCCTTCATCTCCAAACTGATTAATGCCTCCTTTGCTTCAGGCACCATCCCTGCCAACCTAAAACAGTCATGGGAGCTCCCTCTCCTCAAGAAGCAGACATTAGATCCTCTCATCCCTACCAACATTGTCCCATCACCACGGTACCATTTCTACTTAAAGTACTGGACAAAGCCGCTTATAACCACATTCAAAAACACCTAGAACTACATAAACTCTTAGGAGATAGACAATCTGGCTTCCGCCCCTTACACGGAACGGAAACTGCCTTAATTAATTTAAAATCCCAAATTGACGAGCTGAGAGACAAAGGGAGGACAGTACTTCTACTTCTTCTTGATCTCTCAGCGGCATTTGATCTAGTGGACCACAAGGTCCACTGAAGACACTTGGATTCTGCCGCTCATTTCTCCCGTGAGGCCATCAGATGGGTTGAGTCATTCCTGAGTGAGAGAACCATGAGAGTATTCTCTCCCTCGGCAGCCGCAGACCCTACCCCTATCCTGTGTGGTGTTCCTCAAGGCTCCTGCGTCTCCCCAACTCAATACAACATCTTCACCAAGCCCCTGCTCGATGATCTGGACCATATGGGTATCACCTACACTAACTATGCAGATGATACACAGATTCTCCTCCCGCTTTCTGGGGATCATAGCAAGGACACGGAATTGGTGAATAGGGTATATCTTATCATCCAGGCATGGATGGCCACTCATTGCCTGTGCCTGAACGATGATAAGACTGAGTTATGATATGATATGATATGATATGGTATTTGTAACGCGCCTATACACAAGTGTTTCAAGGCGCGACGAGGCAGGGAGGGAGGGAAACAAGGGGAAGACAGACAAACGATCCTACTAGGCCAAGTGTCATTCAGATCGTGCAAGTGCAGAGGTAAGGGGAAAAGGAGAAAGTGCAGGGGGAGGAGGTGGGGGGGGAAAGTGCAGTACAAGGTAAGTAGCGTAATAAAATAATAAATAATAAATAATAAATAAAAGGGCCAGCTGGTGGCAAGTGCGAGGTAAGTGCAGAGCAAGTGCTGGGAAGGGGGCTGTAGGGATGCAGTGACAGTCCCACAGTGCAGGAGGAGCCAGGGAGGCAGTGCAAGTGGAGAGTGGCTGGGCCCTGGACCGAGGTCACAGAGTGGCCCAGATGCAGGTTTAGTGCAGACTTCAGTGGGGAGTTTAGCAGGTTTAGCAAGGGAGAGGGAGAGAGAAGGCAGAAGCGAAGAGGAAGGTTTTGAGGTGCTTCCGGAACCGGAGATGGTTCTCCTCAAGTTTCAGGGAGGCAGGAAGGCTGTTCCAGAGGGAGGCCCCTGCTGCGGAGAGAGATCTACCCCCAGCTCGTTGCTTCGAGAAGCGGCTGACCATGAGGGAGTTGGAGACGGATGAGCGAAGGGCTCGTGAAGGCAGATATTTAGGAAGAGAGAGTTGAAGGTATTTAGGCCCAGGCCCCAGAAGGCCTTGTGGACAATGCAGAGGGTTTTGAACTTAATCCTCGCAGCCACTGGGAGCCAGTGAAGAGATTTCAGTCCTGGAGAGATACGGTCCCTGGGCTTGAGGCCAAGGACAAGTCTCGCAGTTCTGTTCTGGATAAGTTGCAGAGGGCGGAGAGTGGAGGCAGGCAGATTAAGATAGAGGCTGTTACAGTAGTCCAGCCTTGAGAGAACCAGGGCTCGGGAGACAGTGAGCTTCTGGGGGAAGGAGAGGAAGGGAAGAATACCTTCCTTGATAATCATGGGCACACATACCAACATTAAAAAACTAGGCCAAGAATTTTCCTCATTTAATATTGATGGGAGTATCATCAAAGTCTCCAAGGAAGTAAAAACCCTTGGTTTCTACCTAGATTCCACTTTGTCATTTGATAAACAGATAAAAACCCTGGCCTCCACCACGGCCTACACTTGCAAGTTGATAAGAGCTGGGAAGTCATTCCTCTCGAATGACAGCTGCATGATCCTGGCCAGAGTCTTAATACTCTCCAGAATCGACTACTGTAATGCCCTATACAGTGGAGCTAATAAAATTACCATCCGGAGGCTACAAACATTACAAAATAACGCCTTGAGAGCAGCACTTGGCATAAACAATAGAACCCATATCTACTCCATCAGACGCCAACATAAATGTCTGACCACTGATAACAAAATACAGATAAAGACGCTTTCACTGACCCACAAAGCTCTAAATAACGCTGCCCCCAGCTACCTCACAGATACACGTCATAGGAGAATCTCTCTCAGACTAACCAGAGCTGGCAACACCTAGATACAGGCTTACCACGATCGGTGGGAATAGCTTCTCAGTGAAGGTAGCCACAATTTGGAACCTACTGCCACAAGACCTGCGAGTAGACCAACCTTACCTACATTTCAGAAAAAATGTAATGAAACATCTCATCTCTACTGACCCCTAGTCTCCCATCACCTGACTCAGCCTACTCCCACTTGCCCTCCGTGTCACTGCTTAGAAGACTATGTGTAACCTACTCTACTCTACTCTGTGACTCAGTGTAATACTGACTGTGCGTAAATACTTAATGTAACATCTGGTAACTTGTACATTTGTATACTGTATATTATGTATCTAAGTGAGATTTATATGTGTATATTGTATATTGTTTTATTTTGTAACCATGTAAGCCCTGCATCTTCTTACTGCGGGTCTGGTGTGCATAAAAAGTGAATAAACAAACAAACAAACAAACATTTAATATTCGGCCAACTATTCAAAGGTTTGTCTGGTATTTGGCTGAATCTGAATAGTTGACTGAATAGTTGTTTTATTTAACAAATCATGCACTAAACATTTAAAATACATTTAAAAAGAAATGAAAATGCTCTATTAAATGTGTTCATATCTTTCATTTTTGTGTTTTAAATTAACATCTCATCCTTATTTAACGCACATAAGCCAGAAAACAAAAATAGCAGGATGTCCAAAAGCATTGCTACTCAAAGTGACAGTCTTCACAGGTGCAAAGTGCTAGGTTACAAAGAACAGAATGGATTCTGCAAATGACAAATGCCTTTGCAAATGACACACATTGCAGTCTCTCGTAAATTGCAAGGTGGCTTAGGGGGAAATTGAATGATATCCCATCATCCAGGCATGGATGGCTACCCATGGACTATGCCTGAATGATGACAAGACTGAGATCATCATCCTGGGAACCCCCTCAACCCTTAGAAAACTGGGACCCACACATTCTACATTCAACATTGACAATAACCCTATCACAGTCACTAGTGAACTCTACACTCTCCTTCAGTAAACAGGTCAATGCAATGGCATCTGTCATGGCATATACCTGCAAATTGATCAGAGCAGGTAAACCCTTCTTGTCTAACAATAGTGGCATTACCCTGGCTAGAGCACTCATCCTGTCAAAGCTGGATTACTGTAACTCTCTTTACATTGGGGCCAATAAGGAAACTATCAAGAAAATCCAATTCCTTCAGAATAATTTTCTTAGAGCAGCACTCGGAATTGCTAGGAGAGATCATATCTCTGAAACTAGAAGATCAAACAATTGGATCTCAACACACGATAAAATCCAGTTGAAAGTGGCCTCTCTCATGTATAAATGTCTACCACGGCACCCTGTTATCCCTCAGAGAGACTCACCAGAAAAACCCCTGCAAGACTCACCAGATTATCGAGCACCAACTGCCTCTCAGTCCCAAGATTTAAACTTGCCAGAGTTGGGGGACACAGTTTCCCGGTCAAGGCAGATCAACTCTGGAACTCCTTACCCCCTCCTATGCGAGTAGATTAATCCTACCTACAATTCCGTCAGATCCTCATAAGACGGCTCAAAGACTCTGACAAGTAACCCTCCAACTTTCTTTGACCTCCTCTGGCTCAGTTTGTCCCTCTACATCTTTGTATATATTATTGTATATTATCTGCATCTTTAGGTGTTATGCCACCTCTATCCTGAATAACCTTTATATAGTTTATTTTTGATGTGTAACTGATCTGTATTTTGGATATGTGTGTACTGATTTGTAACTAAGCTGTAAATTGTCTTATGCAATGCGCCCTGATACCCACGGGTCTAGTGAACAATACAAGTAATAAAATAAACAAACCTTTTTTTGCAACTCACAGAGAAATGTCTACTGTTCACTAATGCAGGAAGCAAGTCGAGGCTACATGAGACGTGCTGTGGCTACATCTCCCTCCTTTTTTTTAAGTGTGCTCTCACTGCCACATATGCCAAACCTGGGAGAGGCCGGTAGGCTTGGATCAGGGGTTACCACAAAATAAAAAGCCGGATATGTGGCTGAACTAGAGTCCAAACCTTACAAGCTCTGAAAAGCACTTGCCTTTTGGGCAATCACTCAGTTCCACCAAATCCCAGTCCACATCCACGTACCCCTCCTCCTTCCCACGACACTAGTTGATAGAAGGCTCTCACTCTTCACTGGCACTAGGGGATAGAAGGCTCTCACTCTTCACTGACACTAGGGGATGGAAGGCTTTCACTCTTCACCGACACTAGAGGATAGAAGGCTCTCACTCTCCACCGACACTAGAGGATAAAGGGTTCTCACTCTCCACCGACACTAGGGGATAGAAGGCTCTCACTCTTCACTGACACAGGGGATAGAAGGCTCTCACTCTTCAACGACACTAGAGGATAGAAGGCTCTCACTCTTCACCGACACTAGGGGATAGAAGGCTCTCACTCTTCATTGACACTAGGGGATAGAAGGCTCTCACTCTTCACTGACACTAGGGGATAGAAGGCTCTCACTCTTCACCGACACTAGAGGATAGAAGGCTCTCACTCTCCACTGACACTAGAGGATAGAAGGTTCTCACTCTCCACCGACACTCAGGATTTGGAAGGCTCTCACTCTTCACCGACACTAGGGGAAAGAACGCTCTCACTCTTCACTGACACTAGGGGAAAGAAGGTTCTCACTCTTCACCGACACTAGGGGATAGAAGGCTCTCACTCTTCACCAACAATAGAGGATGGAAGGTTCTCACTCTTCACCGACACTAGGGGATGTAAGGCTCTCACTCTTCACTGACACTATGGGATAGAAGGCTCTCACTCTTCACCGACACTAGAGGATAGAAGGCTCTCACTCTTCACCAACACTAGGGGAAAGAAGGCTCTCACTCTCCACTGACACTAGAGGATAGAAGGTTCTCACTCTCCACCGACACTCAGGATTTGGAAGGCTCTCACTCTTCACCGACACTAGGGGAAAGAAGGCTCTCACTCTTCACTGACACTAGGGGAAAGAAGGTTCTCACTCTTCACCGACACTAGGGGATAGAAGGCTCTCACTCTTCACCAACAATAGAGGATGGAAGGTTCTCACTCTTCACCGACACTAGGGGATGAAAGGCTCTCACTCTTCACTGACACTATGGGATAGAAGGCTCTCACTCTTCACCGACACTAGGGGATAGAAGGCTCTCACTCTTCACCGACAATAAAGGATGGAAGGTTCTCACTCTTCATCGACACTAGGGGATAGAAGGCTCTCACTCTTCACCGACATTAGGGGATAGAAGGCTCTCACTCTTCACCGACACTAGGGGATAGAAGGCTCTCACTCTTCACTGACACTAGAGGATGGAAGGCTCTCACTCTTCACCGACACTAGGGGATAGAAGGCTCTCACTCTTCACCGACACTAGAGGAAAGAAGGCTCTCACTCTTCACCGACACTAGGGATAGAAGGCTCTCACTCTTCACCGACACTAGGGGATAGAAGGCTCTCACTCTTCACCGACATTAGAAGAAAGAAGGCTCTCACTCTTCACCGACACTAGGGGATAGAAGGCTCTCACTCTTCACCAACACTAAGGGATAGAAGGCTCTCACTCTTCACCGACACTAGAGGAAAGAAGGCTCTCACTCTTCACCGACACTAGGGGATAGAAGGCTCTCACTCCTCACCGACACTAGGGGATAGAAGGCTCTCACTCTTCACCGACACTAGAGGAAAGAAGGCTCTCACTCTTCACCGACACTAGGGGATAGAAGGCTCTCACTCTTCACCGACACTAGAGGATGGAAGGCTCTCACTCTTCACCGACACTAGAGGAAAGAAGGCTCTCACTCTTCACCGACACTAGGGGATAGAAGGCTTTCACTCTTCACCGACACTAGAGGAAAGAAGGCTCTCACACTTCACCGACACTAAAGGAAAGAAGGCTCTCACTCTTCACCGACACTAGAGGAAAGAAGGCTCTCACTCTTCACCGACACTAGGGGATAGAAGGCTCTCATTCTTCACCGACACTAGGCAATATAAGGCTCTCACTCTTCACCGACACTAGAGGATGGAAAGCTCTCACTCTTCACCGACACTAGGGGATAGAAGGCTCTCACTCTTCACTGACACTAGGGGATAGAAGGCTCTCACTCTTCACCGACACTAGGGGATAGAAGGCTCTCACTCTTCACCGACACTAGGGGATAGAAGGCTCTCACTCTTCACTGACACTATGGGATAGAAGGCTCTCACTCTTCACCGACACTAGGGGATGGAAGGCTCTCACTCTTCACCGACACTAGGGGATACAAGGCTCTCACTCTTCACTGACACTAGGGGATAGAAGGCTCTCACTCTTCACTGACACTAGGGGATAGAAGGCTCTCACTCTTCACCGACACTAGGCAATATAAGGAACCCACTCTTCACCGACACTAGAGGATGGAAAGCTCTCACTCTTCACCGACACTAGGGTATAGAAGGCTCTCGCTCTTCACCGACACTAGAGGAACGAAGGCTCTCACTCTTCACCGACACTAGGGGATAGAAGGCTCTTACTCTTCACTGACACTAGGGGATAGAAGGCTCTCACTCTTCACCGACACTAGAGGAAAGAAGGCTCTCACTCTTCACCGACACTAGGGGATAGAAGGCTCTCACTCTTCACTGACACTAGAGGATAGAAGGCTCTCACTCTTCACCGACACTAGAGGAAAGAAGGCTCTCACTCTTCACTGACACTAGGGGATAGAAGGCTCTCACTCTTCACCAACACTAGAGGATGGAAGGCTCTCACTCTTCACCGACACTAAAGGAAAGAAGGCTCTCACTCTTCACCGACACTAGAGGAAAGAAGGCTCTCACTCTTCACCGACACTAGGGGATAGAAGGCTCTCACTCTTCACCGACACTAGGCAATATAAGGCTCTCACTCTTCACCGACACTAGAGGATGGAAAGCTCTCACTCTTCACCGACACTAGGGGATAGAAGGCTCTCACTCTTCACCGACAGTAGGGGATAGAAGGCTCTCACTCTTCACCGACACTAGGGGATAGAAGGCTCTCACTCTTCACCGACACTATGGGATAGAAGGCTCTCACTCTTCACCGACACTATGGGATGGAAGGCTCTCACTCTTCACCGACACTAGGGGATACAAGGCTCTCACTCTTCACTGACACTAGGGGATAGAAGGCTCTCACTCTTCACTGACACTAGGGGATAGAAGGCTCTCACTCTTCACCAACACTAGGCAATATTAGGCTCTCACTCTTCACCGACACTAGAGGATGGAAAGCTCTCACTCTTCACCGACACTAGGGTATAGAAGGCTCTCGCTCTTCACCGACACTAGAGGAACGAAGGCTCTCACTCTTCACCGACACTAGGGGATAGAAGGCTCTCACTCTTCACTCACACTAGGGGATAGAAGGCTCTCACTCTTCACCGACACTAGGGGATAGAAGGCTCTCACTCTTCACCGACACTAGGGGATAGAAGGCTCTCACTCTTCACTGACACTATGGGATAGAAGGCTCTCACTCTTCACTGACACTAGGGGATGGAAGGCTCTCACTCTTCACCGACACTAGGGGATACAAGGCTCTCACTCTTCACTGACACTAGGGGATAGAAGGCTCTCACTCTTCACTGACACTAGGGGATAGAAGGCTCTCACTCTTCACCGACACTAGGCAATATAAGGCTCTCACTCTTCACCGACACTAGAGGATGGAAAGCTCTCACTCTTCACCGACACTAGCGTATAGAAGGCTCTCGCTCTTCACCGACACTAGAGGAACGAAGGCTCTCACTCTTCACCGACACTAGGGGATAGAAGGCTCTCACTCTTCACTGACACTATGGGATAGGAGGCTCTCCCTCTTCACCGACACTAGGGGATGGAAGGCTCTCACTCTTCACCGACACTAGGGGATAGAAGGCTCTCACTCTTCACTGACACTAGGGGATAGAAGGCTCTCACTCTTCACTGACACTAGGGGATAGAAGGCTCTCACTCTTCACTGACACTAGGGGATAGAAGGCTCTCACTCTTCACTGACACTATGGGATAGAAGGCTCTCACTCTTCACCGACACTAGAGGATGGAAGGCTCTCACTCGTCACTTCTATCCTACAACACCAGCAGATCCAACGCTCTCTGTCCTCTCGCACACATTTCGGTTGTACAGACTGGCCTGTAGTGTTATTTGACCACCTTCCCAATAAGCAAGTAGCAAATTCTACCAAGAAGTCAATATAAGGTGGGAAATGTCAGCTACATCTTGTTCAGCCTGGCATGTAGTTGACTCACCCCCATCCCTCATTGACAGAAAAGAGAGAGACAATCAACCGGTTAGAAAGTCTTGTGATTTCCACACGCGCTCTCCACCTACCAATTTCCCCAACAGGGCATTGCTCTCTCTGTAGCGTACATAGGCCTCAGTACTGTCTCTGTACACCCTCTGGCTGACGGTCCAATGGGGATCAGAGGCGTCTTAATCCAAATAATGGACTACCTCAGTCCACCTGATCTTCACTACCTGTTATGAAATAACGTTTGTAGGCATTTCCCGTAGCAAAAAGCCATGCTCCCCACTTCCTCATCCTCACGACTTCTCACCAATACACAAATCTATGCCTTGGTGTTTTTTTTTAATCGGTTAGAGAACATTAAGCACTGAAACCAACATTTTATGCCTCGAGAACGTATTTGTGGGGTGACATCGTGATCGCCATGACGTCACACATGTGTGATGTCATGCGTGTCAAGACCGCCCCATGAAATAACTTAAATGTAAAAAAAAAAACATTCAAATGGTGAATAATGCAATGACTTTCCGATGCTCGGATTTGAATCACATCTTTATTTTAACACTTATAACAGAAGAAACTAAAACCTGTGTTTTAAACGGTAATAAGCCTAAAGGACACGTAGATGTCATGAACTCGCGAGGCGTCATGCACGTCATGTCACCTCCACAGGTAACATGCAAGAGAGAATAATGGAATCCCTAACAGACAACAGATAATGTTCTGAATACTTGTTGTAATCTTCATTACTCCAAGTCCTACTCTTGCTCGTCACAATACTTACCTCATGTGGCCCCTGCCTCCGACACAGGTCCTTCTTCTATTTCTTTTATTTCCTATAACTCCTCCCCTTAACCAATGGCATCCAGTTTAACATATCCAAGCCGGAGCATGGGCCCTTCCCCGCAAGGAGGGAGAGCAGGGGTCGTCAGTACTGTGACGAGGAAGAGTAGGGCTAGGAGTAATGAAAATTACTGGTAAGTAATCGGAGCATTACCCCCATGTCCACTCTTCCTTGTCCCAGTACTTACCTCATTTCCCAGCACATACCATAGCAGCAACAGGAATAGGTCCCAATGAGACACAGATCCAGAAAAGGGCAGAACAAAAACTCAAACCATTAAGAACTCCAAACTCACATTCAACAGACAAAACCGCAACCCTGAAGGAACCAACCCCAGAGCGGGAGACAGACAATCGAAAGAGGGTGGCAAAAGTGCTCTGATCTGCCCAAGGTGCCGCCCCACAAATCTCCTGCAGAGAAAACCCCTAGCGAGAGCAACACTGTGTGGGCAGGCACAGACCGGTAGGAAAAACCACAGAAGCCATTGACACAACAACACGGAGCCACTGGCTAATGGAAAACCACAGAGGCCTTCCGATCCGCAGCATTGGGGCCAAAATCAACCAAGCGACTACCAGACCGCCCGACAGGAGCAGTCTGAACCAAATACACCAAAATCCCACCTTCAGCACATCAAAGGCAGGATAAGGCACCCCTTCCCAGGACTGTAGGACCCACAAATGCAGGGACCACCAGATCCTGAAAGGTGCGAAACCGAGACACAACCTTAGGCAGTAACCTTGGAGCCCACCGCAAAACCATAGATTCCAGAAGAACCTGCAAGAAAAAAGAGGGGGGTGACACAACAGAGCCCCAATCACCCCCCATCCTATGGGGAGACCTGATAGCGATCAGGAAACAGTCAGTAGAGTAAGGAGCTTGACTTCAAATCAGAATGGGGCATCAAAGGAGGCCCCGAAGGAACCTCAAGACCGAAGGGAGAACCCATGGGGGAAGGCCCCTATAAGTATAAGGACAGAAAGAAGAGAGACCCCGAAGAAAATTCCCCACCCGAAAAAAACCCTGAAGTACAACAGGCCCCGGAGAATGGCACACTATCTCTCCAAGTGGACGAACAACGGCCTTCCTCCGCAGCCAACAAACCCTGGGCCGAGAGGATGCCCAATGTGCCCCCACCCCCCTCTGGTTGTACCTGGAGAAAGAGGGGTCAAAGGAGGATGGACCAGGGACAGCCCCACCTGGAGATACGGAACTCGCAACTACCACAGTAAGGAGGCCCACAGAGCCTGTGACACAGGGATCAAGACGCGTAAGCCCGAGAAGCCAGGAGCCAGTGGGAGAGTAGGTAAGACACCAGAGGATGCAGATTAAGACGAGCCCAAGGAACCAGAAGGATGTAGGATGCCCTGGGCCCCGGAAGCATGATCAACAGGTGAGCCGTGACACACGCCACCTGAGAACCCTGCCCAGAACAGACAGTAGGCACTAGACTCCATGAGCAAACCTGACAAATCAAGATCAACCGCCGCAGGGCCACTTTGCCCAAGCAGGCGCCCATGTAGGGAAACTGAAGGCCCACCAGGATAAAAAAGCACCACCAGGGGAGCCACCAACCCGGGGAAATCCTGGGGGCCGAACACAACCCGATCGGGAGCACTCAGAAATGAACGCCGAGATCCCACTGTAAAGCGAAAGAACTACATCTGCAGGGGCGGAGAGATATGTGGTAACATGCAACCCAGAGAACCAGGGAAACCAACCAGACCCCTGTGCACAACATCAGGAGAATGTCCTGCAAAGGACCCATCTTGAATCGTTCCTCCCGGACAAAGCAGTACAGAGCCTCAAAGTCCACGATGAGGCAAAAAACCGCCCGATGCTTCAGGGACCAAAAACATCCACGAGTAAAAACCCCTGACCCCGATGCGGAAAAGTAACTCAGTCAGAGCCGTTGCCATCACAAACTACTTGGGCAGCAAGCAGGGAACAGTAGTACGAACCATGTAATCCAAGGCAGGGGGAGACAGGAAGTTCACCTGAGAACCCCCCCCCGACAGTATTTTGAACCCAATAATCCGAGCACCACTTGGATCATATCGGAAAAACACATCAAGTAAATCACCAAAAAGTTTTGAATAGTCAAAAGGAATCTAAAGGGCAGCCGCCCACTGAGACCCCTCCATTTTACAATCCCTCAGACGCACATGCCTGTGGGCCTGTGGGCCGACAACCCAGCACCAAGGCTGAGCAACACAATCGATCAAATGCCAGATCGGACAAAAGGGCAACCTGCCGCAGCATGTCAGTCGGCAGTGGGGCACAGTCAGAGCCACCGTCAATGGCCACCTTCAACCTCTTGAACCACTCAGCACATCCTCTGCAGTGTAGGGGCCATAGATATGCACCCCGAGGGCAAGAGGTGCACCAGCATGAACCTACTTCAGGCAGCAATCCACCCTGCGGTCCACCGGGTCCCCGACAGCCGCCTCCTCGGCCGACCCAGAAGAGCGACCCACCAGACTAGCAAGGACATCATAGTACCAAAAAGAGAGTGGAACTGTGACCCCAGAAGGGGACAGACTAGGAAGGAAGGGAGCGACGTGCAACACAGCATTCCAGGGCTGCAGTCATGCCGGTAGACAGCCAATCGAGTTGAAAACAGAGATCAGATTAGCTGCAACAGATATCCGACGGAAAAAGGAGAAGTGTGCTCTAATTTCACAAAAACAGGTCCGGAATAGTGAAAAACAATGTAGCGGACCGTCCCTGCTCACTTTGACCACTGCACCCCCTTTTCAGGGCTGGACTGGGAACCAAACGTGGCCCTGGAAAACAAAGTGGCCCCATATTTTTCCAAAGGAGCGAGCACAGTGCGCGAGCCCAGCCCTTCTATGAGGGGATTGGGAGTATCCCCCAAGAAAATGTTGGATAAAATTAGTCAAAATGAGTGCATTTAAAGTATGATTTAAGCATATGTGAGGTGCAAAGACTGGCCCAATGCGGTTTATGTAATAGTGAACAGGTTTAGATGTAAGGGGCATTCTGTATCGTGAAGCACAATTTCTCCTCACAGATGAGCATAAGGTGCACAGGGTAGCGATTGCTCAGAGTGTTCATATGGATGACAGATCTGCCTTACATCGGCTTCCTGAGCCCCAAGTGATGCCCTTTTCTCTTATATTAGGTACGTGGAAAAGATGTCTGGGTCCATTAAATAAAATAGCCGGTCCGGTCCGATAGCACAGCGAGTAGAGCGCTCGCTTTGACATCTGTGCAAAGCCTGCTGAGGCAGGTTCGAATCCCGGCAGGGGCAAACTCCGCCTTTCATCCTTCCGAGGTCGATAAATGAGCACCACACAACGTGGGTAATAGTAAGCAGCGCTCAGATACCTGAGCGTTCGTAGTGCTATATAAATGCTAAATTATTATTATTTACACATGATCAAGAAATGTAGACAGGGCAGGGGCACTGCTGAACCCTTGAATAAAAGAACATGTCATTGGGAACATATCAGTGGCGACATCACTGGAAAACCTGTAAGCTTTGTCATGGTCTTAGCACTGCCATTAATTCATCTATATATACAGAGCAATGGGAATTCCGAGAAGAGCTACTGTATATTCACAGGCCGATTCATGGAATAATTAGCGCGGCGCAAGTGGGCAAAAACGTGCGAATCGCAGTGGAATAGCGAAAATCGCAGTGCAATTGCGAAAATCGCACAAAAAGCAGCGCACGTCGATTCATGGAAGGCCGTGCGCGAGAAAACCAGCGGATGTGCGATAAAAAAGTGCGCGGCGCACGTTGGCGCACAGGCCATCTAACAGCGAAAATCGCACAGGCCACAGCGAAATTCGCACATAGCGCGGCGCACGCAACAAAAGTAGGCGGAACACGAGCGTAACACTCGGAATGGGGAACAACTTGCCAAAACGTGGGCGTCACGGGGGAAGTACAGGGCACAAGTGCGCGGAACGCCCACACGCTCGCCTACAACACGTATTCATGGAATAGAATAGGGCAAAAAAGCGCACGCTCAAACCAGCGCACAGGCACAAACACGACCGCCACAAGAAAGCAGGCGGTAGCGTCTCTGCGGCTGTAAGAAATGTGCGCCAAAAGGTGCGCCAACAAATAGCACCTATATACTGCCATGATGAATGTCCCATACTGTGGCCCTCCAGGAAAAATGACGTGCAAAGGGGTACCCACAAACACGGACACCCGCTGACAAAAAATACGTGTGCGTGTATACCGGGGTGCGCGGGAAGTCGAACACGCGATTTCAGCGGGGTACGTGCATCACAGGGGTTCGCGTGAAGTTATTCACGCGATCGGGCCTGGGGGAGCGGGCTACGTGTATTTCAGGGGTTCGCGTGAAGTTTCACACGCGATCGGGTCTGGGGGAGCGGGCTACGTGTATTACAGGGGTTCGCGTGAAGTTCCTCACGCGATCGGGTCTGGGGGAGCGGGCTACGTGTATTTCAGGGGTGCGCGGGAAATTCCACACGCGAATAGCCTGGGCGCGTGTATTTCAGGGGTGCGCGGGAAGTTCCACACGCGAATAGCCTGGGCGCGTGTATTTCAGGGGTGCGCGGGAAGTTCCACACGCGAATAGCCTGGGCGCGTGTATTTCAGGGGTGCGCGGGAAGTTCCACACGCGAATAGCCTGGGTGCGTGTATTTCAGGGGTGCGCGGGAAGTTCCACACGCGAATAGCCTGGGCGCGTGTATTTCAGGTGTGCGCGGGAAGTTCCACACGCGAATAGCCTGGGGGCGCGTGTATTTCAGGGGTGCGCGGGAAGTTCCACACGCGAATAGCCTGGGCGCGTGTATTTCAGGGGTGCGCGGGAAGTTCCACACGCAAATAGCCTGGGCGCGTGTATTTCAGGGGTGCGCGGGAAGTTCCACACGCGAATAGCCTGGGGGCGCGTGTATTTCAGGGGTGCGCGGGAAGTTCCACACGCGAATAGCCTGGGCGCGTGTATTTCAGGGGTGCGCGGGAAGTTCCACACGCGAATAGCCTGGGCGCGTGTATTTCAGGGGTGCGCGGGAAGTTCCACATGTGATTTGACAGTGTGGGTCCTCCCAGGTGTACCCTGTACACCCTCCACGGCCCCTGCAGGCAGCCCACACCACAGGGGACTACCCTGCATCCCTGGTCATGTCCCGCAGGCAGCCCACCCACCATGGGCATGCCCCCCAGCAAAGGCACATGTCTCCTTGAACTAATGAACACCAACTCATGTCCCCTTGCACCCCCACCCCCCAGCACTGTGGGGCACCTGCCAGCAGGCCCCCACCCATGTCCAACTCATGTCCCCCACCACCCCCACCCCCCAGCACTGTGGGGCACCTGCCAGCAGGCCCCCACCCATGTCCAACTCATGTCTCCCACCACCCCCACCCCCCAGCCACCAGGGGCACCCTCCACCAGGCCCCCACTCATGTCACCCACCACCCCCACACCCCAGCCACCAGGGGCACCCTCCACCAGGCCCCCACTCATGTCTCCCACCACCCCCAAACCCCAGCAGTGCAGGGTCACCCTCCACCAGGCCCCCACTCATGTCTCCCACCACCCCCACACCCCAGCCACCAGGGGCACCCTCCACCAGGCCCCCACTCATGTCTCCCACCATCCCCACCCCCCAGCCACCAGGGGCACCCTCCACCAGGCCCCCACTCATGTCTCCCACCACCCCCACCCCCCAGCCACCAGGGGCACCCTCCACCAGGCCCCCACTCATGTCTCCCATCACCCCCACACCCCAGCAGTGCAGGGTCACCCTCCACCAGGCCCCCACTCATGTCTCCCACCACCCCCACCCCCCAGCCACCAGGGTCACCCTCCACCAGGCCCCCACTCATGTCACCCACCACCCCCACCCCCCAGCCACCAGGGGCACCCTCCACCAGGCCCCCACTCATGTCTCCCACCACCCCCACACCCCAGCCACCAGGGGCACCCTCCACCAGGCCCCCACTCATGTCTCCCACCACCCCCACATCCCCAACCACATGCACAGCCACTGCGCATGGGAGGGGAAAGGGCACGGGGGGAGGCAGCCCGTACACAGCTAGTGGCTAATTACTTCACATAGAAATCACACCCCTGTGGAGTGCACACTGCCCTGGCACATTTCATCTGACAATCAATGATGACTCAACCGGACACTGATCCTGAATGTCTGGAGAATGAACCGGGAATACCATGTCAGCCTGAGATTGTTCACCTGGAAGTGTCACAATGTGTGCATCCCTACCCACACAGACACCACCAATGCAGTTTTGTGAAGTTACACATTGAAGCAGCTAAAATGAATACCCACTTGCAAAATGCAACAAGAGGACAGTGCCATGTCAGCCAACCCAACCCCAGCACCGCCACACGACACACCGTGCCATGTCATGCTAATTGCAGGTAAACAAAGTAATCCCCACAACATGACATCAGTCTCACTATGTACAGTGGCACTATTAGAAACCTGCAACACCTGAAATGCTCACAGCAATGCCGGACCAACAACATACTTGAGCACGTAGTACCATTAACATGACATCACAAATGTTACATATTAGTAGTCTCACCACCTGGAAATGCCTGCACTCCCACCACTACCAACTGTGCAGTGTTGTCGCCATGTAGAGTTGTAGGTGCACTGCTGCCAACATGGACCCCATCTCCAGACTAGAGGTCCTTGTGTGGACATGAGGAAGGGACCTGCAAATTGGGAGGTAGACACAGAAGAAGAGTTACACATCAATGCAACATGCAGTGTACAACACAACAGCAATATGCACTAGGAATGTATACACAGTATTGACTACAGACTGCCCACACAGCTCATGGGAGTCCAACGTCACTGTGTAATTCACTGTCACTTGGGCACACCCTTTGCAAGCCCATGGAAACGGGAAGCAGGAGGGGTGTGTGTGACTCAAACCCAAGCATCTGAACCAAATACATTACAAGCCTGCATGTGCCCAGCCACAATGCAGCGTATGCCCACTGGAACCACGGAAGCCAACAGATCGCCCCAAAAAAATTGGGAATAAAAGAAATCAAAATAAAAATAAAAATAAGAAACAATCAAAAATGGCCATTGATGGGCCCGGGGGGGTTGGGGAGGCCACCCAGGAGGTCCGAGGACAGGATGCACACCAGAACCCACCTGCGTGGATCCTGGGAAGATAAAACACCTCCATGGGCTCATGGCCCACACGGCTACCCTATTGTGGGAGTATCACTGCTGTCGCTATTATCACCCTGTGCAGCTGCATCCGGAGGTGGTTGCACTATGGGAGGCAGCCCACGCAAGGCCCTAGTCTGCTCCTCCATGGCTGCAAGCATGCGGGTGTGGTAGGTCTGGTTCTGGAGGATGAGTGTGCGGAGGTCCCCATGCAACAACTCACGGGATGCCCGGACCTCCGCCCTCGTTGCCTGCATCTCAGCTGAGAGCGTACGGGTGAGACGCTCCAGCTGCTGTTCTGTCCTTTGGTGTGTTGAAGCCTCAAGCTCAACAAGAGTCGTCCTGAGGTGAAGGAGCTCCTGCCTCAGGGCTTCCCTGTGGCCCTGGGACTCAATGGAGATGGCCTCCTGCAGAGTCGCCAGTGCCGCCCGCCTGTCCCTGTTGGACCCCAACATGTCCTCCCTGTGTGACTGGCAGATGGAGTCGGTTGCCTGCTCTAGTCGCTCCATCAGCCTTTCTGGGGGGACAATGGAAGTGGCCACCCTATCCATGGCCTGAGCCATCATCTCGGATGATGCAGCCTGTTGGGTTGCCATACCGTAAATGGATTGCTCCCATGCGGTATTGCCGGGTGGCGTACGGCCACCACGTCGGTGGGCACAACACCTGTCTGGGGCAAGGCGAACTGCGCCTTGCTGTGCCGGCACTGCCTGAGGCTGCAGGACTGCATTCCCCCTCTGATCTGCTGGCCCAGGAACAGGATCAGATGTCGCGGAGTGTGACCCTGCATCCGTAACCACCGAAGGCGTAGCTGCCAACACTGACATCCCCATGGAGGGTTCTGACCCTGGTGCAGGTGGGTGAGACAGAACAGAATCCCTCCCTGGAACACTCACCTGCGACGGCACGTAGGTCTCATCCGAATCAACACCTGAGTACAGCTCGGGGGAGGTGCAGCCAGAGACACCCCTTGAGAGCACGACCTGCAGCACTTGTGGGTTCTCCCCCACCACCACACCACGTCCCTCACTGGTGGTTGGTCGGCCCTCGGACCCCTCCTGGGTCTGCACCATCTCCACAACCCCAGCAGTATCAGGTGCGTCTTCCCCTGCAAAGACATGAAAACAAAGAAATGGAAACAGGCATTAGCACCATGGCACACATTGAGGGCTGAGAAGCAAGAGAACCAGTACTTGATTGACACATGTCCCACATGACTAAAACCCTCCCATGCATGCACCCTCACTGCGTATGAAGTGCAGGCAAATGGCACACACTGATGACACCAAGATGGAAGATGAACACATTTTCTGCATGCTGCCTGGCAGTGGCATCACACATTGGCCTGTGATTGGCAGGTGAAACACACATGCCATCACACAGATGGCATGTACCATTGCTATTGAGTGAAGATGGAGAGGAGGGCAGCACCTATTCATTCAGTCCAGTTCCTGCATGTAATTGCTTTTCTAATTCTAACAGGTCAGATTTTTCACCTGGAGCTGCCAGTCTGAAATGGTCCAATTGCACAGGGACATGTGTGTACAAATGATATCCAGGTAACAAAGTCACTCCACTTTACCATACCCATGTCAGACATGTGACTAGTGGACAGCGACATGCCTAGTGAAAGTGGTGGAATGCAAACAAACTGACTGAATGAACAGTGAAAAAGAAGCAAATATGTAGTGGCAAGGTGACACTTCAAGGGCAACTGGCGTGCAGTTGGGCTAGATGTCTACTGTTGGCAGAAGGGATACTGCTATGGCCAAATGCAGCTGCGCAGGAAGGATTGCATGAAGCACATGGCTGACCCATACGACTCAGGCGCACACACTCTCACCTGGCACCCGAACAGAAGCCCTCACACACACACCATGCACATGGATGACACACACATGCATGTGCACTCACCGGACAATGCCTCGTAATCAGCCAGATCTCCCACGCCTTGGATCTGTTCCTCCGTGACGTAGGTCCCAGCGACTGACTCATGTGGAGTGAGTTCCATGTCTACTACTGGAGACCCACCTCCAGTCACTAGAGTTGCGGCATGACTTGAGGCCAGCTTACTCTTTGCCCTGCGCTTTAGGTCATTCCAGCGCTTATAGCAATCATTGGCTGTGCGCCTCACGATTCCAAGGGCACTTACGATGTCCGCAACGGTCTGCCAGTGTGCCTGGCGTTGTGCAGGTGTGGTCTTGGATCCTGCAACAATGACCATCTCGTTGTCATGTCCGGACACATACTCGACAAGTGCATTCAGTTCGTCATCCGTGAAGCTGGGCTTCCTGGACGGGCCAGACTGTGTAGCCGTGTCTGGGGCATCAGCCTGTGCCGGACGAGCACTCTTCCTCTTCCGCTTGGAAGGTGGTGGTGATCCTGAGTGTCCTGCGCCGCTCTGGACACTAGGGGCAGGAGCCCTGGTGGACTCTGTATCAGGAGTGTGGGATTGCACACTCAGCATGGGAGTTGGTGCAGGCATTGGCTCTAGTGTGATGGTGTCAGGGGGAATGTCAGCAGCATGGACTAGGACCGACACTGTCCTGGCTGGGTGTGTGAGGGCTGGGGTGGATGGAGCCGCTGCTGCCCCTGCAGCCTCTCCGCCCTGCCTCCTTGGTGCAGCAGATGACCTTGCTGCCCCAGATCCACGTGACATGATGGCATCAACGTGCACCAGCGCACGTGTCGTAGCCCTGCTGACCTGGAAGTCAGCCATGGAGTCAGCCAGGTCTGGTGCCACAATGGGCTGGTCCAACAAGGGCTGAGCATGGATGGTGTCAGCCACATCAGCCTCAATGGGAGGGGGGGAGGGGGGGATTATGGGTGCCCGTGACTGGTCCTCCACACATGGGGGGACAGGCTCACCCTGCAAGTTACAACCACGTCCCCTACCGGATCCACCACGGCCACCACTTGTGGCTCTTCCACCTTTGCCACCCTTACGGAATCCTCGCCTCCCAGCCATGGCACTGATGTTAATGTGCGTATGGGAGTGGATGTAGACTATTGTCCTGGGCAATTGGGGGTCAAAGGGGTTGGGTACCAGATGGTAATTGTACCCTAGTGCTCTAGCAAGGCTGAATGTAACCCCTGGGGAAAGATGACGGGTCACGCAACGCACAGGAGGCCCAAAAAAGGGAGATGACGTGCACGCAACCCCTCCTAGACCACGTGTGCAGAAAGAAAAACCTGCACTACGCTGTGGCACCCAGAAACACAAGAATGAACGTATGCGTGTCACACGCAGCCTAGAATGACCTCTGAAGGGGTAGGCTACACACGGGGCAAGCACAGATGTTAGATACGTGCTTGACTCACCGTCTGCCTGGTAAACGAGTGTGTAAAAGGAGCACGTTTGGTTGGCAACACCCCCGCCAAAAGAAGATTTGTCCGCTGTCTGAGGAGACAGGACAACAGTAGAAGGGAACACTGTTTGAGGGAACAGGCCCAGGTAAACCAGTTAAAGAGAAAAAAGAGAAAAAGATGTCAGAGGTAACAGGGAATACGAACTTGAAACGCCGTGAAGTAAATCGCGTGTGAAACGACAAGAAGTACAGAATTCACCCACTCGCTCTCCACGAAAAGCACGTACAAGGAAAACGTGTTCTACACGTACCTTTTATACAGGCCCACACGTCCAGCGTCACTTACGCGGCGTGTACGCGCTAGGGCCATTTCCACCTATTACATGCTTTGTCACTTCTGCGTGTAGGGCCATTTCCACCAATCACACGCGATTACACTCTGACGTGCAGTCTTTCCACGTGTGCTCTGTCATCACGTGCTGTGTGGGAAACACCTGTGCGGGTCACGTCACAGACGCGCTTACGCGCTGAGGGCCTTTCCTCAGTTTTCACGCTGACGTGCAGGATTTTCACGTGCAAAATCACTCCGTACCAAGCTGGCCACGCGTACGCACACGGAATACCACGCTCCTGCCCGGAAGGCCGAACTACTGCCCCCAGAGCCCGAGCACGCTCCCACCTGCTGCTGCCTGACTGCCTGCTGCCCCTGCACTGCTGGGGGGTGGGGGTGATAGGGGACATGAGTGGGGGCCTGGTGGGGGCTGCCCCTGCACTGCTGGGGGGTGGGGGTGGTGGGAGACATGGGTGGGGGCCTGGTGGAGGCTGCGCCTGGTGGCTGGGGGTGGGGGTGGTGGGAGACATGAGTGGGGGCCTGGTGGAGGCTGCCCCTGCACTGCTGGGGGGTGGGGGTGGTGGGTGACATGGGTTGGGGCCTGCTGGCAGGTGCCCCACAGTGCTGGGGGGTGGGGGTGGTGGGAGACATGAGTCGGGCATGAGTGGGGGCCTAGTGGAGGGTGCCCCTGGATGGTGGGGGGTGGGGGTGGTGGGTGACATGAGCAGGTGTGCAGGGTAGTCCCCTGTTTTGTGGGCTGCCTGCAGGGGCTGTGGAGGGTGTACAGGGAACACCTGTGAGGACCCACCCAGCCTAATCGCGTGTGTAACTTCCCACGCACCCCTGTAATACATGTACCAAGCAAAATCGCGTGTGAGAATTCCCGCGCATACCTGAAATACACGTACCCTGCTGAAGTCGCGTGTAAAACTTCCCGCGCACCCCTGAAATGCATGCGCCCAGGCTATTCGCGTGTGGAACTTCCCGCGCACCCCTGAAATACACGCGCCCAGGCTATTCGCGAGTGGGACTTCCCGCGCACCCCTGAAATACACGTAGCACGCTGGGAGACATGAGTGGGGGCCTGGTGGAGGGTGCCCCTGCACTGCTGGGGGGTGGGAAGGGTGGTAGACATGGGTGGGCGCCTGGTGGAGGCTTCCCCTGGTGGCTGGGGGGTGGGGGTGATAGGGGACATGAGTGGGGGCCTGGTGGAGGGTGCCCCTGGATGGTGGGGGGTGGGGGTGGTGGGTGACATGAGCAGGTGTGCAGGGTAGTCCCCTGTTTTGTGGGCTGCCTGCAGGGGCCGTGGAGGTTGTACAGGGAACACCTGTGAGGACCCACCCAGCCTAATCGCGTGTGTAACTTCCCACGCACCCCTGTAATACACGTACCAAGCCAAATCGCGTGTGAGAATTCCCGCGCATACCTGAAATACACGTACCCTGCTGAAGTCACGTGTAAAACTTCCCGCGCACCCCTGAAATACACGCGCCCAGGCTATTCGCGAGTGGGACTTCCCGCGCACCCCTGAAATACACGTAGCACGCTGGGAGACATGAGTGGGGGCCTGGTGGAGGGTGCCCCTGCACTGCTGGGGGGTGGGAAGGGTGGTAGACATGGGTGGGGGCCTGGTGGAGGCTTCCCCTGGTGGCTGGGGGGTGGGGGTGCAGGGGGACATGGGTGGGCGCCTGGTGGAGGCTTCCCCTGGTGGCTGGGGGGTGGGGGTGATAGGGGACATGAGTGGGGGCCTGGTGGAGAGTGCCCCTGCACTGCTGGGGGGTGGGGTGATAGGGGACATGAGTGGGGGCCTGGTGGAGGGTGCCCCTGCACTGCTGGGGGGTGGGGGTGGTGGGAGACATGAGTGGGGGCCTGGTGGAGGGTGCCCCTGCACTGCTGGGGGGTGGGGTGATAGGGGACATGAGTGGGGGCCTGGTGGAGGGTGCCCCTGCACTGCTGGGGGGTGGGGGTGGTGGGAGACATGAGTGGGGGCCTGGTGGAGGCTGCCCCTGTTGGCTGGGGGGTGGGGGTGGTGGGTGACATGGGTTGGGGCCTGCTGGCAGGTGCCCCACAGTGCTGGGGGGTGAGGGTGGTGGGAGACATGAGTCGGGCATGAGTGGGGGCCTGGTGGAGGGTGCCCCTGGATGGTGGGGGGTGGTGGGTGACATGAGCAGGTGTGCAGGGTAGTCCCCTGTTTTGTGGGCTGCCTGCAGGGGCCGTGGAGGGTGTACAGGGAACACCTGTGAGGACCCACCCAGCCTAATCGCGTGTGTAACTTCCCACGCACCCCTGTAATACACGTACCCAGCCAAATCGCGTGTGATAATTCCCGCGCACCCCTGTAATACACGTACCCAGCCAAATCGCGTGTAAAACTTTCCGTGTACCCCTGTAATACACCTACCCGGCCAAATCGCGTGTGATAATTCCCGCGTACCCCTGTAATACACGTGCCCTGGCTAATCGCGTGTATAACTTCACGCGTACCCCTCTAATGCATGTACCCTGGCCAATCGCGTGTTATACTTCACGCGTACCCCTGTAATACACGTACCCTGGCTAATCGCGTGTAAAACTTCCCGCGTACCCCTGATATGAACGTTACCCGCTTTGCGTTCCTTGTTTGGCAGCCCTGTAAACTGGTCCAGGGTTAGCGCAGCCCTTTGCGATGATTTAGCGATTTTGATGGCTTTTCCTTGCGCGAGGGCGTTCTTGGGGGCGTTACTGGCGCTGCTGCAGGGTCGCTGCGATACTCTGCGCCACGGCTGGTTTGGGAGCCTGAAATCCATGAATACGCTGTGCGCGGAAATCGGTTTTAGCGCACGTGCCTGGCGCAGACAATCGCACGCGGACACTCTGCGCCAGCCGCTTGCGACACTTTTCTGCGAAATTCTATGAATTACCCTGTCAGTGTCAAAGCGCTACTCAGCAGTACTACGGTGTGTAACCTTTGGTTCTCCAGATGTGTTGGACTACAACTCCCATCATTCCCTACCAGGTATAGTAAACGATAAGGAACCATGGGCCTTGTAGTCCAAGACATCTGGGAAGCCAAAGGTTGCAGACCCTGATATGTGATGTGTGCTGTATGGTCAATAGAAGCACTTGTTTGCAAGGCAACTATCCGTTTATCAGAACGTACTAGCATGCTGCAGAAAGTCTGCTACATTTTGCTTGGGACAGTACGGATATTCATTGAAAACAGAAGATGCAGGACTTCTACAGCATGACTGCTCTGATGAAAACATACATGAACTTCTCAGAAGCACTGCTGTACTTTACCTGGCAAGTAAAGGTACATTTCAGCAGGGTTGTGACCCTTTGAACAGAAACGTGAAGGCGCTTTCAGCAGAACTACTATGCTTTGGAATGTCCAGCCTTGGAATGGGAAAGTGCAGGGACTCCTGAGGAGGGCTGATGTACGTTAATGGGCCAGAAATGTCACTGCTGTGAAGAGCAGCTGTACTCTGAAAGAGACAGCAGCAACATTGTCGGGCATACCTGCAATACATTGCAAATCCAGTACTGGCAGGTGCCAGCAGGAGTGATGGTGTGATCCAAATGGAAAAGTGTTTCCACCTGTCCCTAGGACTGCCATACTCTGGATGGGGCAGTACTAGCACTGGCTAGCAAAGCTCCCATGCTCTGAAAGCGATAGTAACATCACAGCTCAGTAGCACTGCAACAATCAATCTTCAAGTATTGGCACTGTTGAGCAATACTCCCATGCGCTGGGATGGGCGGTACCATGTTGCAGCAGGGCTTACATACTGCAGTATACCAAGGTATTATAGCAGGACTGCTGTGTACTCTAAAACAGCAAGTGTGAACACAATCTGCTACAACTCACCGCCTGAAAGCCTCCACTATAGTCTAGTGCTTAGATCCCAGACTTCCCAAAGCTTCACGTCATCCCTGCCCCCCCTCCTATCCCAGCACCACAAAAAGCCTTCCCCCTCCACACCCAAAACGCAGTAAATAGTCTATATAGTCTTCACTGAAGCGCCACCTCCTCAAAATAGAGGGAGCACCTTAAAAAGACACAGACATTTCATAACCCTCCCCTCGCTTGTCTGCAATCAACTCCATGGCACATTGTACCCTGTGAATATACAACCTGTAGGGAGTCATGGACGATGTGTGTCCTATCAACAGCCCCCCCCAAACCGGTGTCTGTTGCACTGTTACACCCATCATGCACCCACCGGTCAGGTGATCATCACCTCACCCCCTCATACAGGGCATCAGACTCACGCTGGACCAATGTCCCATTCCAGTATTTCTGCTGAAAACACGCTATAGCTGAAATTACTTTCAAGAATTAAACATAAAGTGACCTGCGCAACACACCACAAGCCATTCAAATGAAACACACAACACTAGCCAATCAGACGTCAAGTTGACGAGGCACAGCCCAGTCACACTAGAATCACAAAGTCAAAGCACACAAGCACATAGAGACGGCGCCACTCATGATGTGATGTGATATGACATGGCATTTATAACGCGCCTATGCACAGGTGTTTCAAGGCACGGTGAGGCAAGGAAGGGAACAGAGGGAGAACGGACAGCGATCCTACTAGGCCAGGTGTCTATCAGATCGCGCAAGTGCATCGGTAGGAGAGGGAGGAGAAGTGCGGGGGGAAGGGCGGGAGGACAGTATAAATAAACAATAAGTAAAGTACGGCCAGCAAGTGGCAAGTGCAAGGGTAAGTGCAGACATGTGAAGTGCTGGTAGTGGGACTGTATGGATACAGAAAACAGTCCCGAAGTGCAGGAATCATGGCATGTGCACTGTGACGCACACGATCGCTCAGAGGGCTTCTGCCACACATACTTGATATCTAAAAGTGCACAAAATGGATGAGGCTGACCATCCAGATGGTAAACCAAAACTGCACACCAGTCCAACCGATTTAAGCCTATCTTGCTGTCAGTGAAGGTGACAGATACACACCCGCCATAAACCTTGGAAAATATTGCAATACAAGCTATTTAGGAAGACACGCATCATGCATTGTGAGACTCTGTGAAGCCCCCATCATGGAAGATGTCCAACTTTCTCAGATGGTGTTTGCCATAAGCATGTGGCTTCTCATTGGTATACCCTTGAATCACTCAATGACATATTTTCACGACGACCCATAAATATCCCTGTTATTCCTGTTCACAGCCGCCATTCAGAGAGGGCTTTTTGCACCGCACATCATTGTTGTTGACATTGTACACCATGGCTGCGTGGCTCAAGTCTAGTCACGTGTTAGCTACAGCGCAGAATGTAATGTGTACTGTCCTGAGGCTTATGGGGGTTGTTATCCCTTGGCATGTGTATGCCACAACAAACACGCACAAGCACAACATGCCTACAAACAAAGACACGCAATCACCCTACTTGGCACACATTGTCAGATGAAGTCAAACAGACATGGTGTGTGCTCACATGAAGTGTACGACTTGTAAGCAATAGGCCAGCCAGGATTTCCATACCCGGGAGCAAGCTCGGACTGGCCTATATGGCAATGGCCGAACCAAAAACAAAAAATGCCTGTGTAGGCCAGTTAATTTGGTAAGAGTGTGAAGTCAGCATGAGGTCATGTTTCTATTGGACAGGCGCAATTATTGGGGATAGTAACTAGTTTCCTAAAACAAAATCAAAGATTTGTCGCCACATCTGACCCTTGCCTACCAACTTCCTATTTTGATAAAAGTGGGCCCCATTTTTTGCCCATGCGGGTCAGTTTGATACTTTACTTCACCATGCGGCTAGTAGTTTTGACCAGTGTTGGTGAATAAATATTCAAAAACCTCCCCCTTGGGTACTACTCAAACAGTCTGTCACAAAGGAAATGAATAGCCATTTGCAACTGTGGGCCACTTTTTCATTGGTGCACGAAACAATGTTATGCCCCGGTCCGGCACTGCATTTACAGACAGAGAAGACAGTGTTCCGGTGGGCCGCTGCCCTCAGTGTTGGCTTTCTGGTGTGTTAAGTAAAGTGCTATGTCTGTGCTATCGTTGTGAGGCATAACCCGGTTGAGTTGAACGGCCAGCATCACTCCTGTTTTTTTGTGCTAGCTCTACATGCCAGCTTTCTAGAAGAATCTGTCTAGTTGGCACGAACAGGGCCTCAATAGGAGGAGGAGGTGGGCTTGGTATTAGCACAGCGTCAAATTAATTTACTCCTCCAGATGTATAAAACAATACTTTAAAAACACTGAGCCTGATTTACAAAGGTTTTTCAATGTCAATGGGTGCATCTCATTAGCAAAGGCTTTGTGAATCAGGCCCCGTGTTTTACACCTATGCAAAGACATACCAGCAGTCTTAGGTCAATATACAGAACATGGCACGGTCCCAGGCGAGGGATAGCACAGAGTAAAGCAGTAGCACTTAAACCAGCCAGGAAACCACCAGAACCTCCGGCCTGTATGTTCTCCCAGAATTCACAAGAGAAATATCTGCCTCTGGCACGTCTCCCCCACCCTCTCCTCCCTCCCTACAGTTCCCATCCCCAGACCAGTAGCAGTTTATGCATCAGGCGCCATTTTTCTTTCAAAATCACACTGTAGTGCGCTCATCAATGTTACAGAGAAGCACTTTTCAAAACAACATTGCGCAGGTGAGGCTTTCTTTTGTTTCACAAAAGTAAAATGTATATCTATGTGTGCGCAAAATAATAATAAAAGACCCAGACCCAAAATACTCCCAGACAGAAGTACACTTTCTGTTTAAACCGCAGATGCTGTCTACTCAAGGAAGCAGTGCAATGCTAGGGTCTCCCAGCAGTGCCGGCATGCCGCATGTACTCACTTAATTAAAATCTCTAGTGCCGGCAGTTGCAGATGGGTTCTACTAGATCCAGTTGTGGCCTTTTGGCCTTTTGAAGATTGTTTCTTATAGCTCCAGTTATGATATTTTGTCTTTCTTTCGGAAATGGAATCATTTATGTCCAGAGAGTAAAACCGATCGTATCTACTGGTTCCATCCAAATATCCAAAGCACCCAATAGACATCATTTAACAAGCAGTTCCAATGGGAGTTTCGCCAAATTGCCAGACTGAGGGGCGGGCAACGCAGGAGCAGGACCGTCACTGCGTAGCCAGTCTGAGGCAAGCAGCTCAGAGTCGGAGATGGTTGGGCAGCCTGGCTGCTCCCTGCAGCCCAGGCCAGCCGGCCAACATATCAACAGCACACTGTACCGCTGACCCACCCCCACACGCTGCCCACCAGAATCGCCACCACCAATTGTAATCTCACCTGAACGCCAGTGCCACTCGTCAGAAAGCGCTGCACGCCTGCCAGTGCACGCTTTCTGCTTGCTGGTGCACCTGCGCAATGTGTGACTGCGAGCACAAACCACCGGCTGCAGCCAGCAGGCAGGGCATGCGTCCCTCATCATGCGCAGGCATCGTGTGAGCCGGGTCTGTGTTAGGTCAGCCCAGCCCTGCTGGGGAAGAAAAGAAATGTGCAGCATGCCTGGGCAGCCAATTCAGTGCGAACCACACAGGCTGGCTGGGTGTTCGAAACGCGATTAGATTCTACGTATCCTTCCGCTGTGCCAAAGAGGTGCTATGCCCCAAGGCCTACCAGGGAACATCCTGGTGGGGCAGTCCAGGCCTGCTCCTTTTCCTTTCCAGACAAGGAACATATAGCCTTCATTTTCCTCCACCTCTTGCAAAGCTCAGGCGAGGAAAAAGGGAAGGAAGAAGAAAAAGGGGAAAGAGCCTAAGCTGAGCAGTTTGCTGGGCCATGGAACAAGCAGCACAAAACACAGCAGAAACAGAAATGCCAGGAACACAAGTACATCCGTTAAACTCCAGGAGAAAACAATCCCCCAATTCCCCTGGGAACTCCAGGCCCACCGGAGCAAATAACAACAACCTCCCCACCCCCAAGAGGAGGGGCCAAACAGCCCTCAGAAGGCACAAACACCACCTGTAGTCCACCGGGTCCTGCAGCATTCTGGAGACAACAGCACGTGCCGACACTTCTTCATATGAAAAGGAAAAAGGACAGGGCAAGGTGCCCTAGTGCAACCGAGAGCTCACCCAAGGAGTGTAGTAACAACAAACAGGCACGCCACTGGCCGAGTTTAAAATATTTCCTTGCACCTCAATTAGCAATTTTACTTTCACATGCCTGAGAGATGGCCTGAAAGCCAGCGGGACCCACATGCCACCTTTTGTTGAGCTGTCGGGATCCCCCCAAAAAACATCAACTGCAGGCCAGGAGAAAGCCCACCAACAGGGGAAACAAACAATCCAACCCCATGGGAATGGGCTGTTACATTCAGCGTGCCCCTCAAGACACGGAGAAACATAAACACGAAAACGCCCCCTCCCCTCTGGAGGAGGAGCCCCATTCCTGAAAGGGTCACCAAACATCCGTAATGCTGCAACAAAGGGAACGCCGAGTCCTGTGGGGCCTACCAGAATGGAAAAGGCATGCAAATATTCTCCACTCGGCCACTCTGGGGCATTCATAGGTCCAACACCCCCCATCTCCTTACCGCAGCCCTGCAGGACCCGGCATCGATGCCTCCACACCGGCTTTGGTACAGGCAAAAAAACGGAAGAGGCTTCCTGCTCAACCAGGAAGACCCCAGGGGGCCCGGGAGCATGCTGCACCTGGAGGAAACCGAGGCACCGCCACACAGCCCAGCCAGGCGGCCAGTAAGTGTAGATACCCAGAGCCCCACACTGGGAACAGTCCAACCTGCCGGAGGCAGGACACATTTAACTGGATGATGTGGGTTAAGGGGAGGAGAAATAAAAGAACTAGAAGAAGGTCCTGTAGGCAGGGGCCTATGAGGTAAGTATTGGGACAAGCAAGAGTGGACGTGGAGGAAATGTTCAATATTAGTAATACGTAATGCAAACGTGATGTGTAAATAATCTAAAACATATTAGTATGGCAGTTTTGATTATCAGTGTACGTGCCATGCTTTAGTATGTGGACAGAAGGATGGCCAAGAGTGCGAGCCTCATTCAAAGGTGAGAATGGTCACTTTTCATAATAGCAAATAAAAGTACTCTTGCCTAACTTTGGAGTGCCATACTGAATGTGCTCCCGCCCCCTTCTTACTGAGGGCTAACATTGAAAATGGGGGAGAATTGGATCCTGGCTGGCTCTACACTACAGTTACCAGAATTCCCTGCTGCCTCTGCCTGGTACATACCAGAGGTATTTAACCCTGCACACCTGCATCCAATCAGCCTCCCTGAAGATTGCTGAGGCATGAAAGCGCGCTAGGAGGAGAACATCTTTGGACTGTTTGAGTTTACTGCGGCTGGGACCCAGAGTAGCGTCCCTGCCACCCTTCTTGTTTTGTTAGCAAATAAAAGCATTGCTGGTTTTTGTAGGGGCCCAGCCAAGCATAAAAAAGGGGGCTGGGTCAGGGTCACAGGGAAGTAAAGAATTATGGATTCTCCAGTGCTTACCCCTCTCCAGTTACTCAGAAGACGGGCATGCAGTGGGTGTCATGTAGAACTAATGAAAGTAATTCAGTTCCCAAGAGACATAAAATATTCATAACCCCTTCACCTGGAAGAAGAAAGACCAGCAATAATCTAAGGTGCGATCAAAGGTCAGGAGCTCCATGTTCTAAAGGAAGGCTGCATCCCTGTTTCCTTGACCCAATCTTGGGCACACGTAAATCACCACAATATCCACCCACACTATTTTTCAAAGACAGGGCTCAGACCTTCCCCGTCCCTACAATAAAATAACTGGGGCTGTTCAACATTTACCAGCATTCAAATAAAAGGGGGTTTCAAATCGCCTATTCAATATCCCCGATGACTGCTTGTTCGATGAGTACAAAGTGCATATTTTCTGTTCAACAGCAGATGTCATCTCATTATGCATAACAGCAAGTTGCATGTCGGTCCCATAGAATGACTAGGAGCAGGTGACTATATTGGAGATTCATTTGAAATAGGTTTTTATGATCCTGAGTGGAATAAATCTAAGGTGCAAATTGGCTAAGGCCTCTCCAAATACCTTTCGTAGATGGATTTTTAGTCTAACCCTGGAAGGAGCACTGAGATATTCAAGAAACAATCTTCATATTGTCAATGAAGAATTTGATAATTGGCAGAAGCGTGTAAAGGGCAACCATATGGTGATATCATGAAACTGATTCCAAGCATGGGTCTAAAGACAGGCTTGGGATTTAGACCGGGAACAACAATTAATGGATTTATCGACCAAAGAATTCTTCTCCCAATATCTTAAATGTATGAGACATCAGAATCATTTGAAGAAATGCCCATACAATTGGATTGTTAGAAAAAATGTGGGTATTAAATTCAATCATTTATATTTTATTCATTTATTGTGTGATCCAGCTTCAACAAGTAAAACTTTACACACATAGAAAAACATTTAATCAATACAAAGAAGAGAAAAAAACAACAATAAAATCTCAATTTTGATAACATTTCTAACATTCCATACAATATTTGTTTTTTACATTTTTGTATTACATCAAATCCAATAATCTCAATTCTTTCAAGATACTGGAGGTCAGTTAGGAGTGATTACAAATAACCCTTTCTGCATATTCTGTGGGGAGTGATTGAATCCACTAAACATTTATTATTGTGTTGTGAAAGACTAAATGTTATTAGAAGATCAACACGTTTAGCCAGGGGATGTGATTTCAACATGGATTTAGAGAATATTTGAACGGCCTCTTATGATGAGCATAATGTGGGATTCATTTATTATTTTGTAAAACTGTGGATTGAATTAATCATGAATATTCTTTGGAATTCATATGAAATGTGGGGTATTTAACTTGTTTTATCACTTGTATTAAAAGCACTCACAGGTTGAATGGTACTATTATTAATAAGTAAATAAATATGTGTTTATGTCAGTGAGTTTACAAAGATCTGAACGTGTCCTGTGTCAAGTGTTAGCCATTGAGCCAGTCCTGGCTTTTAAGCTCAAATCACACATCACTTTCCATCCTGGTACTCGTAGGCCCACAATTTCTAAAGGAGGAATACCTTTGCTGGTACATTACACGGTTTCCAAATGATGGGCTCAAGACTTAGGGAACATCCGGTGAACGAGTTGCATTTTTTTTTAAAGATGTGTGAATGATCAAGGAGTGGTATTAGTGGTGAAGGGTGGGTTTTGACAATATTGTTAGCTTTACTGGGAGTCAACGCTTCCTCCTTGGCTGTTACTTTCCATGGAGACGACTACTGTGTGACGGAAGAGAAGAGCTCTCCAGCCAATCAAGTGCATTTATTCTAATAGGCCAGGTAAATACCTATGTAGTGAGAGTGTGCTGGACTTCATATCCTTGGAGGTCAACGCCTGTGAAATGTGCAACTCGTGGAATGTGCAACACCAGTGGTGTTGCACATTCCACGCATTACACATTTCACGTGTTGCACATTTCACACTTTGGACATTCCACCTGCTAATTAGTTCTCCCACTTCTATCCTCTGAGACTTCTGTACTGAATCGACCCAATAGCACAATGTGAATTCATTTCAGTTCCATCCTCCCTTCACTTTGGCTAACACAAAGGCTGTGTGTGTGTGGTGTGGTGTCAAATGACTGCTTCCCCTCTTCAGACACATGGGAGTTTCTGCTGTGACAAAGGACCAGTGCACAGGAATGGGGCATGAGCTATACCTGACCAGACCCCCTCCCCCCTATTACATTCACAATC
Organism: Ambystoma mexicanum; assembly: GCF_040938575.1. Taxonomy (NCBI): domain Eukaryota; kingdom Metazoa; phylum Chordata; class Amphibia; order Caudata; family Ambystomatidae; genus Ambystoma; species Ambystoma mexicanum. The sequence goes on from NC_090937.1 coordinate 1,659,331,002, forward strand.
TACAAACACTGCCTGGAGAAGAGTTCCTTTTGATGATGTAGTCATCCTAATGGGCATGTGTTATTCACTTAGTTATGTTTCAACAGCAACTTACAGGTGCAATGCCGAAGCCCTGCTGGATATATCACTATCCAGCTATAACTTTAATGCTCACGCAGACCGCCTCCCCCCCTCAATCCCCCTGAGAATTGCCAATCCCCTGGAATGCCTGGCTTGTATCCCCAATAGACATGCAGAGATGCATTATATGCCTTCCTGTTGCATTCTGACCACAGATGGCACATGTGCTTTAAAATGACTCTACAAGTAGAGTAGAGCTGCACACAAGGGGCACAGGTGCTGCACAATGACTTTACAAGAAGTAGAGTAGAGCTGCACACAATGGGCAGAGGTGCTGCACATTTACTTTACAAGAAGTAGAGTAGAGCTGCACACAAGGGGCACAGGTGCTGCATAATGACTTTACAAGTGGAGTAGAGCTGCACATAAGGAACACGTGCTGCACAATGACTACAAGAAGTAGAGTAGAGCTGCACACAAGGGGCACAGGTGCTGCACAATGACTTTACAAGTAGAGTATAGCTGCACAAACGAGGCACAGGTGCTGCACAATGACTTTACAGGAAGTAGAGTAGAGCAGCACACAATGGGCACAGGTGCTGCACAATGACTTTACAAGTAGAGTATAGCTGCACAAAAGAGGCACAGGTGCTGCACAATGACTTTACAAGTAGAGTATAGCTGCACACAAGGGGCACAGGTGCTGCAAAATTACTTTACAAGAAGTAGAGTAGAGCTGCACACAAAGGGCACAGGTGCTGCACAATAGTAGAGTAGAGCTGCAAAAAAGGTGCCCAGGTGCTGCACAATGACTTTGGAAGTAGAGTATAGCTGCACAGAAGAGGCACAGGTGCTGCACAATGACTTTACAAGAAGTAGAGTAGTGCTGCACACAAGGGACACATGTGCTGCACAATGACTTTAGAAGTAGAGCAGAGCTGCACACAAGGGGCACAGGTGCTGCACAATGACTTTACAAGACATAGGGCCTCATTACGACCCAGGCGCTAATGGGTTAACGGCGCCGTAAAAGGCTGCGGCGCCGTTAACCTATTAGCGCCTAATTACGAGGTCCCTTTGCGGGACCCGACCTTAACGGCTGGTTTTACCAGCCGTTAAAGTAGGGAGCTGCAAAGGGGCAAAATGGGAATGGGGGAGGGCCCATGGTGAATGGGGAATTACCGCCCCGCCAACCTTGTAATGGGGCGGTAATTCCGCCATTCACCATGGCGGACCCCGTCATGGACCATGGTGCTAATAGCACCATGGTTTAGCGCTGGGGTCGTAATGAGGCCCATAGAGTAGAGCTGCACACAAGGGGCACAGGTGCTGCACAATGACTTTACAAGAAGTAGAGTAGAGCTGCACAAAAGGGCCCAGGTGCTGCACAATGACTTTAGAAGTAGAGTATAGCTGCACAAAAGTGGCACAGGGGCTGCACAATGACTTTACAAGAAGTAGAGTAGTGCTGCACACAAGGGGCACAGGTGTTGCACAATGAGTTTACAAGAAGTAGAGTAGAGTTGCACACAAGGGGCACAGGTGCTGCACAATGACTTTTCAAGACGTAGAGTAGAGCTGAACAAAAGAGGCACAGGTGCTACACAATGACTTTAGAAGTAGAGTATAGCTGCACAAAAGAGGCACATGTGCCGCACAATGACTTTAAAAGAAGTAGAGTAGTGCTGCACACAAGGGGCACAGGTGCGGCACAATGACTTTACAAGTAGAGTAGAGCAGTACAAAAGGGGCACAGGTGCTGCACAATGACTTTACAAGTAGAGTAGAGCGGCACACAAGGGGCACAGGTGCTATACAATGACTTTAGAAGTAGAGTATAGCTGCACAAAAGAGGCACAGGTGCTGCACAATGACTTTAGAAGTAGAGTATAGCTGCACAAAAGTGGCACCGGGGCTGCACAATGACTTTACAAGAAGTAGAGTAGTGCTGCACACAAGGGGCACAGGTGTTGCACAATGACTTTACAAGAAGTAGAGTAGAGTTGCACACAAGGGGCACAGGTGCTGCACAATGACTTTTCAAGACGTAGAGTAGAGCTGAACAAAAGAGGCACAGGTGCTACACAATGACTTTAGAAGTAGAGTATAGCTGCACAAAAGAGGCACATGTGCCGCACAATGACTTTAAAAGAAGTAGAGTAGTGCTGCACACAAGGGGCACAGGTGCTGCACTAATGACTTTAGAAGTAGAATAGAGCTGGACAAAAGGAGCACAGGTGCGGCACAATGACTTTACAAGTAGAGTAGAGCAGTACAAAAGGGGCACAGGTGCTGCACAATGACTTTACAAGTAGAGTAGAGCGGCACACAAGGGGCACAGGTGCTATACAATGACTTTAGAAGTAGAGTAGAGCGGCACAAAAGGGGCATCAGAGGCAAAATGACTTTACACTTAGAGTACAGCTGCACAAAAGGGGCACCAGTGCTGCACAATGACTTTACAAGAAGTAGAATAGAGCTGCACACAAGGAGCACGAGTGCCTGCTGCACAATGACTTTACAAGTAGGGTAGAGCTGCACAAAAGGTGTCCAGGTGCCACACAATGACTTTACACTTAGCGTACAGCTGCACAAAAGGGGCACAGGTGCTGCACAATGACTTTACAAGAAGTAGAGTAGAGCAGCACAAAAGGGGCACCAGAGGCAAAATGACCTCGCCCTAGATCTCCGTACCGGTGTGCTTGACTTGGCAATACCTCTCCCGGGCATGTCCCCCCCTCCCTCCGACACACAGAACAAGCTGAACACACAGAAGATCCAGAAGGGCAACCATCGGTCAACCCCACATGACCACGGATCTGATCTTACCTTTGGCAATCAACACTAGACGGCCCCATTCACCCTAGAGAGCAACGCAACGTGGCACTCCGGAGTAATCATCCCAGTCCCCATTCAACGCGGCCTCCAACGCGAAGTGAGAGAAGCGACTCCAACAGCGCAACAATGGGGAAAACTGATAAATCACAAAGGAAACGCAACTTCGACGCATGCCCCGTGTCCAAGACTCCTAGACCAGAAAGTCGCCCAGAATCTCCATTAAGCCAAAGCAATCCAGAGGAAGAGCACTCTCAACCCATGGATATTCATGAGATCCTAATGGACCTGAAGGCTGGGATAGGCAACCTAGACAGCAAAATTGACACGCTGTCATCTAAGGCGGACCTACTCCAACACCGCCTCGACAAACACAGTGACAGGCTAGATAACGTCGAACAAAGAGTCTCAGATCTCGATGATGGCGCAACGTCACTGACATCGAGGGTATCCACGCTGGAAGGCCAAATGAAAACAGTACTGACCAAAAATGAAGATCTGTAAGGATGCTCTAGGCGTAACAATATAAGAGTGGTCAGCATCAGGGAACAACAAATACAAACCAATAGGGAAGACCACATTGAGAAAATATGCAGGGACCTCTTCGCACCCACAGAACTATCACAACTATTCGTTGTAGAGAGAGCCCACAGGATCCCAGCCACCAGGCCTACTCCAGGGGCACCCCCCGGCCGATTATAGCCAAGCTCCTAAGTTATAAGGACAGAGACACAATTCTGAAAATTGCAAGAGAGAAGGCCAGCCTCCAGTACAATGGTGACGACATACAATTCTATCCAGACTTCTCTCCAACAGTCCAGGCCCAAAGAAGGTCCTTTGCTCATGTCAAACGCAGATTACGCGACAACCAAATTGCTTACTCGATGCTCTTCCCTGCAAAACTGCGCATCCAACATGAAGGAAGAACACAATTTTTCAACTCAGCAGAAGAGGCCACTCTGTTTCTCAATAGACAGGGTTGCAAACCCCAATCAACATCCCTGGCCCGCCGAGGAGAGAACGTACAGGAAGAAATCTGCCATGAAGAAGGCACACCAAGCCTGCCGAAGCTAGGCTGCAATCTAATACAAGGGCAATATAAGTTATCTAGAAGAAGGAGCCTTAAACCTTGGGAGGACACTAGCATCCCATGCGCAGCAAGGTTCTTTTCAAGTTGGGGGGGTTTCAAATGGCAAGTTGGGGGTTGTCCGTGTAAGGAAAAGTTCATCAGAGTTGTTGGGAATGCGCGCTGCCTGTCCCGCCCTTGTTGCCGCCCCGGTCCTTCAACCCCAGAGATCATACCATACCTTCTCCAGGATGAAGAAAGGCTCAAACACGCCCCCGTTGTACCGCCCACATGGGCACTTGTCACTAGAAATCATCGCATTTCCAACGGGCTCTAAACAAATTTATCAGCAGTCCAGTTCAAGGTATCAACATGGAATATTAGAGGAGGCAATCACCCAGCCAAAACGAGGAGGCTCCTGAAACTCCTCAAGCGTCACAGGGTGGAGGTGGCAATGATCCGAGAGACGCATCTTCTACCTCATAACGAACATCTCTGGGCTCGAACTTGGGGCTGCCATCCTTATTTCTCTTCCTACTCAGCATGCGCCAGAGGAGTGGCGATCCTTATTCACTCAGCAATATGCTTCCACCTGATAAAAACAGAAAAAGACGCAGAAGGCAGGGCTCTCCTGGTACAGGGGGTCGTAGCAGGAGAAGAAGTCGTATTTGTGAACTCCTACGTCCCCAACACAGACGGCACAAACAACTTTGATTGGGTGCTCTCTCGCCTAGCACAAATTGGCAATGCAACCATAATCTGGGGTGGCGACTTAAACACGGAACCTTGATCCACAAAAAGACAAAACACAGTCGGCAACAACACAACAATCCAAAGCCAGCCTCCAGGTACAGGAGACTTGCAAAGCATATGACCTAACAGACATTTGGAGACACCAGAACTGGGAGAATCGAGACTACACCTTTCACTCAAGCGTCCACAATTCGAGCTCGCGCATAGACTCCTCATCGCCTCACACAGCAAGTGGCAATGGGGTCAATGTCAAATCCTTCCCAAAACCTTCTCGGACCATGCCACAGTAACGCTTGAATGCATCCCCCTGACACCAAACCAAGAACACCCCACTGGCGATTTAAACCCGGAGCGCTGGCGGACCAAGTATTTGCAACAGAGCTACGAGACAAAATCACTTCTTTTCTCGAAATCAATCTAGGCACTGTCACCTCGGCAGGTACGCTTTGGGAAGCACTAAAGTGTTTCATAAGGGGTGTGTGCATAGCCAAAGAAAATGGAATACTAAAACTAATAGAAAATCAGCATCTCACAGCACCGGATACGCCAATACGGCGAAGGCCAAAAACCCAGAGCCCTCCTCGCAGGCTTAATTGCCGCAGATAAGAAACCAACACGGGTTAAAAGAGTCCGCTCCTCACAGGAGGTACTGGTCCACAGACAGGAAGACATAGTAGAAGTGTTCTGGGCCTTCTGCCAAGATCTTTACAGTGCCAGGCATCCCACGGATACAGAAGCCTTATGTAACTACCTTAATGACACTGAGCAGTATTGGGTGGAGAGAGAACTCCGAGAGCCCAAAAATGACCCCATTACACTAGAGAAGATCATACAAGCAATAAAGAGCTTACCCACCACCAAAGCTCCCAGGCTCGAAGGCCTAATAGGAGAATTTTATAAAACCTTTGCCCATACCTTAGCTCCCCTCCTCCTAAAGGTTTACGAAGAAGCGATCGAGTCCAGAATTCTCCCCCAAACACTAAGAGAAGCCAACGTAATTCTCCTACACAAAAAAGATAAACCCCGAAGAATGTACATCCTACAGTCAATTTCAAGGTCAATTTCTTTCATTAACCTCGACAATAAGATACAATCCAAGATTCTATCCAACCGGTTGCTTCCCCTAATGCCAGTGCTGGTACTTGGGGACGCAACACAACATTCGGCATAAGGAGAATGTTCGGGGTAATGGTGGCACTTGATCCCGATCACCAGGCGATTGCAGTGCTATTAGATGCGGAGAAGGACTTTGACTCTGTCGAATGGCCCTTCCTGTTCGCAGTACTAAAGCAACTCGGACTGGGGAACCAATTTATCAAACTGGTCTGCCTTCTATATAATCAACCACAATCGACTATTACTCTAGGGACAACAAAGTCTGCAAGCATAAAACTACATGGAACCAGACAGGGATGCCCACTATCTGCTTTAATTTTTGCACTTATAATGGAACCCCTGGCGTCAAGCCTACGTGGTCGGCAACTTCAAAGAGGGCTCAGCATAGGGCCCCACAAATTGATAATATCCCTCTACGCCGACGACGTAGTGCTTTTCGTTCAAAACCTCAGTGAAAATCTAAATCCCATCATGCACAAAATAGTAAAATTTAGTCTAGTTTCCGGTTTAAAAATCAATCATTCCAAATCGATTATCTTCTCACTGACTACCAACACCAGAACATTTGCAGACGATTACAACTTAAAGTGGGAGAACGCCCACGTACGGTACCAAGGAATCTTAATGTTCCTGAACTACTACAACATCTTCAGAGATAATTATGAAACCGTACTAAAAACACTGCAGGAAAAAGTGAACAGATGGAAATTGCTGCCACTAACCCTATGGGGGAGGGTGTCACTGGTGAAAATGGTACTTCTCCCCAAATTTCTATATTTGTTCTCTAACATACCAATCCCGTTGCCACAACGCTTCATGGGGAATGTGAGGGTCTGGTGCTGGAGTTGATTTGGGCTGGTAAACCAACGAGGGTGGTATACACATCTCTCACGTTACCAGTGGCCAAAGGTGGCCTTGCACTCCCCGATCTGGAGAGACATTACTGGGCGGCCCAAGCACAGTTCCTGAGCTACTGGTACTCTATCCAGTTCATCAGCCACATATTCAAATTGAACGAGCTCTGGCCTCACCAAATCTGCTAAGTGCAGTGGTCATTAGTCAGCAATCAGTGCCCCATGCCACAATTAATATAGTACAGTCCACATACACAATCTGGAGGAAGATAGCCCAAAAGTACAACGTGCAAATCAGATACTCTCCCCTCTTGCCCTTTAAATTCATTCCAGGGATACCCCTCACTGCAAAAAAATTGTTCCACCAGTGGGCAGACAAAACTAAAATAAGTACACTAGACAACCTATTTGACCAAGAAACCTTCATAACACCCCAAAAAGCAAAAGAGAGAGGCAGCACCACCTCCCTAGATATATTTATGTATTTTAGGCTGTGCTGCGCCATCCAAGAGCTCATCCCCTTGTTCCCCCAACAACCACCAACGTGGCAGCTATTACATGGAGTAATATAGGCGCAGGGGGAGGGTACGCTGGTTTCAATAATATATACATCTCTCCTGACTGACACAGTGCCAGAAAATCCAAGAATAAAAGAGGTGGGAAAAAGCCCTACGATCTCCTATCACAGACAAAGAGTGGGAGTACATACTACAACAGACGCAAAAAGTTGCACTGAATTCATGCTTCAAGCAAATCCATTTTAATTATTTGCATCAAACATATTACACACCAGCTAAAAAAGGCTTGCACCACCCGGAGACAGCAACTACATGTGACAGATGCGGAACGCTGGAGGCTGATTTCCTACATCTCGCCTGGAGCTGCCCAGCGTGGCCCAGTTCTATTCAAGTGTACTCCGCGAGATTGAAGCAATAATAGGAGAGGACCTGAGACCCATTCCCACAGTAGCATTACTAGGGATGACGAAACACCTTTCACCTCCAACAAAGAAATTGGCAAACGTCTTACTAGTATTAGCACGCAGAAAATAGCTTTGTCATGGGGCTGAGGCCCGACCCCCACGCTAACAAATTAGCGGAAAGACATTCTCTATTGCCAGGAGGTGGAATCAGAAATCATAAAAACACTGCCTCTACATGCGAGACCTCCGGACATTTGGGGGCCTTACGTGTCATATCTGCTCTCCAACGCTGATAACTCCTCATCTTCGTCAACTCCAACACAATCAAATAACCAGGACAAATAGGAACCAGTACGAACAAAGAGAGTAGAAGGGTCAAAGACTACGCAATGCACATCAGAGGGGAGGTGGGCCTGGGCAGGGGGGGAGGGGTAGGAGGAATGTTTCTGGCGCAAGTTCACTAGCCCACGGTTGGGTAGTCTTAAATGTTCTTGTAAAATTAAAATGTAAAAATAAAGTTTTTAAAAAAACAAACAAAAAAACAAGCAAACTCAAGTTGCTTCTATTAGGCCCTCTGATAGACTCTCTAGACCTTTTCAATCACTGATTTCCTTCAAGATGGCTCCCGTAGGGAACCAGGATGCTATGCATCCTTCCTATATTATTAATCACAGACCCAACTCTGTTTCTTTCTGTATACAAAGGGAAGGTTCTCAGACAATGGGTAGATTTGAGGGTTGTACTAACAATGCAAATCTAACCAGTGAGGACAGACCTCTATATGTAGGAGATCTTGTTTACTTTGTTTGTGGCAATGCAGCTTACCCTTGGTTACCTAGAGATTGGCAGGGTACTTTGTATTTGGGTATCTTGTTACCAGGGGTATATGTGGCTACCACTACTGAAGTTTCTAGAGCTCGTCCAAGGTGGAATGAGAATGGTGATACTCCTTCACAAGTCATGGGTGATGTGGTGAAATCCTTTGTGCCATTTTGGGGACAGAATTCCGAGGATATCAGAAGACTAGCAAGGGTACTGTAAAGAACCATCAATAGGACCCCCGATATTCTGTACAACATGACACTGGAGTAAAAGGCTATTAGACTAGAGGCCCTCCAAAATAGGATGGTGTTAGACGTCATCCTAGTTGAGCGTGGTGGGGTATGTAAATTGGTGGGATCTGTGTGCTGTGTTTTTGTACCTCACCCCCCCCTACCATATTCAAGGCAATACAAAATCTGCTTACCTTGAGTACTGAAATACTTGTCCCTGAGGGAAACTAGAATCTTAGTGCTTGGCTCTGGGACTTGTTACGGTCATGGGGTTGGAAACTCTTTGCAGTCCTAATGATAGTTTTTGGTATTCTACTATTTTGTTGTTGTTGTGTACAATATCTCCCTGTCATATGTTCGATGTTAGGAGGATGTTGTCCACAAGCGAAAGGTACACTAGGACCTAAGGTATATGTGCCTAAGGAAACTACCAATGCTTTTGTAATGAAAGATATTACTATCAAGGAACTCATGGCGAGTGATATCTCTGAAGAATGTGATTCAGGATGTACGGACATTGAGGTGTGGGTTTTTGAGTAAAGAGAATGTTTGAGTATTGCTCTTGTCTTAGGCCAATAGGAGGGTTTGTTAAACTGTATTCGTATAATACCGCCTTGTTATAAATATTGACCTAAGCCCACTTGCGTTGCACAGAACACTGCTTCTGAAATGCTCTGATTTCTGATCAACTTTGTTGCCATTTTAAGAGCTATCCACCATTTTGATTTGCTTTGTGTCCTAAAATGGTGGACTGTGTTTTCAACTGCAGCCGAGCCGAACGACCTTTGAGTTGTGTCAACATATAGGCTGACGAAGATCAGACTGTTTGTTCTATGAAAAGAAACCTTGTGATTCATATGAACTGCAATCCAAGTGTTGTCTGCGCTCAAAAACCTCATCCTTATATAAACATTGAGAAAATGTAGAGCAAACACAAACCGTGTGCTTTGGTTGTAACATATTGTGTTATTTCTTGAAACTAGGCTAACTATGAGCCGGGAACCCAATACTGTCATTGTATCTTCATGGACCTGAAAACTTGTTAAATCCATTGTACAGTATTGTAATATTTATCATGTGAATTGAACACGAACCCTAGCATGTAAATTATTAGTTTGGGGAGGGGCTGGACAATGATTGTAAGAAATGTATAAAATAGCTCGCATTAAGATGTCCAGCACTCTCACCCCTCACTGTGTCTGCTGGTACACACTGCAAGGTGTTGGGAGCCAGATAGCTATCTGTTTTGCTTTGAATTCTGTGCAGAAATAAAGATACATGTATCTTTCGACCCGTGTTTGGCGTATTTCATTTTGTGGTACTAAGCCTTGATATTTCTTTGGTCTTTCACAATCGCCATGACCATCAGTCTGGCTTTGGATCGGCCAGAGGCCCAGAAACTGCTCTCCTGAACTCCCGTGAAGTTCTGCCCTCCATCCTTGACTCCAGCTCTCACTCTGTCCTCATCCTCCTTGATCTCTCCTCTGCCTTTGATATGGTCAATGACGCCATCAAGCTCAATCGTCTCAGTGTAAACCTTGGAATCACTGGTCAGGCTCTGGCATGGCTGACCTCCTTCCTCTGGCACCGACCCTCCCAGGTCCAACTTTGTTCCTTTCTCTCCCCCATCTCTGTTTCCACATGTAGTGTTCCCCAGGCTCTATCCTCTCACCCTGGCTCTTCAATGTCTATCTGTCCCACCTGATCTCTACTTTCTCCTTTATCTTTCAGTGTTTTGTGATGGCACACAGCTCTCTTTCAGACTCCCCTCAGCCTCCTCCCTTATTCCTGGCTGTAAATCCACTATTTAGGAATGGTTGTGCCTCTATCAACCTCTGCCTTAACGCCAGTAAGATAGAGATCCTTCAAATTGGGACACCTGCTCCCGCCTTTTCTCTCTCCCTCTGGCCGCCCTCCCTGGGCCCCCTCCCCTCACTTTCCTGAGAGGAAAAAACCTTGGCACCATCTTCAATTACACTCTCTCCATCTCTCCTCACATCACAGTCCTTGCCCAGAAGGCCCACTTCCTGCTGCACCTCCTCAGAGGTATTATTTATTTTCTCACCTTCCCCCAGAAGCTCACTGTCTCCAGAGCTCTGGTCCTCTCCAGGCTGGACTACTGCAACAGCCTCTTTCTCAATCTTCCTAACTGTACTCTTCGCCCTCTACAACTAATCCAGAACAGGACTGAGAGACATCCTTGGCCTCAAGCCCAGAGACCGCATCTCTACCGCTCTGAAATCTCTCCACTGGCTCTCAGTGGCCACGAGAATCAAGTTCAAGAACCTCTGCATCAACCGCAAGGCTTTCTGTTGCCATGGTCCTCTCTACATCCAGCACTCTCTTCCTAAATTCCTTCCTCCAAGAGCTCTCTACTCAGCTACCTCAAACTCTCTGCTGGTCAGACATTTCTCCAAACAGAGAGTGGGGTTATATCTCTCTCCTCTGCAGGTGCTTCCATCTGGAATGGTTTCCCTGCCCCTCTCAGACTTGAGTGGACCACCTGAAGTTCAGAAAGCTGCTCAAGACCTTCCTTTTCTCCTTTTCCTTCTCTCTCCCTATCTACTCTATGTGTCTGCTCATCTTGACTGGCTGCATGGTTGCCCTCAGTGTCACACAGGGTGCTATGACGCCTCCCCCCCCCACTGTCGACCAGTCACCCTTGTGATGCTGGAAATGCATTGGAGGGTCAGGGCCTCCGTATCCTTGTCCTTTGCTGCTTTTTATCGTGTGTTCTGTTGTGTTTTTTGCGCAGGAGTTCATGTGAGACTCCTGGCGGTGCAGCTCTCTCTCTTGGTTTGGTGAACAGACCCATGGGAAACCCTTATGGCACCCATGGGTAAGGGTGCAACCCTGTGCCCCCAGTGTATGTTTTTGTGTGACCCACAGAGCTGGGTACAGGCTGGTGGCAGCTCTGTGCTGAAATGACTGGTGTCCTGCGCGTCCTCCATTTTGGGATGTCCAGGCCCTGTCATTGGAATCGGTAGATTCCTGATGGAGACAAAATGGCGCCCGTGTCCTCTTGCCTTCCATCGCTTGTTACCTTGATCTTCCTGAAGTCCCGGGAAGCCCTGACTCTGTCCCTTCCCCCTGACTGGCTGTTGGGTGGAAGTTCCATATATGGTAGTGTGGGGAAGTGCTGACCAGACTGGCTGGAGCCTTCTCAATGACCGTATGTTGTGGGTATGCCTGTGGGTGGGACCTGGGTGAATGGAGTGTGTGACGAATACGCATTCTATGTTGTGGGTGTCTAGTATCTGGTGTTTGACACAATGACTGAGACAGCCCTGCCCGAACCAGTATGAATGCATTGTGGAGTGTTGAATGGCTGAGTACTTGTCCCAATACACAATGCACTGTGTGCCTGATTGGCTGCCTGCCTGAATGCCCTTAGTCGTGATTGGATGCTTGAGTATGACCTAGCGGAATGAAAGGGAGATCAACAGTATATCTGGGGACCTCTCACTGCTAGGAATCGTGTTCAGAAGCTGAAGTCCACTACGACGAGTAACTGGAGTGAAGTTTAACCTTGAAGCCCTGCTGGACGAGAAGAATTGCTGTTGCTCTCCTTCACAATCTGAAAGCTGCTGTGTCTCCAAGAACTTGCCAAACTTGACAATTAAAGCAGACTTCATGCACTAATACTGACCCCTTTCTTCCACACTCAGTTTCAGAATACATTCATATCCAGTTTGAGGCACACTGCTTAACAAACTCTTAGCCCAATCTTTCTTATCAACATCATACCGGTCTCCACTGCTGTCAAAACACTAGGAGTCTACCTGGACACCACACTCTCTATGACAAGACAAGTCAATGCCATCTCCTCTTCATCCGCAATGACCACCAAACTCATCCTTGCCATAAAGCCCTACCTCACCACGCCTAACTGCCTCTCCATCGCCAGAGCTACCATAGGAGCCAAACTAGACTACTGTAACGCCCTCCTAGCCGGCACATCGGCAAAAAATCTAAAAAAGCTCCAAATAGTGCAAAACAATGCGCTCCGCGCTGCCCTGCACATCCCCAAATCCGACCATGTATCTCAGGCCCGGAAAGACGCGCACTGGCTTCCAGTCAAGGAAAGGATCAATTTCAAAATACTCACCCTCACTCACAAATGTATCAATCATACTGCACCATCATACTTATCAGAAACCATAAACAGGAAATCCACGCTCCGCCCAACAAGAAGCCAATATGACAACCAACTCCAAGTTCCCTCTATAAGAAGAGCTAAAGCTGGAGGCATTGGCTTCCCACACATAGCTCCCAAGCTCTGGAATGACCTTCCCATCGCCCTCAGAGCCGAGCCTTCCCTACTATCCTTTCGAAAGGCCCTCAAAACCAAACTCTTTACATAACCAGCGCGCTCCACCCCCACCCAAGCTGTACCGCAAACACTTTTGCTGACGAAAATGTAACAAACACAATGTAACAAAATAACGCTACTGTAAACGTAATGCCTTGTAAATATCACCTTGCATGCACAGACTGTAACCCAAAACGCATGCATAGTCTGTAATTCATAATGCCTGTACCCTAATCTACCTTTACTCTCTGCAACCAGACAAGTGTCTTCTGGAATGTAACAGCGCCACGATGCTCTCGGGCTGATCGCGCGCTTTAAAAATCCGAATAAATAAATAAATAAAAAATAAATCATGAATTGCACAAGCCATTTCAAACGCTTCAATCCATTGGAGGATATCAGAACCCTCTGCATACACACCAACCAAATCTTTCATAAACTTGGTTGCTGGGGACCTGACACTCTCAACTGGTTTAGCTGAAGTCTCCACTCGAGCTTTCTCTTACTGGATTCGCTGACATTCAGTGTCCCGGTTCTTGAGTTCAAGGTCCTTATCTTTGAGTTCAAGATCCCTACCTTTTAGCTTAAGATCCCGATTCTTGAGCTCCACTTGCTGTGCCAAATCCTCTTTCTTAAGCTCAGCATCTATTTCCAACTTGCGATATTCAAAGGCCAATTTCATCCTTAATAACTCAAGCTCCAAGGAATTGCTCGGGTTCGTAACAGAGGCAGCAGGAAAGGTGGCATTCCCTGAATCAGATTCGGCGACAACCCTCGGGGTAGAGTCCTCATTGGTTGAACTTTCGAATACAAGGAGCCTCTCGTCCGCATCGTTTCCGCTGTATCCTGCTGGAGAAGGCCTGACCGTCGACATGCCGAGGAGCATCCACCGGTGGGTTTCCCGCCACCCAAAGACCACAGAGACGCCGATGACTTGCCGCCCTTGCTGGGCCACAGTTCTTCAAACTCTTTGTGGTCCAGAACTATCGACACCGAGGTGCCCCGCATGCCTCTTCCTTGCAGGACGTTTATGCTTCCCCGTCAACGAGCACCGCTAGGAACGAAGCTGTCACTTCACCGTCCTAGCTCATCCTGTTCTCCGTCAGACGTTCGACGACCCATGACTCCTGCTTTAAAAGGAGGGCACTCAAGAAGGGCCGTCGATTTCCCGCTGAGGAACGCTACAACCCCAGGTACTTTGGGGTTGCAGAACTATTAGGAAGCCTAGTGTGAACAATATATAGACTGGGCTTGTATCTTTACTCTACAGGTTGCCCAGATGGGGGGATCTCCACACAGAACTGTGTTTAACGGTAGTGACCAGTATTCTGCCAATTGTTCAACAATCTTGCTTTCCTTCCTCTCTCTACTGCTGGTTTCCTCTTTATTGACCTGTGTGACATTTTGACAGTATAGCTGATGCACTTTAATGAGATCTGATCATATTGGTGGTACCACTGTAGAACTGTGTATATTTACCATTGTTGATTTTCTGAGCACAAAGTGAGTTATTGTGATAGTGTACATAACCTTGAATATTAATTATATAAAGACTGTGTTTAACCGATACAGTGTGCGGATATTCCTTTGTGGGGGTTTAGGGACTACACTGTACTTAAGAACCAGCCTGCATCACCTCCTGAGAAGCTAGGCCTTGATTGCTCGAGAAAGCACCAATAATACAGAATCTTGGCTGGGGTCCTCTGTGCCTCTCCTCTACCATATAGAAAGCGGAAGTACAGAGACCCCCCTCTGGCGTCTTTACAACCCTGCACTGCCTCCTGGCCTACCCAACGCACCCAGTACGGTGTTGCACCCTTGTAGTCCTTTGCCCCCCTGGCACTTATTCAGAGCCCTGTTGCCCTGACCGCACTTTCCCTTATACTCTCTCCCTGCCCTTCCCCCACACCATCTCCCCTGCACTTCTCATTTTCATTTTCACGATCCGAGTGTCTCAAGGCCAAGTAAGATTGTTTGTCTTGTCCTCCCTCTGTCTCCCCTCCTTTGTCTTGTGGAATCTAGAAACACCTGTGCAGAGGTGCATTATAAATACCAAATCATATCATATCAGAGCTTGTCTGAAGCCTGAGAGTTGGTAAAAACTTTGGATGTCATCCATGACGAGGATCTTTCCCTAAGGAATCGGTTAGCACTGTTGTGAAGTCCTGTTATTCCACCTGTCTAGACTAAGCTCTCTTCTCACGCTTCTGTCTTTATCTCAACAGGTTATGTCCATGAATGCCTTTCTCTCTGACCTACTTAATTTCAATGACAGCCCCCAACTGCCTCCAGCCACTACACAGAGTACCCAATACCGCAGCAAGAATGCTGCTGAAGGTAAAGAAATAGTACCAGATATCAGAAGGTCAGCCATTTGGCACTGGCTACCTGCCACTTTAGCAGGTCAGCCATCTTGGTACTGGATCCCTGTGACTTCTGGAGGTCAGCCATCTTGGCATTGGCTCCCTGTGACTTCAGCAGGTCAGCCATATTGGCACTTGCTCCCTGCGACTTCAGCAGGTCAGTCATCTTGGCACTGGCTCCCTGTGCCTTCAGCAGGCCAGCCATCTTGGTACTGGCTCCCTGTGACTTCTGAAGGTCAGCCATCTTGGGACTGGCTCCCTGTGACTTCAGCAGGTCTGCCATCTTGACACTGGCTCCCTGTGCCTTCAGCAGGCCAGCCATCTTGGTACTGGCTCCCTGTGACTTCTGGAGGTCAGCCATCTTGGCACTGGCTCCCTGTGCCTTCAGCAGGTCTGCCATCTTGACACTGGCTCCCTGTGCCTTCAGCAGGCCAGCCATCTTGGTACTGGCTCCCTGTGACTTCTGGAGGTCAGCCATCTTGGCAATGGCTCCCAATCAGTGTTGCCAGGTCCGCTTATTATAAGCGACTTTGGGCTTGTTTTTGACCAAAGTCGCTTATAATATTTGGAGGTCGCTTGTCGCGGTTTTTGTCCGCTTGTTGGGCCGTCTGTGCGCGTGTAATTGGGCTTGTTTATATTGTAGTTAAGCCCATTACACGTCGCACAGAGCGTCATGCACTGGGCTGCTGGCAGCACTTGACGGCAATTGCTGCTTTGTCTTGCTCTCGGGTGCGCCCTGTATTTTGCATATGCATAGGTCTTTGGCACTGATGGGATCGTTACTTGCCCACCAGGTGGCCCATCAATGCCAAATGCCTAAACGTATGCAAAAAGAAAGCGCACTTTAAAAGTTTTGTCATGCAGACAGACACACTGACATGTAAAGAAGGGGATTGTTTTAGTTTAGCAAGCGTCACTCTAAAGCAATATTATCTTGGTGATATCCCTAGTGCTGACGCATTATCCACTAAAATCATTTATTTATTTATTTATTTTTTGAAAACTTTTTTTGCAAGACTGGGTTAGAGGATTATTGGAATCTATATACAACATTTTCTCAGAGATATGTATTCAGGAAGGCCATGTTTCTTTTCAGCTTCCAATTGGCCATGTTACAATATTATATAGCGCCTTGGATTAAGGCGCTATATAAAACAATAAATACAAATACAATGTATTTCAGGGCCGTATTATTTTGCAATCTGGGACTTCTAGTCACCATGCAATAAAATATTGTTCTAACACACTATGTAGTGTTCTGTCTATGTATGTTTTCTTGTTGTGTTATGTTTCTTACTTTTGCGACCTTTCCACAACTTTTTAGGTGCACGCTTGTTTTTGCAGCTTATTTGGATGGGAGTCAGCTTGTTTTGGGCTTGTTTTGGAAACACATTCAGTTTATTTTTTCCTTCTGACCTGGCAACACTGCTCCCAATCCCTGTTAGAAAATTCGTCGTTTCTAAATCAATGCGCATGGTGCACAAACCCTCAAAGATCACATTTTGCACAAGAATTGCAAATTGCCCCAGTAGCCCACTTAGCATCTTAAATGAACCATAACTGCTCGACCCTACAGGAAAGAGATCTGGGGGTGACAGCGTCCTCTATGCACTGGATGCAAACATTGCAATCATCTGTCTCAAAGTATCGGGAATGGAGGAGATCTTCCAGACATTAGTGAACGGCTTAAAAGAAAACCGTACAATTCTCCTTGATAGCTTCACTAGTCGACAATCGCTACCCCTTTCTCCTACAGCGCCAAGATGCCTCTGGATGATGGATCGCGCTTTATAAATACCAACATTATTGGAAACATACATGCAAACCCGTCCCTCCTTGTTTTACCTTCTATTCCCTTCACTCTCCATTACCTGGGTTCTACTGCATCACACCGCTCCTCCTCCTCTCTCAGCAGCTCTCTGGCCCTCCATGTACTCACCGCCTGTCCTTTTATTATTATCAGTATTATAATCATGGCATTTATTGAGCACGGACCTAGCTCAGAGAGGCAACAGAGCGCTTTACAGAGGTATGGACCGAAACAGATGCATAACGGAGCGCTTTACAGTGGTATACAACAATACAGCTGCAGACCACAGCGCTTTACAGAGGTATACAACAGTACAGATGCATAATGGAGCGCTTTACAGAGGTAACAACAGTACAGATGCATACCTGAGCGCTTTACAGTTGTATACAATGGTACAGATGTATACACGAGCGCTTTACAGAGGTATACAACAGTACAGATGCACAACGGAGCACTTTACTGAGGAATACAACAGTAAAGATGCATAACGGAGCACTTTACAGTCGTATACAACAATACAGCTGCAGAACACAGCACTTTACCGAGGTATACAACAGTACAGATGCATAACGGAGCGCTTTACAGTGGTATACAACAATACAGCTGCAGAACAGAGCGCTTTCAAGATGTATGCAACAGTACAGATGCATAACGGAGTGCTTCACAGAGGTATACAACAGTAAAGATGCATAACAGAGCGCTTCACAGAGGTGTACAACATTACAGAGTGCTTCACAGAGGTATACAACAGAACAGATGCATAACGGAACGCTTTACAGAGGTAACAATAGTACAGATGCATAACGGAGCACTTTACAAAGGTATGCAACAGTACAGATGCATAATGGAGCGCTTCCCAGAGGTATACACTGATACAGATGCATAACAGAGCGCTTCACAGAGGTGTACAACATTACAGATGCATAACGGAGTGTTTCACAGAGGTATACAACAGTACAGAAGCATAATGGAGCGCTTTACAGAGGTAACCACAGTACAGATGCATAACGGAGTGCTTCACAGAGGTATGCAACAGTACAGATGCATAACAGAGCGCTTTACAGTGGTGTACCCAACAGTACAGATGCATAACGGAGTGCTTCACAGAGGAATACACTGATACAGATGCATAACGGAGCACTTCACAGAGGTGTAGAACATTACAGATGCATAACGAAGTGCTTCACAGAGGTATACAACAGTACAGATGCATAATGGAGCGCTTCCCAGAGGTATACACTTATACAGATGCATAACAGAGCGCTTCACAGAGGTGTACAACATTACAGATGCATAACGGGGTGCTTCACAGAGGTATGCAACAGTACAAATGCATAACAGAGCGCTTTACAGTGGTGTACCCAACAGTACAGATGCATAACGGAGTGCTTCACAGAGGTATACACTGATACAGATGCATAACGGAGCGCTTCACAGAGGTGTAGAACATTACAGATGCATAACGAAGTGCTTCACAGAGGTATACAACAGTAAAGATGCATAATGGAGCGCTTTACAGAGGTAACAACAGTACAGATGCATAACGGAGTGCTTCACAGAGATATACAACAGTACAGATGCATAACGGAGCGCTTTACAGAGGTATGCAACAGTACAGATGCATAACGCAGTGCTTCACAGAGATATACAACAGTACAGATGCATAACGGAGCGCTTTACAGTGGTATACAACAATACAGCTGCAGACCACAGCGCTTTACATAGGTATACAACAGTACAGATGCATAATGGAGCGCTTTACAGAGGTGTACAACATTACAGAAGAATAACGGAGTGCTTCACAGAGATATACAACAGTACAGAAGCATAATGGAGCACTTTACAGAGGTAACAACAGTACAGATGCATAACGGAGCACTTTACAGAGGTACACAACAGTACATATGCATAACGGAGCGCTTTACAGAGGTATGCAACAGTACAGATGCATAACGCAGTGCTTCACAGAGATATACAACAGTACAGATGCATAACGGAGCGCTTTACAGTGGTATACAACAATACAGCTGCAGACCACAGCGCTTTACATAGGTATACAACAGTACAGATGCATAATGGAGCGCTTTACAGAGGTAACAACAGTACAGATGCATAACTGAGCGCTTTACAGTTGTATACAATGGTACAGATGTATACACGAGCGCTTTACAGAGGTATGCAACAGTACAGATGCACAACGGAGCACTTTACAGAGGAATACAACAGTAAAGATGCATAACGGAGCACTTTACAGTCATATACAACAATACAGCTGCAGAACACAGCGCTTTACCGAGGTATACAACCGTACAGATGCATAACGGAGCGCTTTACAGTGGTATACAACAATACAGCTGCAGAACAGAGCGCTTTCAAGATATATGCAACAGTACAGATGCATAACGGAGTGCTTCACAGAGGTGTAAAACATTACAGATGCATAACGAAGTGTTTCACAGAGGTATACAACAGTACAGATGCATAATGGAGCGCTTTACAGAGGTAACAACAGTACAGATGCATACCGGAGCACTTTACAGAGGTGCACAACAGTACAGATGCATAACGGAGCGCTTTACAGTGATATACAATGGTACAGATGCATACACGAGCGCATTACAGAGGTATTCAACAGTACAGATGCATAACGGAGCACTTTACAAAGGAGTACAACAGTAAAGAGGCATAACGGAGTGCTTTACAGTGGCATACAACAATACAGCTGCAGAGCAGAGCACTTTACAGAGGTATACAACAGTACAGATGCATAACAAAGCGCTTTACAGTGTTATACAACAATACAGCTGCAGAACAGAGCGCTTTACAGAGGTATTCAACAGTACAGATGCATAACGGAGTGCTTCACAGAGGTATACAACAGTACAGATGCATAAAGGAGTGCTTTACAGAGGTATACAACTGTAAAGATGCATTACGAAGTTCTTTACAAAGGTATACAACAGTACAGATGCATAACGGAGTGCTTCACAGAGGTATACAACAGTACAGATGCATAACAGAGCGCTTTACAGTGGTAACAACAGTACAGATGCATAACGGAGCACTTTACAGAGGTATGCAACAGTACAGACGCAAAACGGAGCGCTTTACAGTGGTGTACACAACAGTACAGATGCATAACGGAGCGCTTCACAGAGGTGTGCAACATTACAGATGCATAACGGAGTGTTTCACAGAGGTATGCAACAGTACAGATGCATAACGGAGCACTTTACAAAGGTATGCAACAGTACAGATGCATAAAGGAGCGCTTTACAGTGGTGTACACAACAGTGCAGATGCATAACAGAGCGCTTCACAGAGGTATACACTGATACAGATGCATAACGGAGAGCTTCACAGCGGTGTACAACATTACCGAAGCACAATGGAGTGCTTCACAGAGATGTACAACAGTACAGATGCATAATGGAGCGCTTTACAGAGGTAACAACAGTACAGATGCATAATGGAGCACTTTACAGAGGTATACAACTGTAAAGATGCATACCGAAGTGCTTTACAAAGGTATACAACAGTACAGATGCATAACGGAGTGCTTTACAGTGGTGTACAAAACAGTACAGATGTATAACGGAGTGCTTCACAGAGGTATACAATGAAACAGATGCATAACGGAGTGCTTCACAGAGGTATACAACAGTACAGATGCATAACAGAGCGCTTTACAGAGGTATACAACTGTAAAGATGCATAACGAAGTGCTTTACAAAGGTATACAACAGTACAGATGCATAACGGAGTGCTTTACAGTGGTGTACAAAACAGTACAGATGCATAACGGAGTGCTTCACAGAGGTATACAATGAAACAGATGCATAATGGAATGCTTCACAGAGGTATACAACAGTACAGATGCATAACAGAGCGCTTTACAGTGGTATACAACTGTAAAGATGCATAACGAAGTGCATTACAAAGGTAACAACAGTACAGATGCATAACGGAGCGCTTTACAGTTGTAACAACAGTACAGATGCATAACGGAGCACTTTACAGAGGTATGCAACAGTACAGACGCAAAACGAAGCGCTTTACAGTGGTGTACACAACAGTACAGATGCAAAACGGAGCGCTTCACAGAGGTATACACTGATACATATGCATAACGGAGCGCTTCACAGAGGTGTACAACATTACAGATGCATAACGGAGTGTTTCACAGAGGTATGCAACAGTACAGATGCATCACGAAGCACTTTACAGTGGTTTATACAACATTACAGATGCATAATGGAGCGCTTCACAGAGGTATACACTGATAGAGATGCATAACAGAGTGCTTCACAGAGGTATGCAACAGTACAGATGCATAACGGAGCACTTTACAAAGGTATGCAACAGTACAGATGCATAAAGAAGCGCTTTACAGTGGTGTACACAACAGTGCAGATGCATAACAGAGCGCTTCACAGAGGTATACAATAGTACAGATCCATAATGGAGCGCTTTACAGAGGTAACAACAGTACAGATGCATAACGAAGTGCTTCACAGAGATATACAACAGTACAGATGCATAACGGAGTGCTTCACAGAGGTATACACTGATACAGATGCATAACGGAGAGCTTCACAGTGGTGTACAACATTACAGAAGCACAATAGAGTGCTTCACAGAGATATACAACAGAATAGATGCATAATGGAGCGCTTTACAGAGGTAACAACAGTACAGATGCATAATGGAGCACTTTACAGAGTATACAACAGTACAGAGGCAGAACAGAGCGCTTTACAGTGGTATACAATGGTACAGATGCATAACAGAGCGCTTCACAGAGGTATACAACAGTACAGATGCATAACAGAGTGATTTACAGTGGAATACAACAGTAAAGATGCGTAACAGAGCACTTTACAGTGGTATACAACAATACAGCTGCAGAACAGAACGCTTTACAGAGGTATACAACAGTACAGATGCATAACAGAGCGCTTTACAGAGGTAACAACAGTACAGATGCATAACAGAGCGCTTTACAGTGGTGTACACAACAGTACAGATGCATAACAGAGCGCTTCACAGAGGTATACACTGATACAGATGCATAATGGAGCGCTTCACAGAGGTGTACAACATGACAGATGCATAATGGAGTGCTTCACAGAGGTATACAACAGTACAGATGCATAATGGAGTGCTTTACAGTGGAATACAACAGTAAATATGCGTAACAGAGCACTTTACAGTGGTATACAACAATACAGCTGCAGAACAGAACGCTTTACAGAGGTATACAACAGTACAGATGCATAACAGAGTGCTTTACAGAGGTAACAACAGTACAGATGCATAATGGAGCACTTTACAGTGGTATACAACAATACAGATGCATAACAGAGTGCTTCACAGAGGTATATACTAATACAGTTGCATAACAGAGCGCTTCACAGAGGTATAGAACATTACAGATGCATAACGAAGTGCTTCACAGAGGTATACAACAGTACAGATGCATAATGGAGCGCTTTACAGAGGTAACAACAGTACAGATGCATAACGGAGTGCTTCACAGAGATATACAAAAGTACTGATGCATAACGGAGAGCTTCACAGAGGTATACACTGATACACATGCATAACAGAGCGCTTCACAGAGGTGTACAACAGTACAGATGCATAACAGAGTGCTTTACAGTGGTATACAACAATACAGCTTCAGAACAGAGCGCTTTACAGTGGTATACAATAATACAGCTGCAGAACAGAGAGCTTTACAGAGGTATGCAACAGTACAGATGCATAACGGAATGCTTCACAGAGGTATACAACAGTACAGATGGATAACGGAGAGCTTTACAGAGGTAACAAGAGTACAGATGCATAATGGAGCACTTTACAGTGGTATACAACAATACAGCTGCATAATGGAGTGCTTGACAGAGGTATACACTGATAAAGATGCATAACAGAGTGCTTCACAGAGGTGTACAACATTACAGATGCATAACAGAGTGCTTCACAGAGGTATACAACAGTACAGATGCATAACGGAGCGCTTTACAGTGGTAACAACAGTACAGATGCATAGTGGAGCACTTCACCGAGGTATACAACAGTACAGATGCATAACGGAGCGCTTTACAGTGGTAACAACAGTACAGATGCATAGTGGAGCACTTTACAGAGGTATACAACAGTACAGATGCATAACAGAGCGCTTCACAGAGGTATACACTGATACAGATGCATATCGGAGCGCTTCACAGAGGTGTACAACATTACAGATGCATAACGGAGTGTTTCACAGAGGTATGCAACAGTACAGATGCATCATGAAGCACTTTACAGTGGTGTGTACAACAGTACAGATGCATAATGGAGCACTTCACAGAGGTATACACTGATACAGATGCATAACATAGCGCTTCACAGAGGTGTACAACATTACAGATGCATAACGGAGTGCTTCACAGAGGTGTACAAGAGTACAGATCCATAATAGAGTGCTTTACAGAGGTAACAACAGTACAGATGCATAACGGAGTGCTTCACAGAGATATACAACAGTACAGATGCATAACGGAGTGCTTCACAGAGGTATACACTGATACAGATGCATAACAGAGCGCTTCACAGAGGTGTACAACAGTACAGATGCATAACAGAGTGCTTTACAGTGGCATACAACAATACAGCTTCAGAACAGAGCTCTTTACAGAGGTATGCAACAGTACAGATGCATAACGGAATGCTTCACAGAGGTATACAACAGTACAGATGAATAACGGAGAGCTTTACAGAGGTAACAACAGTACAGATGCATAATGGAGCACTTTACAGTGGTAGACAACAATACAGCTGCATAACGGAGCGCTTTACAGTGGTATACAATAATACAGCTGCAGAACAGAGAGCTTTACAGAGGTATGCAACAGTACAGATGCATAACGGAATGCTTTACAGAGGTATACAACAGTACAGATGGATAACGGAGAGCTTTACAGAGGTAACAACAGTACAGATGCATAATGGAGAACTTTACAGTGGTATACAACAATACAGCTGCATAACAGAGTGCTTGACAGAGGTATACACTGATAAAGATGCATAACAGAGTGCTTCACAGAGGTGTACAACATTACAGATGTGTAACAGAGTGCTTCACAGAGGTATACAACAGTACAGATGCATAACGGAGCGCTTTACAGTGGTAACAACAGTACAGATGCATAACGGAGCACTTTACAGAGGTATGCAACAGTACAGACGCAAAACGGAGTGCTTTACAGTGGTGTACACAACAGTACAGATGTATAACGGAGCGCTTCACAGAGGTGTACAACATTACAGATGCATAACGGAGTGTTTCACAGAGGTATGCAACAGTACAGATGCATCACAAAGCACTTTACAGTGGTGTATACAATAGTACAGATGCATAATGGAGCGCTTCACAGAGGTATACACTGATACAGATGCATAACATAGCGCTTCACAGCGGTGTACAACATTACAGAAGCACAATGGAGTGCTTCTCAGAGATATACAACAGTACAGATGCATAATGGAGCGATTTACAGAGGTAACAACAGTACAGATGCATAATGGAGCACTTTACAGAGGTATACAACTGTAAAGATGCATACCGAAGTGCTTTACAAAGGTATACAACAGTACAGATGCATAACGGAGTGCTTTACAGTGGTGTACAAAACAGTACAGATGTATAACGGAGTGCTTCACAGAGGTATACAATGAAACAGATGCATAACGGAGTGCTTCACAGAGGTATACAACAGTACAGATGCATAACAGAGCGCTTTACAGAGGTATACAACTGTAAAGATGCATAACGAAGTGCTTTACAAAGGTATACAACAGTACAGATGCATAACGGAGTGCTTTACAGTGGTGTACAAAACAGTACAGATGCATAACGGAGTGCTTCACAGAGGTATACAATGAAACAGATGCATAATGGAATGCTTCACAGAGGTATACAACAGTACAGATGCATAACAGAGCGCTTTACAGTGGTATACAACTGTAAAGATGCATAACGAAGTGCATTACAAAGGTAACAACAGTACAGATGCATAACGGAGCGCTTTACAGTTGTAACAACAGTACAGATGCATAACGGAGCACTTTACAGAGGTATGCAACAGTACAGACGCAAAACGAAGCGCTTTACAGTGGTGTACACAACAGTACAGATGCAAAACGGAGCGCTTCACAGAGGTATACACTGATACATATGCATAACGGAGCGCTTCACAGAGGTGTACAACATTACAGATGCATAACGGAGTGTTTCACAGAGGTATGCAACAGTACAGATGCATCACGAAGCACTTTACAGTGGTTTATACAACAGTACAGATGCATAATGGAGCGCTTCACAGAGGTATACACTGATAGAGATGCATAACAGAGTGCTTCACAGAGGTATGCAACAGTACAGATGCATAACGGAGCACTTTACAAAGGTATGCAACAGTACAGATGCATAAAGAAGCGCTTTACAGTGGTGTACACAACAGTGCAGATGCATAACAGAGCGCTTCACAGAGGTATACAATAGTACAGATCCATAATGGAGCGCTTTACAGAGGTAACAACAGTACAGATGCATAACGAAGTGCTTCACAGAGATATACAACAGTACAGATGCATAATGGAGTGCTTCACAGAGGTATACACTGATACAGATGCATAACGGAGAGCTTCACAGTGGTGTACAACATTACAGAAGCACAATGGAGTGCTTCACAGAGATATACAACAGAATAGATGCATAATGGAGCGCTTTACAGAGGTAACAACAGTACAGATGCATAATGGAGCACTTTACAGAGTATACAACAGTACAGAGGCAGAACAGAGCGCTTTACAGTGGTATACAATGGTACAGATGCATAACAGAGCGCTTCACAGAGGTATACAACAGTACAGATGCATAACAGAGTGCTTTACAGTGGAATACAACAGTAAAGATGCGTAACAGAGCACTTTACAGTGGTATACAACAATACAGCTGCAGAACAGAACGCTTTACAGAGGTATACAACAGTACAGATGCATAACAGAGCGCTTTACAGAGGTAACAACAGTACAGATGCATAACAGAGCGCTTTACAGTGGTGTACACAACAGTACAGATGCATAACAGAGCGCTTCACAGAGGTATACACTGATACAGATGCATAATGGAGCGCTTCACAGAGGTGTACAACATGACAGATGCATAATGGAGTGCTTCACAGAGGTATACAACAGTACAGATGCATAATGGAGTGCTTTACAGTGGAATACAACAGTAAATATGCGTAACAGAGCACTTTACAATGGTATACAACAATACAGCTGCAGAACAGAATGCTTTACAGAGGTATACAACAGTACAGATGCATAACAGAGTGCTTTACAGAGGTAACAACAGTACAGATGCATAATGGAGCACTTTACAGTGGTATACAACAATACAGATGCATAACAGAGTGCTTCACAGAGGTATATACTAATACAGTTGCATAACAGAGCGCTTCACAGAGGTATAGAACATTACAGATGCATAACGAAGTGCTTCACAGAGGTATACAACAGTACAGATGCATAATGGAGCGCTTTACAGAGGTAACAACAGTACAGATGCATAACGGAGTGCTTCACAGAGATATACAAAAGTACTGATGCATAACGGAGAGCTTCACAGAGGTATACACTGATACACATGCATAACAGAGCGCTTCACAGAGGTGTACAACAGTACAGATGCATAACAGAGTGCTTTACAGTGGTATACAACAATACAGCTTCAGAACAGAGCGCTTTACAGTGGTATACAATAATACAGCTGCAGAACAGAGAGCTTTACAGAGGTATGCAACAGTACAGATGCATAACGGAATGCTTCACAGAGGTATACAACAGTACAGATGGATAACGGAGAGCTTTACAGAGGTAACAAGAGTACAGATGCATAATGGAGCACTTTACAGTGGTATACAACAATACAGCTGCATAATGGAGTGCTTGACAGAGGTATACACTGATAAAGATGCATAACAGAGTGCTTCACAGAGGTGTACAACATTACAGATGCATAACAGAGTGCTTCACAGAGGTATACAACAGTACAGATGCATAACGGAGCGCTTTACAGTGGTAACAACAGTACAGATGCATAGTGGAGCACTTCACCGAGGTATACAACAGTACAGATGCATAACGGAGCGCTTTACAGTGGTAACAACAGTACAGATGCATAGTGGAGCACTTTACAGAGGTATACAACAGTACAGATGCATAACAGAGCGCTTCACAGAGGTATACACTGATACAGATGCATATCGGAGCGCTTCACAGAGGTGTACAACATTACAGATGCATAACGGAGTGTTTCACAGAGGTATGCAACAGTACAGATGCATCATGAAGCACTTTACAGTGGTGTGTACAACAGTACAGATGCATAATGGAGCACTTCACAGAGGTATACACTGATACAGATGCATAACATAGCGCTTCACAGAGGTGTACAACATTACAGATGCATAACGGAGTGCTTCACAGAGGTGTACAAGAGTACAGATCCATAATAGAGTGCTTTACAGAGGTAACAACAGTACAGATGCATAACGGAGTGCTTCACAGAGATATACAACAGTACAGATGCATAACGGAGTGCTTCACAGAGGTATACACTGATACAGATGCATAACAGAGCGCTTCACAGAGGTGTACAACAGTACAGATGCATAACAGAGTGCTTTACAGTGGCATACAACAATACAGCTTCAGAACAGAGCTCTTTACAGAGGTATGCAACAGTACAGATGCATAACGGAATGCTTCACAGAGGTATACAACAGTACAGATGAATAACGGAGAGCTTTACAGAGGTAACAACAGTACAGATGCATAATGGAGCACTTTACAGTGGTAGACAACAATACAGCTGCATAACGGAGCGCTTTACAGTGGTATACAATAATACAGCTGCAGAACAGAGAGCTTTACAGAGGTATGCAACAGTACAGATGCATAACGGAATGCTTTACAGAGGTATACAACAGTACAGATGGATAACGGAGAGCTTTACAGAGGTAACAACAGTACAGATGCATAATGGAGAACTTTACAGTGGTATACAACAATACAGCTGCATAACAGAGTGCTTGACAGAGGTATACACTGATAAAGATGCATAACAGAGTGCTTCACAGAGGTGTACAACATTACAGATGTGTAACAGAGTGCTTCACAGAGGTATACAACAGTACAGATGCATAACGGAGCGCTTTACAGTGGTAACAACAGTACAGATGCATAACGGAGCACTTTACAGAGGTATGCAACAGTACAGACGCAAAACGGAGTGCTTTACAGTGGTGTACACAACAGTACAGATGTATAACGGAGCGCTTCACAGAGGTGTACAACATTACAGATGCATAACGGAGTGTTTCACAGAGGTATGCAACAGTACAGATGCATCACAAAGCACTTTACAGTGGTGTATACAATAGTACAGATGCATAATGGAGCGCTTCACAGAGGTATACACTGATACAGATGCATAACATAGCGCTTCACAGCGGTGTACAACATTACAGAAGCACAATGGAGTGCTTCTCAGAGATATACAACAGTACAGATGCATAATGGAGCGATTTACAGAGGTAACAACAGTACAGATGCATAATGGAGCACTTTACAGAGGTATACAACAGTACAGATGCATAACAGAGCGCTTTACAGTGGTATACAATGGTACGGATGCATACACGAGCGCTTTACAGAGGTATACAACAGTACAGATGCATAACAGAGTGCTTTACAGTGGAATACAACAGTAAAGATGCAAAACAGAGCACTTTACAGTGGTATACAACAATACAGCTGCAGAACAGAACGCTTTACAGAGGTATAGAACAGTACAGATGCATAACAGAGCGCTTTACAGAGGTGTACAACATTACAGATGCATAACAGAGTGCTTCACAGAGGTATACAACAGTACAGATGCATAACGGAGCGCTTTACAGTGGTAACAACAGTACAGATGCATAGTGGAGCACTTCACCGAGGTATACAACAGTACAGATGCATAACGGAGCGCTTTACAGTGCTAACAACAGTACAGATGCATAGTGGAGCACTTTACAGAGGTATACAACAGTACAGATGCATAACAGAGCGCTTCACAGAGGTATACACTGATACAGATGCATATCGGAGCGCTTCACAGAGGTGTACAACATTACAGATGCATAACGGAGTGTTTCACAGAGGTATGCAACAGTACAGATGCATCATGAAGCACTTTACAGTGGTGTGTACAACAGTACAGATGCATAATGGAGCACTTCACAGAGGTATACACTGATACAGATGCATAACGTAGCGCTTCACAGAGGTGTACAACATTACAGATTCATAACGGAGTGCTTCACAGAGGTGTACAAGAGTACAGATCCATAATAGAGTGCTTTACAGAGGTAACAACAGTACAGATGCATAACGGAGTGCTTCACAGAGATATACAACAGTACAGATGCATAACGGAGTGCTTCACAGAGGTATACACTGATACAGATGCATAACAGAGCGCTTCACAGAGGTGTACAACAGTACAGATGCATAACAGAGTGCTTTACAGTGGCATACAACAATACAGCTTCAGAACAGAGCTCTTTACAGAGGTATGCAACAGTACAGATGCATAACGGAATGCTTCACAGAGGTATACAACAGTACAGATGAATAACGGAGAGCTTTACAGAGGTAACAACAGTACAGATGCATAATGGAGCACTTTACAGTGGTAGACAACAATACAGCTGCATAACGGAGCGCTTTACAGTGGTATACAATAATACAGCTGCAGAACAGAGAGCTTTACAGAGGTATGCAACAGTACAGATGCATAACGGAATGCTTTACAGAGGTATACAACAGTACAGATGGATAACGGAGAGCTTTACAGAGGTAACAACAGTACAGATGCATAATGGAGAACTTTACAGTGGTATACAACAATACAGCTGCATAACAGAGTGCTTGACAGAGGTATACACTGATAAAGATGCATAACAGAGTGCTTCACAGAGGTGTACAACATTACAGATGTGTAACAGAGTGCTTCACAGAGGTATACAACAGTACAGATGCATAACGGAGCGCTTTACAGTGGTAACAACAGTACAGATGCATAACGGAGCACTTTACAGAGGTATGCAACAGTACAGACGCAAAACGGAGTGCTTTACAGTGGTGTACACAACAGTACAGATGTATAACGGAGCGCTTCACAGAGGTGTACAACATTACAGATGCATAACGGAGTGTTTCACAGAGGTATGCAACAGTACAGATGCATCACAAAGCACTTTACAGTGGTGTATACAATAGTACAGATGCATAATGGAGCGCTTCACAGAGGTATACACTGATACAGATGCATAACATAGCGCTTCACAGCGGTGTACAACATTACAGAAGCACAATGGAGTGCTTCTCAGAGATATACAACAGTACAGATGCATAATGGAGCGATTTACAGAGGTAACAACAGTACAGATGCATAATGGAGCACTTTACAGAGGTATACAACAGTACAGATGCATAACAGAGCGCTTTACAGTGGTATACAATGGTACGGATGCATACACGAGCGCTTTACAGAGGTATACAACAGTACAGATGCATAACAGAGTGCTTTACAGTGGTATACAACAGTAAAGATGCAAAACAGAGCACTTTACAGTGGTATACAACAATACAGCTGCAGAACAGAACGCTTTACAGAGGTATAGAACAGTACAGATGCATAACAGAGCGCTTTACAGAGGTAACGACAGTAAAGATGCATAATGGAGCACTTTACAGTGGTATACAACAATACAGCTGCATAATGGAGTGCATCACAGAGGTGTACACTGATACAGATGCATAACAGAGCGCTTTACAGAGGTGTACAACATTACAGATGCATAACAGAGTGCTTCACAGAGGTATACAACAGTACAGATGCATAACGGAGCGCTTTGCAGAGGTAACAACAGTACAGATGCATAACAGAGCACTTTACAAAGGTATGCACCAGTACAGATGCATAACTGAGCGCTTTATAGTGGTATGCAACAGTACAGATGCATAACAGAGCGCTTCACAGAGGTATACCCTGCTACAGATGCATAATGGAGTGCTTCACAGAGGTATACAACATTACAGATGCATAACGGAGTGCTTCACAGAGGTGTACAACAGTACAGATCCATAATGGAGCTCTTTACAGAGGTAACAACAGTACAGATGCATAACGGAGTGCTTCACAGAGATATACAACAGTACAGATGCATAACAGAGTGCTTTACAGTGGCATACAACAATACAGCTTCAGAACAGAGCGCTTTACAGAGGTATACAACAGTACAGATGCATAACGGAGTGCTTTACAGTGGTATACAATAATACAGCTGCAGAACAGAGAGTTTTACAGAGGTATGCAACAGTACAGATGCATAACGGAATGCTTCACAGAGGTATACAACAGTACAGATGGATAACGGAGAGCTTTACAGAGGTAACAACAGTACAGGTGCATAATGGAGCACTTTACAGTGGTATACAACAATACAGATGCATAATGGAGCGCTTTACAGTGGTATACAATAATACAGCTGCAGAACAGATAGCTTTACAGAGGTATGCAACAGTACAGATGCATAACGGAATGCTTCACAGAGTATACAACAGTACAGATGGATAACGGAGAGCTTTACAGAGGTAACAACAGTACAGATGCATAATGGAGCACTTTACAGTGGTATACAACAATACAGCTGCATAACAGAGTGCTTGACAGAGGTATACACTGATAAAGAATCATAACAGAGTGCTTCACAGAGGTGTACAACATTACAGATGCATAACAGAGCGCTTCACCGAGGTATACAACAGTACAGATGCATAACGGAGCGCTTTACAGTGGTAACAACAGTACAGATGCATAGTGGAGCACTTCACCGAGGTATACAACAGTACAGATGCATAACGGAGCACTTTACAGTGGTAACAACAGTACAGATGCATAGTGGAGCACTTTACAGTGGTGTATACAACAGTACAGATGCATAATGGAGCACTTCACAGAGGTATACACTGATACAGATGCATAACGTAGCTCTTCACAGAGGTGTACAACATTACAGATGCATAACGGAGTGCTTCACAGAGGTGTACAACAGTACAGATCCATAATGGAGCGCTTTACACAGGTAACAACAGTACAGATGCATAACGGAGTGCTTCACAGAGATATACAACAGTACAGATGCATAACGGAGTGCTTCACAGAGGTATACACTGATACAGATGCATAACAGAGCGCTTCACAGAGGTGTACAACAGTACAGATGCATAACAGAGTGCTTTACAGTGGCATACAACAATACAGCTTCAGAACAGAGCGCTTTACAGAGGTATACAACAGTACAGATGCACAACAGAGCGCTTTACAGTGGTATACAATAATACAGCTGCAGAACAGAGAGCTTTACAGAGGTATGCAACAGTACAGATGCATAACGGAATGCTTCACAGAGGTATACAACAGTACAGATGAATAACGGAGAGCTTTACAGAGGTAACAACAGTACAGATGCATAATGGAGCACTTTACAGTGGTAGACAACAATACAGCTGCATAACGGAGCGCTTTACAGTGGTATACAATAATACAGCTGCAGAACAGAGAGCTTTACAGAGGTATGCAACAGTACAGATGCATAACGGAATGCTTCACAGAGGTATACAACAGTACAGATGGATAACGGAGAGCTTTACAGAGGTAACAACAGTACAGATGCATAATGGAGAACTTTACAGTGGTATACAACAATACAGCTGCATAACAGAGTGCTTGACAGAGGTATACACTGATAAAGATGCATAACAGAGTGCTTCACAGAGGTGTACAACATTACAGATGTATAACAGAGTGCTTCACAGAGGTATACAACAGTACAGATGCATAACGGAGCGCTTTACAGTGGTAACAACAGTACAAATGCATAACGGAGCACTTTACAGAGGTATGCAACAGTACAGACGCAAAACGGAGTGCTTTACAGTGGTGTACACAACAGTACAGATGCATAACGGAGCGCTTCACAGAGGTGTACAACATTACAGATGCATAACGGAGTGTTTCACAGAGGTATGCAACAGTACAGATGCATCACAAAGCACTTTACAGTGGTGTATACAACAGTACAGATGTATAATGGAGCGCTTCACAGAGGTACACACTGATACAGATGCATAACGTAGCACTTCACAGCGGTGTACAACATTACAGAAGCACAATGGAGTGCTTCTCAGAGATATACAACAGTACAGGTGCATAATGGAGCGATTTACAGAGGTAACAACAGTACAGATGCATAATGGAGCACTTTACAGAGGTATACAACAGTACAGATGCATAACAGAGCGCTTTACAGTGGTATACAATGGTACGGATGCATACACGAGCGCTTTACAGAGGTATACAACAGTACAGATGCATAACAGAGTGCTTTACAGTGGAATACAACAGTAAAGATGCAAAACAGAGCATTTTACAGTGGTATACAACAATACAGCTGCAGAACAGAACGCTTTACAGAGGTATAGAACAGTACAGATGCATAACAGTGCGCTTTACAGAGGTAACGACAGTAAAGATGCATAATGGAGCACTTTACAGTGGTATACAACAATACAGCTGCATAATGGAGTGCATCACAGAGGTGTACACTGATACAGATGCATAACAGAGCGCTTTACAGAGGTGTACAACATTACAGATGCATAACAGAGTGCTTCACAGAGGTATACAACAGTACAGATGCATAACGGAGCGCTTTACAGAGGTAACAACAGTACAGATGCATAACAGAGCACTTTACAAATGTATGCACCAGTACAGATGCATAACGGAGCGCTTTATAGTGGTATGCAACAGTACAGATGCATAACAGAGCGCTTCACAGAGGTATACCCTGCTACAGATGC